>NC_035436.2:122444770-123044770 GCF_002127325.2 Helianthus annuus
ATAAAGTTTTTATAGCAATGCAATAATTGCAACGGAAAAAACCAAAATGTTTCATTTCATTTAAAACTTGCGCAAATGCGCAGCATTGTACATAGAGTGTCAGAAGAAATTACAAAGGCACAAATGCTTATCAACCACCTATTCAACAAACTATCCTATTCATCGCGGCGATCATCACCATCATCTCCGTCATCTTCACCATCATCATCGTTGCCATCATCATCACCATCGCCGCCATCATCACCAACTGGCTCTTCGTCGGACAACTCGACGGTAACTGGTGGATCGAGGACTGCCTTAAGACGCTGACACCAGTCGTCTTTCTTCAACGATTCAACAACCAACTCCATGATAGGCAAGGAAAGGTTGTCATAGGAGTTTTCAGCACTTGCCAGTGCAGCATCAGCATGTTCCGTCACTGAGCAATGACTTATGTCAAATTCCTGCCCAAGCATCTGCTCAACATGATCGGCACACTCCAGGTAGCCTCCCTGATGACCCACCGCACGCGCCGCATCTGTCAGAGCCGCTACGGCGCGGTCTAGCTCGCCCGCATTCAGGATGGAGTTGGTAACCTTCACAAAAAACAAAAAGCATTAAAGATAAACTCTCAACAAGAAAAAGCATAAGACAAAGGCACTTACCAGCACTACTCCACGAGTGCGCATCCATTCAGCTTCTGAGACAAGCGTATCGACGATGCCTTGAGCCTCGGAGTAGTTGGTTTGGGCCACATTCAGCGCAGCAGTGCTAACAGCACGCGCCTCCTCAGCCGTAGCAGCCTTAACCCTCTCGGCTTCCAGGTCGATCTCCAACGACTCGCATCTGTCAATTTGCTCGTTTAAGCGACGTTTGAGCTCCGCAATCTCAGCGTCCTTGGCGTGGAGATCTCTGTCCTTGCTAGACAGCTGTAGTTTGACCTCAGACAATTCAACCTGAAGGCCGACAAAACAACTTAGGCCGATGTATTAACAAAATAGCAAGTATAAAGGAAAACAAATAGACTAACCTCCACCTGCTGTTTGGCAGCCTTCTCTCCCTGCGCCTCCTCTACCTTCGAGGTCAAGTCAGCAACTTTAGCCTCAAGATCAACTATCTTCTGTCGAGCCGCATAGGCGTGCTCGTTGTCTTGGGCACAAATACGTTTAAAATCGGCCTTCTCCTTGGCCAGTTGCTCTTCAACATTGTGGAGTTTTTTCTGCAGCCCCTCACGGCCCCACTCTTCAGCCTTCTTGTCAACCTCAAACTTGGCTCTCTCCTCACCAAACGCGGCTTTAGATTTTTCAAATTCAGCAATACGTTTCAGCATACGCTCGCGATAAGCCTCCCAGTCGGCGCGCTCCCTAACCATCGTTCGCCATTCGCGAACTATTTGATGGTTGGCAGCACGAGCGTTGGCCTCGCCAAGGATATAAGTACGATACAACATTTCGTGAGGTTTCGCCCTTTGCCGATTGACTTCAGCAGGTGTAAAGGAGTTCAAGAACCACTCGCGCGCAGGGCTGAACTCAACGAAGGTATCTTTCTGTTTTAAACTCCAGGGGGCTTGATGAGGAGCGTCACCACGTTCTTCTTCATTGTAAGTCTTGTAGTAAATATCCCCAACGGTGTCCTTCGCACCTATCACATTGGGGTTATAACCCCCAGCTCCACCAGAGCTCGCGCCGCTTGAGGAGAAGCGGCTGGAACCCTTGGAAGTAATAACAGGACCGGTGTTAGTTGGTTTGGTGACCTCGGGACCTGGAGATTTAAGAGGCTGATCCATAGCCTTTTTCGCCGTTAGCTCCTTCTCCAAGGCCTGCTTCCTCGCCACTTCAGCCAACCTCTCCTGCTCCGCCCTCTGCTTCCTCTCCTCCTCCTCTTTTCTCTTTCTCTCCTCCTCTATCTTCTTCCTCTCTTCTTCTTTCTTTTTCTTCTCTTCCGCAACTCTCTTCTTCTCCTCCTCTCTCTTCCGATCCTCCTCCACCTTTCGCTGCGCCTCAGCAGCCTTCGCGGCATCCTGAGCAGCAGTGTCAGTGGACTTGACGGTAATCTTGGGCCTCTTCGCCGCAGCCTCACTGAATGTGACACCCTTATCAGGGGTCTTCTTCTTGATTTCTGAAAAATAAAGCAAGTGCATTTGAGTAAAGAGAAAAGTATTAAGAAGAGAGGCGAAGAACTTACCAGGAGAAAATTTGTATAACGAGCGCAGCTTGCTCGTTTTCCCAACCGCAGGAATCACAACAGATGTAGGGGCGGAAGCCACACCAGTCGTGGCTTCGCTCCTACCTCTCTTCCGCCCAATAAGCTGAGCACCGGCATCTTCTTCTTCTGCTTCGTCATCTTCAGGAAAAGATGGAGTCGCGCCAGCTTCAGGGTTACGAGAACCCGCGCTCCTAGAGCTTTTCGACCCACCAGCACCAGTTTTTCCCTTAGCTACACGTGACAAGCCTTCAAATGAGTCACTGATGATCACATAATCATCTAAGTCACGTTGACGAAGGCGAAGAGTACCTTTGACAGCAGCAGTTGTCGCGCGACTAGGGCCAGTGCCCTTGCTGGTCACTTCAGGCTCCACCTTCTTCTTCTTCTTCACAGGTTTCTTTTTCTTCTCCTCAGGGTCAATCCCCAGGTCGCGCAACACACCTGCAAAGATTTTAGACCAGGAGCTTAGCTCTCCGCTGGAAGACCCTACTGACTCCTCGCTGGAAAGATAGAAAGTCTCTTTCCCAGCAAGAGTCACAGAGCGCAAAGGACGAGGTTTAGGGTATTGCGCACCTTCAGTAGCGGTGGGCGGCGAAGCGAAGGCATCAGCAGCTGGAAACATGAAATTGCCTTTAATCTGGTCAAACCAGCTTTCCTCGTCATCGCGCAGTGGGCGAACGCCCATGGAGCCACCAAATGTAGAGAAGGCAGCTTGGTAGAGTTGCGCTTCTACAAATGGAGATAAGTAAGTGACAATTACAGAAATCCTACTTAGAAAAAGAATAGAGAAATGACTAACCTTGATCGCCAAGCTTTAACACGGGAACTTCCCTGCTGCTAGGTGACCACTGGTCACTCATTTTCGCTGCAACCAAGACGTTTTCCCCAAACACCCGGTTCGGAGTTGGGGTCAGCTGCTGGTACCACAGAGCAGTTTTCGGGATGGGAAGATCTTCCTTGAGTATGGCCTCAGTCCAGTCCCTAAAGGGCATGGCAATCGGCAAGACTTCTTCCCTGATGAAGAAGAACTTGGGTTTCCAGTCGTGGAAACTCTTAGGAGGATTCAACAAGATCTTCTTTGCCGCGCCCCGGCTTGCAAACGAGAAGAACCCCATCGTTCTCTGCAACTGGTAGAAAGCACGAAACTTATCTACCGATGGCTCGAAGCCATGGGAATGGCACAAAAATTCAAAGTGTCGTACCCTCACCATCCCGGGAGGGCTCATCTGAGATATATGGAAATTGTAGTAAGAAAGGATACTGCCTAGGAAGTTGGTCGCCGGCAGTCGGAAATTACCCTGAAGAAAGAAGTCTTCATACAGGGTAATGTAACCGGGTGGTGCATCAGCCGCGGTCTGGCCCTGAGCCGGATACCGGGCATCCCACTCCGGTGGGAATCTGAAACTACGAACAATCTGTTCGAAGAGACCTAAGTCCCATCTAAGGACAGGAACTGGTCCTTCCTCACTAACAAGAGCCTCTTGGTGTTCTTCACTCATCTTTTTAGAAAAGATCTGGAAAAAAGCTTGAAGAAAAGTTTGAAGATTTGAAGAAATCTTGAAGAGACGAAGAACACTTTGAAGATTCAAAGAGTTTTTGAGAGAAAAGTGGAGAAGAAACGAAGAGAAGTGAGAATCTCTCACCTTCTCTTCGGATATATATACCCATCGCATTTAATGCGATGGGTAACCGTGCCGCGTTCGCCGCTAGGCCAACCAACGAGAGGTTGCCACGTCAAGCGGGAAACCAGGGGTGACGGTTACCACGCGCGCGTGGGCCTCACTCTCCTGACATGAAGTGCAACCGCCGCAGGCGGCATGATGACACCCGTGCCAGGGGTCAACTCAAACGTCACTCTCAGCGACTTATCTCACCAACCTGTCAGAAGTTCTAATTTCGAAGTTTCCCGCCATAAATGTTGCAAGTAACTTCATGCAGAAGTTACATGAACCGCGCCAGCTACATATCACCTCCAATAAACCCGCGCGCCTGATCAGACAAACGACAATCCCTAAAGACCTGCATTGGTACTCGCGCAATTGAAAACAACATTTTCCGCATGCGCCACACCAATCAGGATCAAAAGAACTTTTCCCCTATTACACCTATTTCTTCTAATTTTATTAAGTCCAGAGCTCCAACCACTTGCGTTGCGCATGGTGCAGCACTGGACTGGGGGGACTTGAAGGGGTATGGTCCCAAAAAGCCGCGCAAACCTCCGACCAGGTTGCGCGCGGAACCATACTCCTTATTTCAGAAAACTTATTAACATTATCCACGCGCGTCCTACACGCGTTGTGGTTTACCCTGCGCGAGGCAAGGCTCACAAGAGGCCCAGATATCAGCACTTAGCATAAAACAATGGAACAAATGAGCCACTCAGTAGGGAAGCGCGCGGCTACCTACAGTGGTACATAAGGTACAAGTGGCAGTAAAAGGAGCCAATGAGCGTCTAGCAGGCTCTGGTCAATCGTGCGCCACGATCGCCTGACGAGAAGTACATAAGGACGCCTACGTGGCACCAATCAGAGGACGGAGACAACTGTCCCACGATCTCCACTCGTCTGCTGATGACAGAAGGACAACAAGGCCGACAACAGTGACACGTGGCTCCAATCAAGGTGCGCCAGCACCAACGAGCGTCTAGAAGCCACTAAGCGGTCGACGCCAGTGAGACAAGGAGCATATCCGTTTTGTTGTCCGCTTCTGGCCCAAGGCCCATCAGCCCATAACCCCTTACACCTCTCCGGCTATAAATAGAGACCTCATTCCACAGGTTAAACATTCGATTCCCTTGGCTCTCACTCTTTACACTTAGTTACTCTCAAAGCAGTCGCTTATTCTCACGCCGGAGCCTGGTTAAGAGGGAAACCCCCACATTCCCCTCTTAACGAGTTATGGTGTTCTGTTTTGCAGGATAAATCACCAAGTCGGAGCTCAAATATCCTTAAGAAGATTAACCCTCATGAAAGGAGCATAAACCAATCTAATTAACTCCCTAATTAGATCACTGTTTCTTCAATCCTGAACATACATCATCTCATATTAGCATCTTTTTCAGTTAAACTTCATTAAAACAAGCCTATATATCCCCCACTTGTAGTGGAGTGGTGGAAAGAACTTTGGGTTTCCTTGGAGACCCGGGTTCGATCCCCACCTGTTGCATTTGGGGGTAAGGGCAATGAGGGCGAGGAGACCCGTGGACACAAAGGACCGCGGGCCTGAGCCTGAGCCCGCCCCCGGTTTTCATCCGGCTGTTACTCTAGCGAGGCTTCTTGTGTGGAGGCAGAACGGTTTTCGGGGGAAAGCCGTAACCAAGTCTGATAATCAGCGCGGGCCCGGTTAGGACAACGTAGTCTGGGCAGACTTGGCTAGGGGCCCCCGATTTGGGGGGTGTGGGGGTTGCTCTCACAACCAAAGTAGACTCTCACCTTTCAAAAAAAAAAAAAAGCCTACGACCCAAACGGGCAACAGGCCATACATACAAATACATCCGACCCAAACGGGCAAAGGGCAAGTAAATTACAACATGTACAAAGGGTATTTACACCACTCCAACCAGCTAATATACTTACATGAAGATCTATTTCTAGCTCAAACGTAACCTCTAGATTTTACCTCCCCTATAATCTCTTACGTGCTACATCTTTTCTGAGAGTTTGAATTTACCTATTTTAACAACTTCATCATAAGTTTTTTCACTTCCTAATTATTTGGAACTCATTTGACAACAAGGAAAGTATATTTCGGCTCCATTCATTTCTGTTTTTACCAATAAACCTCTTTTTTTTAACTAAATTTAACCAACTTTTTTCCATTTTCACGTGAGTTTGGTGTTCCTTTCCGACTTTGAATTTGTAATTTAGAATATTCACCGAATAAAGATGGAATGGCACGTGATGTGACAATACCAAGTGTTGGACCATCTTTTTAGGATTAATAATTCATACCCTTTAAACCTTTTAGCCTAATCTCTAAATCTTTACAAAAAGCCGCAACAACAAGGATAACCATTTTGAGTCTAACTTGCAAGCCAAGCTACCCATGAATGTAAGCTTAGATAACCTTATAACTATATAAATATAGTTGCAGTTTTATTAGAATTGACAAACGAGACAAGCTCGAGGTTGATACATGACTCATAACACACCCAGGCTCAAGCTCGCAGTTTTCTTGGTCTAAAAAACTCGAGCTCGACTCGTTTACAAACCTAACCTATCGACCAACACATACTAAAGTCGGAAAAAAAGATACATACGTCATATAAACATAATAAGGCTACTAATTCACAACAATCAGTCATCTCTCACTACAAAACTCAATAATTTCCACAAACTAGCAATTCCTACACACAAGCCCAGAACCAGAAGCACCTTATGCATATGCACACGAATTCCAAGAACAATGTCGGCTTTTGGCTTTACATGTGAAACAATATCTTGATCGTATCCTCCATCAACTGTGGAGACAGCAGTTGGGCCTTCCTCCTGCAAAATCGCGGTTTCAAAATCAACACTCTCATTGGGGAGTTGAAATGTTTAAAAGTTGAAAACTACCTTAATCATGATCGGTTTCCGTTCGTTTTCTTCTTCACTACGGGTGGTGACAGGCCCCATTTGAAGCTTCTTTTGAAAACGGATGATCGGTTTCGGTTCGTTTTCTTCTTCACTACGGGTGATGACCGGCCCTATTTGAAGCTTCTTTTGAAAACGGATTCTTCTCGGTGCTGTTCCTTGAGCGTTAAAGTCTGGACCGTTAGCAACACTTTGTGTAGGGCGTCTCCTTATCTTGATTCCTGTATCAGAAACATGCTCGCTGTTGGATGCAAATGCAGCTTCACTATCGACGCTGCCGCAAGAATCTTCTTTGGCTTGAGCAATTCCAGTTTCAAAAGCTTCAGGCTGGAAAGAGAAATCCCGACTCATACGCTACAAAAAAACCAGATGACACAAGGTTAATTTAGCAACCAACAACAGTTCATGTGTGTTGCGACTAAACCCTTTGTCACTGTAGGTATAAAAAATAACGTTCTTTTTAGTTTTTACTTTTATATATAACAAATGATTTTGCGTTATGATAACACATGGCATCGTGCTATAAAAATTAGCTGGCGCATAAAACTATGTTACATGTTGATATTAAAGATGAGTGTACCTGTATTTGCATGACTTCACCGTCTGATTCGCCACTATAATCATTTTCTTTAACATTAACTCCAGGAAATGAAGCTTGAGCAACGGACCCGCCATTAACACCAGAATCATTGTCTAGCTGATCTGATACAGCTAGACAATTGCTCCAGAACTCAACACTCCCGGATTGATTTTGCATTCCATTTTCTTCAAAACCAGAGTTCACAACTCCGTGGTTGCCAGCATATGCAGGTCCGAATTCGAGTTGCATCTGAGGATGCGTAATAGGGGAAAACATATTCGAATCTAAATGTACGGGTGGTTCATCCAACCAATTATTTAGAGCTTCTTCTAGATTAAAATCATCATCCTGATAATTTGAACCAATACCATGGTCCTGACAATCATAAAAACCAAACATGTCACCGTTCCTCTCATAATCTTCGGTTTTCAAAATCCGGTTGGTCGGAGGTTGCACGTTCTGTTGAACGGTCAAACCCGGAGTTACAGGCTCTGACTGAGCATCTTCCATAGAAGACTTCACAACAGAAAGAGGAGATGCATCACTCTGATCCACATCACCACTCTCGCCGTTCTCATCTTTTCCATCATACTTCTTGAACAAACGACAAAGCACAAATGGGCTCTGCAAATTTATAACAAAGCTCGTTACTTTATGCTTTAAAACTACAAATCTTGAATAAAAATCACAACTTTATGCATCAAAACGAAAAATCTTGAATAAAAATAGAACTTTATGCATCAAAACTAGAAAATCATGAACAAAAATTACAACTTTATGCATCAAAACTACAAAACTTGAACAGAAACCATAACTTTATGCATCAAAACTAAAAATCTTGAACAGAAATCACAACTTCTTGCAAAAAAACTAAAAAACTTGAACAAAAAACACAACTTCATGCAAAAAACCTAAAAAACTTGAACAAAAATCACAGCTTCATGCATCAAAACTAAAAACCTTGAACAAAAATCACAGCTTCATGCATCAAAACTAAAAATCTTGAACAAATATAACATCTTCATACATCAAAACTAATAATCTTGAACAAAAATCACATCTTCATACATCAAAACTAATAATCTTGAACAAAAATCACAACTATATCTATATGCCTCAGAACTATAAATCTTGAACAAAAACCACAACTTTATGCATCTAAACTAAAAACTTGAACAAAAATCAAAACTTTATGCAACAAAACTAAAAATCTTGAACAAAAATCAAAACTTTATGCATCAAAACTAAAAATATTGAACAAAAAATCAAAACTTTATGCATCAAAACTAACAATCTTGAACAAAAATCACAGCTTCATGCATCAAAACTAAAAAATCTTGAACAAAAATATCATCTTCATGCATCAAAACTAAAAATCTTGAACATAAATCAAAACTTTATGCATCAAACTAAAAATCCTGAACAAAAATAAAAACTTTATGCCTTAAAAAGTACAAATTTTGAACAAAAATCACAACTTTATGCATCAAAACTAAAAAACTTAAACAAAATCACAGCTTCATGCATCAAAACTAAAAAAACTTGAACAAAAATAACATCTTCATACATCAAAACTAAAAATATTGAACAAAAATCACAACTAAATCTATATGCATCAGAACTATAAATCTTGAACAAAAACCACAACTTTATGCATCAAAGCTAAAAATTTTGAACAAAAACCACATCTTTATGCATCAAAACTAAAAATTTTGAACAAAAATCACAACTAAATCTATATGCATCAGAACTATAAATCTTGAACAAAAACCACAACTTTATGCATCAAAACTAAAAATTTTGAACAAAAACCACATCTTTATGCATCAAAACTAAAAATTTTGAACAAAAACCACAACTTTATGCATCAAAACTAAAAATCTTGAACAAAAATCACAACTTTATGCATCAAAAAAAAAAAAATTTCTTGAACAGAAATCACAACTTTATGCATCAAAATTAAAAAAAAAAAATGAACAAAAATCACAACTTTATGCATCAAAACTAAAAATCATGAACAGAAATCACAACTTTATGCATCAAAACTAAAAATCTTGAACAGAAATCACAACTTTATGCATCAGAACAAAAAATCTTGAACAGAAATCACAACTTTATGCATAAAAAAAAATCTTGAACAGAAATCACAACTTTATGCATCAAAATTAAAAAAATTTGAACAAAAATCGCAGCTTCATGCATTAAAACTAAAAAATCTTGAACAAAAATTACAACTTTATGCATCAAAAAAAAAAAAAAAATCTTGAACAAAGAAAAACCACAAGTGTATGCATGAAAACCATAAATCTTAAAGAAAAACCACAACCTGTCCAGGATGGGTACCATCAAGTTCCTTCTCAGTAGCACAATACTCATGAATAACCCAGTGGGTTCTCTCCCCCTTTGGGGCCCGACCCGTGTAGAAGACAAGGGTCTTTTTCTTCCCAATCACACTATTCCCCCTATTCGTCTTGATCGTCCGATCTTTTCCAGTAGCCTTCCAATACCCAGAAACCGTTGCCCGGTTAGATCGCTGCCCGTTCTGATACTTTCTATCTTTCGGGCAGAAAAAGAACCATTCATTGTCAATTGACTCGATCACCGACAAATCTGCACAAAATTCACTTCATTTATCAGTTTATGTCAACCCCAAGATTCTGAATCTGGGTATGCTCAAAAAAGGTAAAAATATAAAGAAAAAAAAAAGGAAAAAGACAAACCGGGTAAGTCCCAAGGCTCTTTCTTGCAAACATCTACTTCACGAATACAACTCACTTCTTTATCGAAACCGTTGATCTTCAAACGGAGATAATGATTCACCAGTTCTTCATCCGTCGGTCGAAACCGGTAACCGACCGGTAAAGATCTTATCGGTAAGGATTTTACTGGCACGACTTCCATTGTAACAATTCACAACGGGTTTTTGATGGGTCTTTGAAACAATTCACACACGGGTTTTGGATAATCTTTGAAAAAGATGGATTTTAGAAGTAAGAAACACTAGGGTTATGATCAATGTTTCAAGTGGGTTATTGAAAAAAGTGGATTTTTTTTATATATGATTGAAGACGTCAGCTAAAATTGGTGAGGAAGAGGAAAGTGGGTAGTGAGGTTCGTGGATAGAGAAGGTGAGTTTTAATTCTGTGTATATACCGCGTAAAATTGATTGGACAAGAGTTGGGTGTTATTTACGATTATGCCATTCGGATTTAGGATATTTGGTCTTTGTTGTAGAGGGTAATATGGGGAGAGGAAAGTTTGTAGGCTTAATGAGGAAGATAAAGAGAAAAAGTCATCCAACCAATGAAATGATGACACGTTGACGTACGTGGAGATGATCGCTCACAATCCCAAACCGGCAAACCATCTTTCACACAAATTATTTAACAATAGGTTTATCTTTATACCACTTTTCAGGTGATGTCTTTTTTAACGAATGTTGACAGACGTTGTTTTTTACTAGGTATTTTGTTGCAATTTTAGTACTTTACACCCAACTCAGTTAAAAAACCCTGTTAATTGTTGACATGCGGTGTCCTTTACTAGGTATTTTGTTGCAAGTTTAGTCCTTTACCTAGGTATTTTGTTGCAAGTTTAGTCCTTTACACCCAACAATTAACATAGTTTTCTAACTAGGTTGGGTGTAAAGGACTAAACTTGCAACAAAATACCTAGTAAAGGACACCGCCTGTCAACATTCATTAAAAAAGACACCGCCTGAAAAGTGGTATAAAGATAAATGACAAAACTTGTAATTTTTCCTTAACAATAAGACCGTTCTAGAGTGGCTTGAAAATTAGTAGCTACGCGACACGTAAGCACAGAAAAGTGGCGTGGTGAAAAAATGGGTGTGAAAAGAAATGTGGAAGAGAGGTGTTATTCAACACATGACACCTATTTAATATTATTATTTTCTATTTAAAAAATATATAAAATCAATTAAATTTAATTTAAGAACATTAATATTAACTTAATAAACATAAATTTTAAAAATCACATAAAATTGAAGTTACATAAAATTAAAAAAGAAATTACATAAACTTCAATCATCCCCTTCGTCAAAGTCGTCTCGTGGAAGGCTCCAAATGTGTTTAACCAAATGCGCTCGAAGGTTGTGATGCATTGTATCATGTTTAATTTCAATCAAGTTCGTTTCATTTTCTTGTTCACTTAATTCTACGGCGCTTGGTTTGGTGAATAATAACCACTTACCAATAACTCATGTGCGGTGACTGTGACAACCCTTACTAAACCAGGTATCCGTACGATTTAATTAAAAATTAATTGCTGCTTAATTACTGTGCTTAACTGAAATTGTGAATGAACTGCTACTTGACTGTTGATACTTGTACATATCTGCATCATACTTTACATACCGTCACTACATTATTTACGTACTGAACTCTAGTGACAAACATGATGCACAAATGCACAGTAGCACTATGAGCGGATAACCTATTGAACATGCTGATAAAGCCAGCATCAGGCAGACACTGCCTCTAAGGCCTGTATGAGCCAGAAATATTTTTACTACACCCATAGTGAGTGTAGGGATACAAGGGTTGTAGGACTGCGTCTCTAGGAATAAGATATAATGACTGGATGTGCCTAAAACGTACTCTAAGCACAAGCCACAGCACTTTAATTAACATACCAGCTTCCGGCTAACTAATAAAGTGCCAAAACATGAGGAAAATATTCCTGACACTTTGGGAAATAAGTTGTGTCACTAAAAATATTATTAACGACACTTAAAAGCTTACTTAAGCACTTTAACGGATTACTATCCAACCGAACAACCGGACTTTACCCGGAACATAAAAATATTGACAGTAACAATATTGATCTTTTTCTGAGCCAGTTAGGGTCCCTGAATACCCTAACACCCGCTATAAAGCACATCACACCACTAACCGAGTTAACCCCTAAATCTAACTTGGTTTAACCTAACTAATACTTAAACTCTAGTTGGAATCGAACTAGCTTACCCCCACCCCCCTTGGGCCGATTCGGTCCCCATGTAACTAGTCTTGTACCATTTCTTGATTATAATATAAACTCTTGTCTCAAATCTAGAAGACATTCGATCCATTGGTCCATAATCCCTAAGATTATCTATAAGTATTAGCTTAAACACACAAGATCCACACTCCACATTCACCAACACACCTCTCTCTCTCTTGCTCCCAAGCTCACGGCCGAACACCCCCCTTGGCACCCCATCATTTTCGGCTCTTGATCCTCCCATTCCAAGGTTATACAAGTCTTACGGGTCACGCATAAGGAGTCTTGGAGCTAACGGAAGGCGAAGGACCTTTCTACTTTGCTTTTATCCACCTCTTCTTCGCATAGATTCTTCCCTAGCCCCGAGCTAGAGGTATAACACTTAAAACTCATACTCGAACTAATCTAAGGTGGTTAATAAGATTTGTAACGGTTAAAAGTCGGAAACTTGCGTTTTGAGACATTAAAGTCTACTAAAAACATGAATCTTGTTGGTTAAAAGCATAATAGTTGTGTAAAAGTTGTAGTATTTGAAAGTTGTGATTATTTAGGCCCGATCTACGTTGTGGTAGCTCCGATCACCATTTAACCCGGTTTGGTTAAGATCATGGATCTTGACATAAGCTTGTTTTGAATGGTACAAGGGTTAAAAGGTGAAACTCTACCACACAAGAAACATGAACTTGTGTAAAAGTATTTTTACTTGTAAAATAGTGTTTAAAACTAGCGGATCTACGTATCTGCAAGTGGTATTTTCAAAGGACCATGTGTCGAGAAAATCATGTTTTCTAAAAGTCGGATGACACACTAACAAGTATGATTTTTACAAACCACAAGTGTATAAACACTTGTGAAACGAAAAGTTTCGACAAAATAACAATCTTTGTGAAAGATGACGGGAAGTTGTAAAGATAGATTTATTCTAAAAACGAGGTTTTTACGAGATTAAACTATTTTATACAAAGATCCACAAAATATAACGGGATCTACACTATAGTTTTCGGAAAAACTACAAGTTCATGCGATTATGCAATTTACATACTTGTCGACTAGTTTGATGTGTCAGAAATTGTTTGGTTGAATCAAGAAGTTGTTGAAATGATTTTGTAAAAGAAAATGATACGCTTGAAAGCGTGGCCACCTCCAGTTACAGGGGAAACTCTGGCGAAATTTTTCTAAAAACCTAACACTTAGAATTATTTACAAGTGTTAGAATTATTTTTGAAATGTTTTCAAAATATATTTCGCCACGACTTTATTTACAAATATTCGGAGGTGGGATTTTCACAAAACTAAACGTGATAAATATATATTTGGTAAATATAATTTTTTCACAACACTGTTTATGATTATTTTGTGAAAATACACAAATATTATTTTTAGAGTAAAAATAATATTTACGAACGTTGACAGATCCAAAATAATACGAACGCTTTCACGATAAACATATAAGTTACAACGGTAATTATTATTACCACACGATTACGAAAACGTAACTTACGCATTATACGGAAATGATTATGAACGAATATTTTATCAACGTATTATTTTTGGGGAAAAATTATGTGAAATGGAAATATAATATTTTTGAGAAAAATATTTATATTTTGGAATTGGAAATGAAAATATATTAAGTAAGACTTAATATTATAAATTGAACGCACATGTATTAAATCCCCCATCCTTGGGAAGGAGATTAACTACCAAGTACATACAAAATATAAACACGAAATAGTTGTCTAACTATTTCCCAAAAACCTAAACTATAAAGCTAAGGCACGGCCATCCGTCTAATAGAATTAGTACATGTAGGTCGTCGCACAGCTGACATTCGGAGTACTTGGTAGAGACGCACTGACTGTGAGTTCATGTCCCCCTTTTCTCTTAACTGTTTTCAGTTTTCTAAACTGCGGGGGTGAAATACATGTTACTATTTACGAGTACTTTATACATGGTATGGTTAGCGTAAGGAGGGTTACTACTTAGATCATGTGAGTGGGTAGGCGCAACTTGAGGCCATTAATCCTCATTGTGGGACCGAGGGACAGTAGCGGTAGATCTATCTGGGTGTAGCGAGCCCAGCCCCAGGCCCAGCAGAACGGACCTCGGGGTGACTTTGTGCCCAACGCAAAATCCGCTAGGTTTGAGTCTTCCTACTTGCACTTCACACATATCAATGGCCTTGCAAACCATTGGTGATCTCTTTTTCCTTATTTGCTACATACCAGGATTTTTGATAAATACAAAGGTTTATTTACTCACTTACACATGAACTTGCTCAACATTATTGTTGATTTTTCAACTTACATGTATTTCAGGGAATTAAAAGGTCTGGCGCGGTATGGCACGTTTTCCCGCTGCACTAGTTTCCAAGGTCATCCGGGGTTTAGGGAATGTGACTCTTTCCTGGACAAGTCACAGTCCTTAAACTGTGTTTGTGTATGTTTAAGTCTGTAATGTTTGTTGAACAAGATTATGGTTGTTAGGGTGTTTCCCGTTAAAACAATGTTATGGTATTTTCGGTTTTAAACTTAATGGATGATCTTGCATATTTTTAAATTCATATAGCTTTGTTATGATTAAGCTATGGTATTAAGAAGTCACACCAAATTAACCACGCTTCCGCAAAGCCAGGGTGTGACAGCTTGGTATCAGAGCTCTGATCATAGCGAACTAGGATTCCTTCTCGAGTCTAGACTATGATCACTAGGGCTCTCACGAAAACATTTTTACTGCATACCACTTAAGTCCAGATCCAAAACCTTTTTACAAACAAATGTTGAGCACATTTTATTTATTATTTTTAGGCTCAGTCTGGGAGGCTGAGGCTCGGTCTGGGAGGCCGAGGCTTGATCTAATAGATCGAGGTAGTTGTCTAGTGGGACTAGGGAGTCAGTCTGGGAGGCTGGGAGAATTGGCTAGTGGGACTAGGGAGTCAGTCTGGGAGGCTGGGAGAATTGGCTAGTGGGACTAGGAAGAGCAGTCTGGGAGGCTGGGAGAATTGGCTAGTGGGACTAGGAAGAGCAGTCTGGGAGGCTGGGAGAATTGGCTAGTGGGACTAGGAAGAGCAGTCTGGGAGGCTGGGAGGCTAGTGGGACTAGGAGGTTTATGTGATATCTTACTTGGTAACTTATGTGATTACCTGATTGTATGACTGATTATTTGTGCATATTTATGTTTATGTTACAGACTCATGGACTCGCCTGGTACTGGCGACTCGGACACCACCGGACCCATACCTGTAGTATCTGACGACCTCGTATCCTCAGAGCACGAGGTGCACACTTCTGACTACACCAGCACGGACGATGACGATTTCCAGCCCTTCGCACTACCCGAGGGTGCTGATGAGCCTGCAGATGGCCCTCCTGCTGAGTACCTACCTCTAGTAGTGATTCCGGCTCCTATACCTTTAGCCGTCTATCCCGCATATGACTTACTTCTTGACGCCGAGGCTGACGGCGATATCGATCTGTTTGAGGATGAGCCTATCGAGGATGAGATCCCGGACGCAGCCCTACTTCCTGCTGGCGATCTTCTGATGATCGCTGATGCCCCTGCCGAGGACTCACCCGCACATTCACCGGTCCCAGACTCCTTTGAGTCTGTGGCATCCGCACCATCTCACGAGGTGAGCGCACAGCACTTTGCACACGACTCGGATCCTGACCAGGCATCCTCTGCTGCACCTATTCCGAGCTTTGCGTTTGACCATGATGACATAGAGGATTCTGATCCCATCTTTCCTCCGGGATTCGACCCGGATCATGATATTGAGTTTATCCCGATGGACCAGCCCATGGAGGATCCCGCTGATCCAGTTGATCCTATTGATCCCGAGTTCGATTTCGAGATGGCTTTTGATGACCCTGAGCCTGCCTTGGCTCCTGAGCAGGCAGCTGCTCTAGAACCTATGCCTGAGCATGACCCCGTACATGCCGGCATCCCTGTTCTAGCTGACCCGCCTGTCGATGATCATCTGGAGGATGATTATGTTATTGCTGTCGATCCTGTTGTTCCCCCACCTATTGTTGATATACCTGTTGACCATCCTGTCGATCACATTGCACCAGTTGATCCTGTTGTTGCTCCCCCATTTGATCCCGTTCCACTTGAGCCTGAGCACGCATTGTTTGCCGACCACATGGATCCACCGGATGAGCATGCACAGCACGGTTGGATACCTGCTGAGGAGGATGTTCCACCTTTGCCCCCTCAGATCCCTGTTACACGACATGTTGATTTTTCTTTTCAGTTTCCTCAGATTGTACCTCCAGCGAGGCCTGGAGAGGGTTCTTCAGCCCATCCTTTTGGGCACATACCGATGTCTATCCCCTTTATGCCCCAGATGTCATCTGTTCCACCCTCTACTTCACCGTTTCATGTGGCACCGTTTGACCCCACCAGTGAGCCTTTGCTTTGGTCGACACCACTGTCACACCCTGGCTTTGCGGAAGCGTGGTTAATTTGGTGTGACTTCTTAATACCATAGCTTAATCATAACAAGCTATATGAATTAAAAATATGCAAGATCATCCATTGATAAAAATACAAAACATTGTCTTAACGGATTAACACCCAACAACCATAACTTTGTCTAAACATTACAAATGCAAACTTAAAGTAAACATGGTTCAGGGACTGTGACTTGTCCAGGAAAGAGTCACAAGTCTCGAACCCTGGATGACCTCGGGCCTAATGCAGCGGAAAACAAGCCATACCGCGCCAGATCGTTAATTTCCTGAAATACATGTAAGTTGAAAAATCAACAATAATGTTGAGCGAGTTCATGCGATAGTGAGTAAACAAACCTTTGTATTTATCAAAAACCCTGGTATGTAGCAAATAAGGAAAAAGAGATCACCAATGGTTTGCAAGGCCATTGATATGTGTGAAGTGCAAGTAGGGATGACTCAAACCTAGCGGATTTATGCGTCAGGCACTAAGTCACCCCGAGGTCCGTTCAGCTGGACCTGGGGCTGGGCTCGCTACACCCAGATAGATCTACCGCTCCTGTCCCTCGGTCCTACTATGAGGATTAATGGCCTCAAGTTTCCGCCTACCCACTCACATGATCTAAGTAACAAACCTCCTTACGCTAACCATACCATGTATAAACATATTCATAATCATTGTAACATGTATTTCACCCCCGCAGTTTAGAAAACTGAAAACAGTTAAGAGAAAAGGGGGACATGAACTCACAGTGAGTGCGTCACAATACCAAGTAATCCAAATGTCCAACTACTGTGCAACGACCTACATGTGCTAATTCTATTAGACGGATGGCCGTGCCTTAGCTTTATAGTTTACATTTTGGGAAACAGTTAGACAACCGTTTCTTGTATATACTTGGTAGAAAATCTCCTTCCCAAGGATGGGGGAATTAATACATGCGCGTTTATAATATTAAGTCTCACTTAATATATTTTATTTCTCATTCCAAAATATAATTATTTTTCTCAAAAATAATATATTTTCTCTTCGTATAATACTTTCCAAAATAATACGTCGACAAGATACGCATTCGTGAATAGTTCCGTATAAAGTGTAAGTTACGTTTTGGCGATTTAGTGGTAATAGTAATTACCGTTGTAACTTATATGTTTGTCGTGAAGGCGTTGGTATTATTTTGGGTTCGACAAAGTTAGTAAATATTATTTTTACTCTAAAGATAATATTTATACATTTTCACAAAATAATCATAAACAGTGTTGTGAAAAATATATTTATCGAATAAATATTTATCACGTTTATTTTTGTGAAAATCCCACCTCCGAATATTTGTGATAAAGTCATGGCGAAATATATTTTGTAAACATTTCAAAAATAACTCTAACACTTGTAAATAATTTCTAAGTGTTAGATTTTAGAAAAATTTCGCCAGAGTTTCCCCTGTAACTGGAGGTGGCCACGCTTTCAAGCGTATCATTTTCTTTTACAAATCATTTCAACACTTCTTTTAAATCAACCAATCAATTTCCAACACATTAAACAAGTTTCAACAAATCATACTTGCCAACTTGTATGTAAGATCGCATTATTACATGAACTTGTAGTTTTTCCGAAGGTCGTAATGTAGATCACCTTATATTTAGTGGATCTATGTATAAAATAATTTAGTCTTGCAAAAACCCCGTTTTTGGAACAAATCACTCTTTACAACTTCCCGACAACTTTTATAAAAAATTGTTATTTTGTCGGATCTTTCGTTTCACAAGTTTCTATACACTTGTAGTTTAAAAATCATCTTTGTTAGCATGTTATCCAACTTATATAAAACATGATTTTCTCGACATCTGGTTCTACGAATGTACCACTTATACATACGTAGATCGGCTCGTTTTAAATACTATTTTACATGTCAAAACACTTTTACACAAGTTCATGTTTCCCGTGTGGTGGAGTTTCACCTTTTAACCCTCGTACCGCTATAAACAAGCTTATGTCAAGATTCGTGATCTTAACAAAGTCGGGTTAAACGATGATAAGAGCCACCACATCATAGATCGGGTCTCTACAACCAACATATTCGAATACTACGACTTTTACACGCGTTATAAGCTTTTAACCAACGATATTCGAGTTTTAGTAGCCTTTAAAGATTTAAAAGATGGGTTTCCGACTTTTAACCGTTAAAAATCCTTTTAACCACTTTAGATACGATCAAGAGCGAGTTTTAAATGTTATACCTCTAGCTCGGGGCTAGGGAAGAATCTAGTCGGAAATGGCGTGGATAAAAGCAAATGAACGAGGTCCTTCAACTTCCGCTTGCTTCAGGCTTCCTTATACGTGACCCGAATACCTTGTATGAGCTTGGAACTTACAAGATGAAAACCGAAACGGATGGATGGATGTGAGGAGCTCTCGGCCGAGAATAGGGGGCAAGAGAGAGTGAGAGTGAGTTGGTGTTTAGTGTGTGTAAATCTCTTGAGTGTGTGTGGTATTTATAGAAAAAAATCAAGCTCCATCGTCCAACGGTTTCATGTCGTCTAGATATCCACAACATCAATTAAAATATCAAAAAGTTGTACTCCCCTTGTCCTTTCTTGTTAGCCGATCCCATTAGGGGGGGGGGGGGTATCCGGTTGGGTTTCGATCGTTCAGTTAGAGTTCAGTTAAGTTAAGTTGGTTACTTTTAGAGTTTAACCCCGTTAGTTGTTTAACGCGTTATAATGCGGGTGTTAGGGTAATCAGGGACCCTAACTGGCTCAGAAAAAGGCTAATAATATTTTTGGCAATATTTTTATGTTCCGGGTATAGTCCGGTTGTTCGGTTGGATAGTAATCCGTTAAAGTGCTTAAGTAATCCTTTAAGCGTCGTAAATAATATTTTTAGCGACACAATTTATTCTGCAAAGTGTCAGGAATATTTCCCCATGTTTTGGCACTTTATTAGTTAGCTAGAAGCTAGTGTGTTGATAGAAGTGCTGTGTTTTGTGCTTAGAGTACGTTTTAGGCACATCCAATCTCTGTATCTTATTCCTAGAGACGCAGTTCAACAACCCTTGTATCCCTACACACACTATGGGTGTAGTTAAATAATTCTGGCTCATTCAGGCCTTTAGAGGCAGTGTTTGCCTGATGCTGGCTATATCATCATATTCAATAGGTTATCCGTTCAAATGCTACTGTGCTTTTGTGCATCATGTTTGTCACTAAAGTTCAGTAAATAAGTAATGTAGTGACGGAACTCAAAGTATGATGCAGATATGTACAAGCATCAACAATCAAGTAGCAGTTTATCAGAAATCTCAGTTAAGCACAGTAATTAGGCAACAATTAATAGTTAATTAAGTCGTACGGATACCTGGTTTTGTGAGGGTTGTCACATTCTCCCCCCGTTAAATAAATTTCGTCCCGAAATTTTAAATTCTGCTTGTAGAAGCAGGGTTCTCAGGAAATAAGTGGGGGTATTTCTCCTTCATTCGGTCTTCACGCTCCCAGGTGAACTCAGGACCATGTCTAGCATTCCAGCGAACTTTGACGAGCTTGACACTGCTCCGGCGGGTCTTGTTTACTTTCCAATCCGTGACCTCAACAGGTTCTTCAACGAAGTGGAGCGTGTCATCAATATGAATTTCGTCGGTAGGAATGGCAACGTTAACTTGAGTTGGACTTCTCTTCAGATTGGATACATGAAATGTATCATGAACATTATTCAGTTCGGCAGGTAGATCCAACTTGTATGCTACGGTCCCAATTCTTTCCAAAACCTTGAAAGGACCAATGTAGCGCGGATTCAACTTCCCACGCTTCCCAAAGCGTGCTACACCTTTCCAGGGTGATACCTTCAACAAAACCATATCCCCAACCTCAAACTCCTGAGGTTTCCTTTTCAGATCTGCGTAGGTCTTCTGACGGTCACGAGCCGCACTAATGCGATCTCGGATTTGCGCGATCTTATCTGTAGTTTCCTGAACTACGTCGGGACCTACCAATTGTCTATCACCTGCGTCAGACCAACAGAGCGGCGACCTGCACTTGCGCCCATATAAAGCTTCGAATGGCGCGGCACCAATACTGGTGTGGTAGCTATTGTTGTATGAAAATTCAACCAAGGGTAAATGCTTATCCCAGCTACCGCCTAAATCCATCACACATGCTCTCAGCATGTCCTCCAATGTCTGAATCGTCCGCTCACTTTGACCGTCGGTCTGCGGGTGAAAAGCAGTGCTCAGATTCAACTTTGAGCCAAAAGCTTCCTGGAAGGATTGCCATACCCTCGATACGAACCTTCCGTCTCTATCAGAAATAATCGAGAGAGGTACTCCATGGCGTGTAACAATCTCTCTCATGTAGATTTCAGCCAATTTGCTTGTATGATCCTTCTCGCGGATAGGCAAGAAGTGTGCTGACTTTGTTAAGCGATCCACTATCACCCAGACAGTGTCATGGCCTCTTGGCGTTCTTGGCAACTTCGTAATAAAATCCATGGAGATTTCTTCCCACTTCCACTGGGGAATTTTCGGTTGCTGCAGAAGTCCCGAAGGCTTCTAGTATTCCGCTTTAACTTTGGCGCAAGTTAAGCATTTGCTTACGTATATAGCAACATCGCCCTTCATCCTAGGCCACCAGTAATAATCTTTAAGATCCTAGTACATCTTATCCGCTCTAGGGTGGATAGAGTACCGCGACTTGTGAGCTTCATCAAAAATAATCTCTCTTAAACCACCAAACAAAGGAACCCAAATCCTTTTCTCAAAACACAACGTTCCTTCCCTGTTTGGCACCAATATCTTCTCCATCCCACGGAGATATTCTTCCTCAAGGTTTCCCTCCTTGAGAGCTTCCTTCTGCGCTGCACGAACGCGTGAGGAAAGGTCGGTTTGAATTATCATTTCCATAGCCCTAACCCTTATGGGCTTGATCCTTTCCTTACGACTTAGGGCATCGGCGACCACATTCGCCTTCCCTGGATGATACTTGATCTCGCAGTCGTAGTCGTTCAACAACTCGACCCATCGTCTTTGCCTCATGTTCAACTCCTTCTGGTTGAATATATGCTGGAGGCTCTTGTGATCTGTGAAGACCGTACACTTCGTACCATAAAGGTAGTGTCTCCAGATCTTCAAAGCAAAGACCACTGCGCCTAGCTCCAAATCATGCGTGGTATAGTTCTTTTCGTGCACTTTCAGTTGGCGTGACGCATAGGCAATAACCTTTTGGCGTTGCATCAACACACAACCCAATCCTTGACGCGATGCGTCGCAGTATACCACAAAATCGTCGGTACCTTCCGGTAGAGCTAAGATTGGCGCGTTACAAAGCTTATCCTTCAATATCTGAAAGGCTTCATCCTGTTTGATTCCCCAATCAAACTTCTTATCCTTTTGTGTGAGGAGCGTTAACGGTTGAGCGATCTTTGAAAAGTTCTCGATGAACCTTCGATAATAGCCTGCCAAACCCAAGAATTGCCGAATCTCGGTTGGCGTTTTTGGCGTTTCCCAATCTTTGATCGCCTCGATCTTGGTTGGATCCACGTGGATTCCATCTCCATTCACCACGTGCCCAAGGAATTGCACCTCACGTAGCCAAAACTCGCACTTAGAGAATTTGGCGTACAACTGTTCCTTCTTTAGCAGCTCCAGAATGGCTCTAAGATGCTGCTCGTGCTCAGCCTTTGTCTTCGAATAAATCAGGATGTCATCGATGAATACGATCACGAACTTATCCAAGTACGGCTTACAAACTCGGTTCATCAAATCCATGAACACTGCAGGTGCGTTTGTCAAACCAAACGGCATAACCAGAAACTCGTAGTGCCCATATCGAGTTCTGAAAGCTGTCTTCGGAATACTCTCTTCCTGTATCCGCAGCTGATGGTATCCAGATCGAAGATCGATCTTTGAATAAAAGCTTGAACCTTGAAGCTGGTCGAACAGATCATCGATTCTTGGCAGGGGATACCTATTCTTGATTGTCAGCTTGTTCAACTCTCTGTAGTCAATGCACATACGGAAACTACCGTCCTTCTTCTTCACAAACAAAACTGGAGCTCCCCAAGGCGAGAAGCTTGGTCGGATAAAACCCTTGTCTAACAACTCTTGAAGTTGTGTCGATAGCTCTTGCATTTCAGACGGAGCAAGTCTATAGGGTGCCTTAGCCACAGGTGCGGCGCCTGGAACTAAGTCGATGCGAAACTCCACTTGCCTTTGAGGTGGCAAGCCAGGCAAGTCTTCTGGAAAGACTTCTGGGTATTCCCTCACGACAGGGATGTCTTCGATCTTCGGCTCAGCAGCCTTCTTATCTACAATGTGTGCTAGAAAAGCAACACATCCTTTCTGCAAACACTTCCTTGCTTTCAGGCAGCTAATCATCCTTAACGACGTCTCACGCTTCTCCCCATGAACAACAATGGTCTCACCATCATCGGTTGGGATACGAATAATCTTCTCGTGACAAACTATCTCTGCCTTGTTACTCGATAAGCAATCCATCCCTACTACCACGTCGAAGCTTCCCAACTGGACTGGTAGTAGATCGAGTGCAAACTCACGCTCTCCCAGCTCGATTACGCAACCTCGAATCACCTCGTTAGCTTCTACTAACTTCCCATTCGCTAATTCGATCGAGTATGGAATATCTAACTTACTAGCGGCTAAACCAAGCATGTTTCTAAATTCTAGCGATACGAAGCTATAATCGGCACCAGTATCAAACAAAACGGATGCATAGCGTTGGTTTACAGGGAACGTACCAGTGACAACATTGGGATCCTGGCGCGCTTCCCTGGCCTCCATGTTAAACACTCTTCCGCGTGCCTGGTTTAATTCTGGGCAATTCCTCTTGTAATGCCCTTGATCTCCACAATTGAAACATCCGGGCCTCTGCCCGTTTCCACCATTGTTTCCAGCTTGATGGTTTCCCTGGTTCCGATTCATGGCGCCCGCTTGGTTAGCATTATTGGCACGGTTCCCATCACCTCCCTGGTTACCTTGTGGGCGGTTCCCATTACCACCACGGTTATTCCTATTCCCATTTCCTCCTTGGCCTCCCCGGCCAGCATTAGCCCAACAGAAATCCTTCGTATGACCAGTCTTCCCACATGATTCACAAACTCTCAGGCTGCAACGACCAGAGTGATTTTTTTGGCATGAGTTGCACTTGGGTTGTGCACCCATGTATCCCTTCCCTTTCTTTCTACCAGCTGAATCTTGAGCTGGCGCATTCGATTCTCCCTTTTTAACCACCATCCCGGTGCTTTGCTTGAAACTCGAAAACTTTCGCTTACTACCACCAGATGACTCCACATGAGTCTCCTTCTTCTTGGGCTCAACCTCATCAAAGCCACACTCAGATCAATGGCTTCTGTGATGGTTGCAGGTTTGGAAGAAGTCACCATGCTGATTATCTGAGGAGCCAATCCCCAGATGAAGCGTTCAATCCTTTTGAACTCGGGCGTAACCATATAGGGTACCACATGAGACAAATCATGGAACCTCTGAACATATTCAGCTATCTTGGGACCCTCCATCTTTAGGTGCCAGAATTCGGTCTCTAACCTCTGAATTTCCGCGCGAGAACAGTACTTCTTGCGCATAAGCTCTTTCAACTCTGCCCAGGTAAGCGCGTAGGCCGCAGTTTCGCCAAGGGTCTGGACCTGAAGATTCCACCAGGATAGGGCTCCATCCACAAATAGCCCTGAGATGTAGGTGACTTGTTGATCTAGCGCACATTTGCTCATGCGAAGTACGGACTCAGTCTTCTCTGCCCAGCGGACGAAAGCAACAGCACCACCTGTGCCGTCGAAGTTTATGGGCTTACAGTCCAAGAATTGTTTGTAGGTGCACCCTGCACATACATTACATCATAGGAACGACATTAGCATCTGCTAAAGGAATCCATTTAGGCCATGGTATGTCTTAATGACTTAGGGTTACCATGAGGAGGATTTTGGTTGCCGTTAATGTTCGAGCTACTTCCGCTTGGTCCTCCTTGCGAGGCAGCATATTGAGCAATGGCGTTAGCGATAACTTGCTGTAGTTCTTCACGAGTAGTGGGCATCGGCTGCGGTTGACGTCTTGGTGCCATCTTCTAAAGATGCGTACGTCGATTAGGCCATAATAAACATACGTATATAGTAATAGTAATAGCATATAACATCTCATGTTATCAATATATCACACACAACATCCCATGTCCCAACATCCCATGTCACAAATATCATACACACAACATCCCATGTCCCAACATCCCATGTTGCAAATATCATACATACAACATCCCATGTCCCAACATCCCATGTTGCAAATATCATACATACAACATCCCATGTCCCAACATCCCATGTTGCAAATATCATACATACAACATCCCATGTCACAAAACATAAATAAGCAATCAAGTGAATCAGATATGGTGAGAATACGGCGATTGTTATATATATCGAGACCATAATGTGGTAAGGGTATCAGTACGTCACTGTATCATACAATCACAAATCAAATAGGGGCTACATCACCCCTGTCAAAAACAATATCACATCAGTGTCACATACATCCAGTACATCAACAAATATCAACAAAAATCAGTATCGTCAGATGGTCTCCAAAAGGCTGTGCAGTCACAATCGCGGTCGTCTCACCCACGTCTACCACTATGGCACCGATGAGCTCTATGCAGATAGGGGTGGAGGAGGGGGAAAGTGAGTGTAGAGTAAGCGGCGTAAATGAAGCCAATCCTCCTCCATCGCCTGCTGAGTGCGAATAACAGAAGCGATCTGCTGCTCCATAGTCGAAAGTCGGGTAGCAAAGTCCGGGGGTAATGATCGAAAAGGCTGAAAAGATGAAGATGTCTGACCATGATATGGACCTAATGATAGCTGAGCTCTCTCGAGCTCCTGGAGTCGCTGTGTATGGGACTCATGCTGATGGACAAAGGACATCAAGACGTCCTCAATGGTATGTCCCATATGGAATGGATGATATGGATCAGTGGGTGGCATCGGAGAGGAAGGTGACCAAAGCAGTGGCGTGCTGGTGGGATCGAATGGTGCTACATGAACAGAAGATGGAACAGGTGTCATCTGAGGTACGAAAGGCATAGGCATCGGTATGTGCCCAAAGGGGTGGGCTGAAGAGCCCTCTCCAGGCCCCGCTGGAGGTACAAACGGTGGGATCTGAAATGAAAAATCAGTATGATGTGCATCAGTGTGATGTGGTGGAAGCGGTGGAACATCCTCGTCAGCCGGTATCCAACCGTGCTGAGCCTCCTCATCGGGTGGATCCATATGCTCTGCAAATAGAGCGTGCTCAGGCTCAATGGGTACAGGATCAAAAGGAGCAATGACAGGATCAACACGATCAATATGATGGTCAACAGGGACGTCAGCAATCAAAGGTGGGTCAACAAAAGGATCAACAGCATGATCAGCAACTAATAAAGGGACATCATCAATAGGAAGATCGCCAACTGGCGGGTCAGCCAAAACGGGCTCAACAGGTACGTCGGCATGTACCAAGTCATGCTCATGCACAGGATCGAAAGCAGCTGCCTGCTCTAGGGCCACGGCAGGCTCCGGGTCGTCAAAAGCCATGTCAAAATCAAACTCTGGATCAATGGGGTCGATAGGATCAGCAGGAGCAACAGGATCAACAGGGTCCTCCATATGCTGGTCCATAGGAATATACTCAATATCGCGGTCAGGATCAAATCCTGGAGGAAAAACGGGATCGGAATCCTCAATATCGTCGTGCTCGAACACAAAGCTCGGAATGGGGGCGGCAGAAGATGCCTGATCGGGGTCCGAGTCATGAACAAAATGCTGCGTGCTCGCCTCGTGTGATGGTACAGATGCGACAGACTCAAAAGAGTCTGGGACTGGTGAGTGGACGGGCGAGTCTCCAGCTGGAGCACCAGCGATCATCAAAAGATCGCCAGCGGGAAGAGGGGCTGCATCAGGAACCTCGTCCTCAAAAGGCTCGTCCTCGTAGAGATCAATGTCGCCGTCAGCCTCGGCGTCGGGTAGCAAGTCGTATGCTGGATAAGAAGCAAGAGGTATGGGAGCTGGAATCGCTACCAAAGGAAGATACTCAGCAGGATCGCCATCAATAGGCTCATAAGCACCCTCGGGTAGAGCGAAGGGCAAGGAGTCATCATCATCGGTGCTGGTGAAGTCGGAGGTATGCACCTCGTGCTCTGAAGACACAATGTCGTCCGACACTATGGGTAAGGGTCCGGTGGTATCTGAATCACCCGTGGCTGGTGAGTCCATGGGTCTGTAACATAAACACAAGCATATACAAAAATCAGTAAATCAGGTAATCACACAAGTTACCAAGTAATAATCACATAATCCTCCTAGTCCCACTAGCCTCCCAGCCTCCCAGACTGTCCTTCCTAGTCCCACTAGCCAACTTTCCCAGCCTCCCAGACTGACTTCCTAGTCCCACTAGCAAACTTTCCCAGCCTCCCAGACTGACTCCCTAGTCCCACTAGCAAATTCTCCCAGCCTCCCAGACTGACTCCCTAGTCCCACTAGACAACTACCTCGACCCATTAGATCGAGCCTCGGCCTCCCAGACCAAGCCTCA
The DNA here is from genome assembly GCF_002127325.2 of Helianthus annuus. NCBI lineage: Eukaryota > Viridiplantae > Streptophyta > Magnoliopsida > Asterales > Asteraceae > Helianthus > Helianthus annuus. The sequence continues at coordinate 122,472,147 of NC_035436.2, forward strand.
GTCTCCCAGACCGAGCCTCAGCCTCCCAGACTGAGCCTAAAAATAATAAATAAAATATGCTCAACATTTGTTTATAAAAACGTTTTGGATCTGGACTTAAGTGGTATGCAGTAAAAATGTTTTCGTGAGAGCCCTAGTGATCATAGTCTAGACTCGAGAAGGAATCCTAGTTCGCTATGATCAGAGCTCTGATACCAAGCTGTCACACCCTGGCTTTGCGGAAGCGTGGTTAATTTGGTGTGACTTCTTAATACCATAGCTTAATCATAACAAGCTATATGAATTAAAAATATGCAAGATCATCCATTGATAAAAATATAAAACATTGTCTTAACGGATTAACACCCAACAACCATAACTTTGTCTAAACATTACAAATGCAAACTTAAAGTAAACATGGTTCAGGGACTGTGACTTGTCCAGGAAAGAGTCACAAGTCTCGAACCCTGGATGACCTCGGGCCTAATGCAGCGGAAAACAAGCCATACCGCGCCAGATCGTTAATTTCCTGAAATACATGTAAGTTGAAAAATCAACAATAATGTTGAGCGAGTTCATGCGATAGTGAGTAAACAAACCTTTGTATTTATCAAAAACCCTGGTATGTAGCAAATAAGGAAAAAGAGATCACCAATGGTTTGCAAGGCCATTGATATGTGTGAAGTGCAAGTAGGGATGACTCAAACCTAGCGGATTTATGCGTCGGGCACTAAGTCACCCCGAGGTCCGTTCAGCTGGACCTGGGGCTGGGCTCGCTACACCCAGATAGATCTACCGCTCCTGTCCCTCGGTCCTACTATGAGGATTAATGGCCTCAAGTTTCCGCCTACCCACTCACATGATCTAAGTAACAAACCTCCTTACGCTAACCATACCATGTATAAACATATTCATAATCATTGTAACATGTATTTCACCCCCGCAGTTTAGAAAACTGAAAACAGTTAAGAGAAAATGGGGACATAAACTCACAGTGAGTGCGTCACAATACCAAGTAATCCAAATGTCCAACTGCTGTGCAACGACCTACATGTGCTAATTCTATTAGACGGATGGCCGTGCCTTAGCTTTATAGTTTACATTTTGGGAAACAGTTAGACAACCGTTTCTTGTATATACTTGGTAGAAAATCTCCTTCCCAAGGATGGGGGAATTAATACATGCGCGTTTATAATATTAAGTCTCACTTAATATATTTTATTTCTCATTCCAAAATATAATTATTTTTCTCAAAAATAATATATTTTCTCTTCGTATAATACTTTCCAAAATAATACGTCGACAAGATACGCATTCGTGAATAGTTCCGTATAAAGTGTAAGTTACGTTTTGGCGATTTAGTGGTAATAGTAATTACCGTTGTAACTTATATGTTTGTCGTGAAGGCGTTGGTATTATTTTGGGTTCGACAAAGTTAGTAAATATTATTTTTACTCTAAAGATAATATTTATACATTTTCACAAAATAATCATAAACAGTGTTGTGAAAAATATATTTATCGAATAAATATTTATCACGTTTATTTTTGTGAAAATCCCACCTCCGAATATTTGTGATAAAGTCATGGCGAAATATATTTTGTAAACATTTCAAAAATAACTCTAACACTTGTAAATAATTTCTAAGTGTTAGATTTTAGAAAAATTTCGCCAGAGTTTCCCCTGTAACTGGAGGTGGCCACGCTTTCAAGCGTATCATTTTCTTTTACAAATCATTTCAACACTTCTTTTAAATCAACCAAACAATTTCCAACACATTAAACAAGTTTCAACAAATCATACTTGCCAACTTGTATGTAAGATCGCATTATTACATGAACTTGTAGTTTTTCCGAAGGTCGTAATGTAGATCACCTTATATTTAGTGGATCTATGTATAAAATAATTTAGTCTTGCAAAAACCCCGTTTTTGGAACAAATCACTCTTTACAACTTCCCGACAACTTTTATAAAAAATTGTTATTTTGTCGGATCTTTCGTTTCACAAGTTTCTATACACTTGTAGTTTAAAAATCATCTTTGTTAGCATGTTATCCAACTTATATAAAACATGATTTTCTCGACATCTGGTTCTACGAATGTACCACTTATACATACGTAGATCGGCTCGTTTTAAATACCATTTTACATGTCAAAACACTTTTACACAAGTTCATGTTTCCCGTGTGGTGGAGTTTCACCTTTTAACCCTCGTACCGCTAGAAACAAGCTTATGTCAAGATTCGTGATCTTAACAAAGTCGGGTTAAACGATGATAAGAGCCACCACATCATAGATCGGGTCTCTACAACCAACATATTCGAATACTACGACTTTTACACGCGTTATAAGCTTTTAACCAACGATATTCGAGTTTTAGTAGCCTTTAAAGATTTAAAAGATGGGTTTCCGACTTTTAACCGTTAAAAATCCTTTTAACCACTTTAGATACGATCAAGAGCGAGTTTTAAATGTTATACCTCTAGCTCGGGGCTAGGGAAGAATCTAGTCGGAAATGGCGTGGATAAAAGCAAATGAACGAGGTCCTTCAACTTCCGCTTGCTTCAGGCTTCCTTATACGTGACCCGAATACCTTGTATGAGCTTGGAACTTGCAAGATGAAAACCGAAACGGATGGATGGATGTGAGGAGCTCTCGGCCGAGAATAGGGGGCAAGAGAGAGTGAGAGTGAGTTGGTGTTTAGTGTGTGTAAATCTCTTGAGTGTGTGTGGTATTTATAGAAAAAAATCAAGCTCCATCGTCCAACGGTTTCATGTCGTCTAGATATCCACAACATCAATTAAAATATCAAAAAGTTGTACTCCCCTTGTCCTTTCTTGTTAGCCGATCCCATTAGGAGGGGGGGTATCCGGTTGGGTTTCGATCGTTCAGTTAGAGTTCAGTTAAGTTAAGTTGGTTACTTTTAGAGTTTAACCCCGTTAGTTGTTTAACGCGTTATAATGCGGGTGTTAGGGTAATCAGGGACCCTAACTGGCTCAGAAAAAGGCTAATAATATTTTTGGCAATATTTTTATGTTCCGGGTATAGTCCGGTTGTTCGGTTGGATAGTAATCCGTTAAAGTGCTTAAGTAATCCTTTAAGCGTCGTAAATAATATTTTTAGCGACACAATTTATTCTGCAAAGTGTCAGGAATATTTCCCAATGTTTTGGCACTTTATTAGTTAGCTAGAAGCTAGTGTGTTGATAGAAGTGCTGTGTTTTGTGCTTAGAGTACGTTTTAGGCACATCCAATCTCTGTATCTTATTCCTAGAGACGCAGTTCAACAACCCTTGTATCCCTACACACACTATGGGTGTAGTTAAATAATTCTGGCTCATTCAGGCCTTTAGAGGCAGTGTTTGCCTGATGCTGGCTATATCATCATATTCAATAGGTTATCCGTTCAAATGCTACTGTGCTTTTGTGCATCATGTTTGTCACTAACGTTCAGTAAATAAGTAATGTAGTGACGGAACTCAAAGTATGATGCAGATATGTACAAGCATCAACAATCAAGTAGCAGTTTATCAGAAATCTCAGTTAAGCACAGTAACTAGGCAACAATTAATAGTTAATTAAGTCGTACGGATACCTGGTTTTGTGAGGGTTGTCACAACCACCAGTCATGCCACCTACTGATCCTTACCATCCATTTCATGTGGGACACACTATAGAGGACGTTTTGATGTCCTTCGTTTATCAGCACGAGTCACACACGCAGCGTCTCCAGGAGCTTGAGAGAGCTCAGCTGCCACCATGTTCATGCCATGGTCAGACACACTCTCCTCTTCAGCCATATCGATCATTACCCCCAGATTATGCTGCTCGCCTCTTTACACTAGAGCAGCAGGTTGCTTCTGTCATCCGTACTCAGCAAGCTATGGAGGAGGACTGGCTCCAGTTACGTCGCTTGCTTTACACTTACCTTCCCCCTCCTCCACCGCCATCTGTATAGAGCTCATCGGTACTGCTTGTGTAGACGTTGGTGAGAGGACCGCGATTGCTTTTTTGCACAGCATTTTGGAGACTACATGATGATACTGACTTTTGACACATACTTGATGTATTTGATGTATTTGACACTGACTTGATATAGCTTTTGGACAGGGGTGATGTAGCCCCTAGTTGATCGATGATTGTATGACACAATGATGTACTGATACACTTACGTTGTGGTCTCGATATATATGGCAATCGCAGTATTCTCATCATATTTGATTCGTTTGATTGCTTATTTATATTTTTATGACATGGGATGTTGTGTGTATAATATTTGTGACATGGGATGTTGTGTGATTAGTATTTGTGAAGTATTGATAACATGAGATGTTATGTGCTATTACTATTACTATATACGTACGCTTCAATATGGCCTGACCGACGTAAACACATCTTTAGAAGATGCCGCCAAGACGTCAACAACAGCAAATGCCTACCACACAGGCCGAACTACAGCAAGTCATTGCTGCTGCTATTGCTCAATATGCTGCCTCTCAAGGAGGAATGAGTGGAAGCAACTCTGGCAACACTGGCAACAACAACAATCCACCTCATGGGTGCACCTACAAACAGTTCTTGGACTGCAAGCTCGTAAACTTTGATGGCACAGGAGGTGCTGTCGCCTTTGTCCGCTGGGCTGAGAAAACAGAATCCGTTCTTCGCATGAGCAAATGCGCATTGGATCAGCAAGTCACTTATATCTCTGGGCTATTTTTGGATGGAGCCCTATCCTGGTGGAACTTGCAAGTACAGACACTTGGTGAAGCTGCTGCTTACGCGCTGACATGGACCGAATTGAAGGAACTCATGCGCAAAAAGTACTGTTCCCGCGCTGAAATCCAGAGATTGGAGACCGAGTTCTGGCATCTAAAAATGGAAGGCCCAAAGATAGCAGAGTATGTTCAGAGATTCCACGACTTGTCGCATGTGGTACCTTACATGGTCACTCCTGAGTTCAAGAGAATTGAACGCTTCATTTGGGGATTAGCTCCTCAAATCATAAGCATGGTGACCTCCTCCAAACCTGCGACTATCACTGAAGCCATTGATTTGAGCGTGGCTCTCACCGAGGAGGCAATTCGTTTGAACAAGTTTGATGAAGTTGAGCCAAAGAGGAAGGAGACTCATGTGGAGTCATCTGGAGGAAACAAGCGGAAGTTTTCAAACTTCAAGCAGGGCACCGGGGTGGTGGTTAAGAAAGGAGAGCAGAACGCGCCAGCTCAGGATACAGCTGGTGGTAGGAGGAAAGGTAAGGGATATATGGGTACACATCCCAAGTGCAACTCATGCCAACGACATCACTCTGGTCGTTGCGGGCTGAAAGTATGTGAAGCTTGCGGAAAGACTGGCCATTCAAGGGATTCTTGTTGGGCTAGCACTGGCCGGGGAGGCCAAGGAGGATTTGGGAATAGAAATAATCGTGGTGGTAATGGAAATCGTTCCCAAGGGAACAACGGAGGTGATGGAAATAGAGCCAATAACGCAAACCAAGCGGGCGCCATGAATCGTAATCAGAGAAACAATCAAGCTGGAAACGATGGTGGAAACGGGCAGAGGCCCGGATGTTTCAATTGCGGTGATATGGGGCATTACAAAAGAAATTGCCCGGAGTTGAACCAAGCCCGCGGAAGGGTTTTCAACATAGAAGCAAGGGAAGCGCGCCAGGATCCCAATGTTGTCACTGGTACGTTCCCTGTAAACCAACGCTATGCATCCGTTTTATTTGATACTGGCGCCGATTATAGCTTCGTGTCGTTAGAATTTAAGAATATGCTTGGTTTAGCCGCTAGTAAGTTAGATACTCCGTACTCGATCGAATTAGCAAATGGAAAGTTAGTAGAAGCTAATGAGGTGATTCGAGGTTGCGTAATCAAATTGGGAGAGCGCGAGTTCGCTCTAGATCTACTACCAGTCCAGTTGGGAAGCTTCGACGTGGTAGTAGGGATGGATTGGTTATCGAGTAACAAGGCCGAGATAGTTTGTCATGAGAAGGTCGTTCGTATCTCGACCGAAGATGGTGAGACCATTGTCGTTCACGGAGAAAAGCGTGAGACGCCGTTGAGGATTATTAGCTGCCTGAAGGCAAGGAAGTGTTTGCAAAAGGGATGTGCTGCCTTTCTGGCACACATTGTGGATAAGAAAGCTGAAGAACCGAAGATCGAAGACATCCCTGTCGTGAGGGAGTACCCAGAAGTCTTCCCAGAAGATTTACCTGGATGCCGCCTCAAAGGCAAGTGGAGTTCCGCATTGACTTAGTTCCAGGCGCCGCGCCTGTGGCTAAGGCACCATACAGACTTGCTCCGTCTGAGATGCAGGAACTGTCGACACAACTTCAAGAGTTGTTAGACAAGGGATTCATCCAACCGAGCTTCTCGCCTTGGGGAGCTCCAGTTTTGTTTGTCAAGAAGAAGGACGGAAGTTTCCGTATGTGCATTGACTACAGAGAGTTGAACAAGCTGACGATCAAGAATAGGTATCCCCTGCCAAGAATCGATGATCTGTTTGACCAACTTCAAGGTTCAAGCTTTTATTCAAAGATCGATCTTCGATCTGGATACCATCAGTTACGGATACATGAGGAGAGTATCCCAAAGACAGCCTTCAGAACTCGATATGGACATTACGAGTTCCTCGTTATGCCGTTTGGGTTGACAAACGCACATGCAGTGTTCATGGATTTGATGAATCGAGTTTGTAAGCCGTACTTGGATAAGTTCGTGATTGTGTTCATCGATGATATTTTGATTTATTCAAGGACTAAGGCTGAGCACGAGCAGCATTTAAGAGCCATTCTGGAGCTGCTAAAGAAAAAACAGTTGTATGCCAAATTCTCTAAGTGCGAGTTTTGGCTAAGAGAAGTGCAATTCCTTGGACACGTGGTAAATGGAGATGGAATCCACGTGGATCCAACCAAGATCGAGGCGATCAAAGATTGGGAAACGCCAAAGACGCCAACCGAGATTCGGCAATTCTTGGGTTTGGCTGGCTATTATCGAAGGTTCATCGAGAACTTTTCAAAGATCGCTCAACCATTGACGCTCCTCACTCAGAAGGACAAGAAGTTTGATTGGGGAATCAAACAGGAGGAAGCATTTCAGATATTGAAAGATAAGCTTTGCAACGCGCCAATCTTAGCCCTACCGGAAGGTACAGATGATTTTGTGGCATACTGCGACGCATCGCGTCAAGGATTGGGTTGTGTGTTGATGCAACGCCAAAAGGTTATTGCCTACGCGTCACGCCAACTGAAGGTACATGAAAAGAACTATACCACACACGATTTGGAACTTGGCGCAGTGGTTTTTGCTTTAAAGATCTGGAGACACTACCTTTATGGTACGAAGTGCACAATCTTCACAGATCACAAGAGCCTCCAACACATATTCAACCAGAAGGAGTTGAATATGAGGCAAAGACGATGGGTAGAACTGTTGAATGACTACGACTGCGAGATTAAGTATCATCCAGGGAAGGCGAATGTGGTCGCCGATGCCCTAAGTCGAAAAGAGAGGATCAAGCCCATAAGGGTTAGGGCTTTGGAGATGGTTATTCGAACCGACTTTCCTCTGCGCATTCGTGCCGCGCAGAAGGAAGCTCTCAAAGAAAGAAACCTTGAAGAAGAGTATCTCCGTGGAATGGAGAAGTTATTGGTACCAAACAGGGAAGGAACGTTGTGTTTTGAGAAAAGGATTTGGGTTCCTCTGTTTGGTGGTTTAAGGAAGGTTATTTTCGATGAAGCTCACAAGTCGCGGTACTCTATCCATCCTGGAGCGGATAAGATGTACCAGGATCTTAAAGATTACTATTGGTGGCCTAGGATGAAAGGCGATGTTGCTATTTATGTGAGCAAATGTTTAACATGCGCCAAGGTTAAGGCGGAATACCAGAAGCCTTCGGGACTTCTGCAGCAACCAGAGATTCCTAAGTGGAAATGGGAACAAATCTCTATGGATTTTATTACGAAGTTGCCAAGAACGCCAAGAGGCCATGACACTATTTGGGTAATAGTGGACCGCTTAATGAAGTCAGCACACTTCCTACCGATCCGAGAGAAGGATAATACGAGCAAACTGGCCGAAATTTACATGAGAGAGATTGTTACACGCCATGGAGTACCTCTCTCAATCATCTCCGATAGAGACGGAAGGTTCGTATCGAGGATATGGCAATCCTTCCAGGAAGCTTTTGGCTCAAAGTTGAATCTGAGCACTGTTTTTCACCCGCAGACCGACGGCCAGAGCGAGCGGACGATACAAACGCTGGAAGACATGCTGAGAGCATGTGTGATGGATTTGGGCGGTAGCTGGGATAAACATTTGCCTCTGGTGGAGTTTTCATACAACAACAGCTACCACACTAGTATTGGTGCCGCGCCATTCGAAGCTTTATATGGGCGCAAGTGCAGATCACCGCTCTGTTGGTCTGACGCAGGCGATAGACAGTTGGTTGGTCCTGACATGGTTCAGGAAACCACAGATAAGATCGCACAGATACGAGATCGCATCAGTGCGGCTCGTGACCGGCAGAAAGCCTACGCGGATCGAAGCAGGAAACCTCTAGAGTTTGAGGTTGGTGATATGGTTTTGTTGAAGGTATCACCCTGGAAGGGTGTGGCACGCTTTGGGAAGCGTGGGAAGTTGAATCCAAGGTATATTGGACCGTTCAAGATCTTGGAAAGAATCGGGTTAGTAGCATACAAGTTGGATTTACCTGCTGAACTAAATGGGGTTCACGATACATTCCATGTATCCAATCTGAAGAAGAGTCCAACACAAGTTACCGTTGCCATTCCCACCGACGAAATCCATGTTGACGACACGCTCCATTTCGTTGAAGAACCTGTTGAGGTCACGGATTGGAAAGTAAACAAGACCCGCCGGAGCAGTGTCAAGCTCGTCAAAGTTCGTTGGAATGCTAGACATGGTCCTGAATTCACCTGGGAGCGTGAGGACCGAATGAAAGAAAAATACCCCAACCTATTTCCTGAGAACCCTGCTTCTACAAGCAGAACTTAAAATTTCGGGACGAAATTTTTCTAACGGGGGGAGAATGTGACAACCCTCACTAAACCAGGTATCCGTACGATTTAATTAAAAATTAATTGCTGCTTAATTACTGTGCTTAACTGAAATTGTGAATGAACTGCTACTTGACTGTTGATACTTGTACATATCTGCATCATACTTTACATACCGTCACTACATTATTTACGTACTGAACTCTAGTGACAAACATGATGCACAAAAGCACAGTAGCACTATGAGCGGATAACCTATTGAACATGCTGATAAAGCCAGCATCAGGCAGACACTGCCTCTAAGGCCTGTATGAGCCAGAAATATTTTTACTACACCCATAGTGAGTGTAGGGATACAAGGGTTGTAGAACTGCGTCTCTAGGAATAAGATATAATGACTGGATGTGCCTAAAACGTACTCTAAGCACAAGCCACAGCACTTTAATTAACATACCAGCTTCCGGCTAACTAATAAAGTGCCAAAACATGAGGAAAATATTCCTGACACTTTGGGAAATAAGTTGTGTCACTAAAAATATTATTAACGACACTTAAAAGCTTACTTAAGCACTTTAACGGATTACTATCCAACCGAACAACCGGACTTTACCCGGAACATAAAAATATTGACAGTAACAATATTGATCTTTTTCTGAGCCAGTTAGGGTCCCTGAATACCCTAACACCCGCTATAAAGCACATCACACCACTAACCGAGTTAACCCCTAAATCTAACTTGGTTTAACCTAACTAATACTTAAACTCTAGTTGGAATCGAACTAGCTTACCCCCCCCCCCCTTGGGCCAATTCGGTCCCCATGTAACTAGTCTTGTACCATTTGTTGATTATAATATAAACTCTTATCTCAAATCTAGAAGACATTCGATCCATTGGTCCATAATCCCTAAGATTATCTATAAGTATTAGCTTAAACACACAAGATCCACACTCCACATTCACCAACACACCTCTCTCTCTCTTGCTCCCAAGCTCACGGCCGAACACCCCCCTTGGCACCCCATCATTTTCGGCTCTTGATCCTCCCATTCCAAGGTTATACAAGTCTTACGGGTCACGCATAAGGAGTCTTGGAGCTAACGGAAGGCGAAGGACCTTTCTACTTTGCTTTTATCCACCTCTTCTTCGCATAGATTCTTCCCTAGCCCCGAGCTAGAGGTATAACACTTAAAACTCATACTTGAACTAATCTAAGGTGGTTAATAAGATTTGTAACGGTTAAAAGTCGGAAACTTGCGTTTTGAGACATTAAAGTCTACTAAAAACATGAATCTTGTTGGTTAAAAGCATAATAGTTGTGTAAAAGTTGTAGTATTTGAAAGTTGTGATTATTTAGGCCCGATCTACGTTGTGGTAGCTCGGATCACCATTTAACCCGGTTTGGTTAAGATCATGGATCTTGACATAAGCTTGTTTTGAATGGTACAAGGGTTAAAAGGTGAAACTCTACCACACAAGAAACATGAACTTGTGTAAAAGTATTTTTACTTGTAAAGTAGTGTTTAAAACTAGCGGATCTACGTATCTGCAAGTGGTATTTTCAAAGGACCAAGTGTCGAGAAAATCATGTTTTCTAAAAGTCGGATGACACACTAACAAGTATGATTTTTACAAACCACAAGTGTATAAACACTTGTGAAACGAAAAGTTTCGACAAAATAACAATCTTTGTGAAAGATGACGGGAAGTTGTAAAGATAGATTTATTCTAAAAACGAGGTTTTTACGAGATTAAACTATTTTATACAAAGATCCACAAAATATAACGGGATCTACACTATAGTTTTCAGAAAAACTACAAGTTCATGCGATTATGCAATTTACATACTTGTCGACTAGTTTGATGTGTTAGAAATTGTTTGGTTGAATCAAGAAGTTGTTGAAATGATTTTGTAAAAGAAAATGATACGCTTGAAAGCGTGGCCACCTCCAGTTACAGGGGAAACTCTGGCGAAATTTTTCTAAAAACCTAACACTTAGAATTATTTACAAGTGTTAGAATTATTTTTGAAATGTTTTCAAAATATATTTCGCCACGACTTTATTTACAAATATTCGGAGGTGGGATTTTCACAAAACTAAACGTGATAAATATATATTTGGTAAATATAATTTTTCACAACACTGTTTATGATTATTTTGTGAAAATACACAAATATTATTTTTAGAGTAAAAATAATATTTACGAACGTTGACAGATCCAAAATAATACGAACGCTTTCACGATAAACATATAAGTTACAACGGTAATTAATATTACCACACGATTACGAAAACGTAACTTACGCATTATACGGAAATGATTATGAACGAATATTTTATCAACGTATTATTTTTGGGGAAAAATTATGTGAAATGGAAATATAATATTTTTGAGAAAAATATTTATATTTTGGAATTGGAAATGAAAATATATTAAGTAAGACTTAATATTATAAATTGAACGCACATGTATTAAATCCCCCATCCTTGGGAAGGAGATTAACTACCAAGTACATACAAAATATAAACACGAAATAGTTGTCTAACTATTTCCCAAAAACCTAAACTATAAAGCTAAGGCACGGCCATCCGTCTAATAGAATTAGTACATGTAGGTCGTCGCACAGCTGACATTCAGAGTACTTGGTAGAGACACACTGACTGTGAGTTCATGTCCCCCTTTTCTCTTAACTGTTTTCAGTTTTCTAAACTGCGGGGGTGAAATACATGTTACTATTTACGAGTACTTTATACATGGTATGGTTAGCGTAAGGAGGGTTACTACTTAGATCATGTGAGTGGGTAGGCGCAACTTGAGGCCATTAATCCTCATTGTAGGACCGAGGGACAGTAGCGGTAGATCTATCTGGGTGTAGCGAGCCCAGCCCCAGGCCCAGCAGAACGGACCTCGGGGTGACTTTGTGCCCAACGCAAAATCCGCTAGGTTTGAGTCTTCCTACTTGCACTTCACACATATCAATGGCCTTGCAAAGCATTGGTGTTCTCTTTTTCCTTATTTGCTACATACCAGGATTTTTGATAAATACAAAGGTTTATTTACTCACTTACACATGAACTTGCTCAACATTATTGTTGATTTTTCAACTTACATGTATTTCAGGGAATTAAAAGGTCTGGCGCGGTATGGCACGTTTTCCCGCTGCACTAGTTTCCAAGGTCATCCGGGGTTTAGGGAATGTGACTCTTTCCTGGACAAGTCACAGTCCTTAAACTGTGTTTGTGTATGTTTAAGTCTGTAATGTTTGTTGAACAAGATTATGGTTGTTAGGGTGTTTCCCGTTAAAACAATGTTATGGTATTTTCGGTTTTAAACTTAATGGATGATCTTGCATATTTTTAAATTCATATAGCTTTGTTATGATTAAGCTATGGTATTAAGAAGTCACACCAAATTAACCACGCTTCCGCAAAGCCAGGGTGTGACAGCTTGGTATCAGAGCTCTGATCATAGCGAACTAGGATTCCTTCTCGAGTCTAGACTATGATCACTAGGGCTCTCACGAAAACATTTTTACTGCATACCACTTAAGTCCAGATCCAAAACCTTTTTACAAACAAATGTTGAGCACATTTTATTTATTATTTTTAGGCTCAGTCTGGGAGGCTGAGGCTCGGTCTGGGAGGCCGAGGCTCGATCTAATAGATCGAGGTAGTTGTCTAGTGGGACTAGGGAGTCAGTCTGGGAGGCTGGGAGAATTGGCTAGTGGGACTAGGGAGTCAGTCTGGGAGGCTGGGAGAATTGGCTAGTGGGACTAGGAAGAGCAGTCTGGGAGGCTGGGAGAATTGGCTAGTGGGACTAGGAAGAGCAGTCTGGGAGGCTGGGAGAATTGGCTAGTGGGACTAGGAAGAGCAGTCTGGGAGGCTGGGAGGCTAGTGGGACTAGGAGGTTTATGTGATATCTTACTTGGTAACTTATGTGATTACCTGATTGTATGACTGATTATTTGTGCATATTTATGTTTATGTTACAGACTCATGGACTCGCCTGGTACTGGCGACTCGGACACCACCGGACCCATACCTGTAGTATCTGACGACCTCGTATCCTCAGAGCACGAGGTGCACACTTCTGACTACACCAGCACGGACGATGACGATTTCCAGCCCTTCGCACTACCCGAGGGTGCTGATGAGCCTGCAGATGGCCCTCCTGCTGAGTACCTACCTCTAGTAGTGATTCCGGCTCCTATACCTTTAGCCGTCTATCCCGCATATGACTTACTTCTTGACGCCGAGGCTGACGGCGATATCGATCTGTTTGAGGATGAGCCTATCGAGGATGAGATCCCGGACGCAACCCTACTTCCTGCTGGCGATCTTCTGATGATCGCTGATGCCCCTGCCGTTTGTAATTCTACTTTTGGAAGTCTTGTATTCTTGTAATAGTCTTCTCTTGTAATCGTTGTAAAATCCGAGACTTGGATCATAATAAAATTCGTATTTCTTTACATTCATGTTATACACATTTCATACATATTCATACGTTTGAATTATTTAAACACATGATACTTTGTTCATAAGATATGCAAAATACGTTAAATTTACAAACACATGACTCATATATTCAACTGATGCAAATTCGATACTTATTCTCGACATAAATGATTGTTTATACTTGCTTTATATTTGTTTTATGACATAATTACATTACAAACCCTCATATATGGTTCTTATACTTAAAATGCCTTGAAAACACCCTAAAATACCTTAAACTCATCAAATAAGGAAGTACAAGGACGATTCTTGCCAAAAAACAAACAAAACCACGTTTGGGGGCGGCTCACCGGCCGCGATCCCCTCCTCCCTCCTTGCTCGCGGCCCGCGAGGCGGCTGGATCCACAGAAAAAGCACAACAGCTACGGGATTGGGCAGAATGTGTGTTTTTGTTGAGTTTTGTTTGTGTTTTCTCCATTAAATACACTCAACCACTTAACCTAACTCTTCTCTATAACACCCAAGCCTCCTCCACACCTTTTTCATTTTGCAAACTCTCTAAACTCACTCTCAAACACTCCAAAATCTAGCTGAAATCAGTAGCAAAAACAGAAGTGTTTCAACTTACTAAAGTGAGCATAACTACATCATTCTTCCATCTTTGTTATTGATTCTTCTTTCTAAACACTTGGAACAACCTTAGGTATGTTTTCACAGGTTTTCCATGGAAAACCAAGGTTGGAACATCACTGTTTTGGTCAAAAATCAAGCAATGATAATGCAACCAAACTTTCTGTTGTGAGGTATGATGCTTGAATCAATGAACAATATTAAGGATCACTCTGAAATGTAATGAACAAGTGACACAGAGATTTATACGAGGAAAAAGCCCTTGATCAATGAATGATCTCCGGCATAAAAAACCTCGGGTGATGGAAACTACCGATCACCAACTCAGATTAAACAAGAAATGTATTACAACTTCGGATGATAGCGAGCTAATTACAAGGATCACTATAGTGTAATGTGCACAAAAATGTGTAATCGCCAAGTGAATTGTCAAGAGCTGGTGAGAGCAGTTACGAGTGTGTGTGTTAAGCTAAAAATAGCCAAGTGTTTCTATTTAGCTCGCTATCCCCTTTAAAAATGGAAAATATCTAAGCTAACAAACATTCCGCATTTGGTGCAAGTCCTCCACGAACCCCACAACGTCCACTTCAGCCATGCACGTGCGGAATACATATGGAATATGCTCCAGGAATATCGCCAAGACCAAGTCCAAGCTCGTACTCCTGCAAAACAACATCATATTCAAAGCAGACAATCGTTAGTATAAGGATCCTTATCATGATCCATGATCCTGATCCTGCAATACTTCTGAGGATCACCAATTGAAACAAAAGCGAGGATCACTAGACCCAACAGTAATTGAGGATCACAAATCATTGGAAAATCCTCCCCTAACAATTGCCCCCTAAATATAAGGAGTAATGATGTAGATAACGAGTTATATTTTCTCGTCCTTATCCGCAACGAATCATCCAGATAACTAGCCGTTATAAGCGGACTAGCCGTTAACATCCTGACGTCATTGAGGTGACTATCCTGGAAAATCATCATTATAAATTGAAGTTAGAGATAAGGGCTAGAGAGCATTTAAATTCGTGCGTTTCCTCTTTAAATCCTCATTCGAAGACTCGATCAGGTACTTCTCTTTCCTTTCTCTCTTCATCTTCTCACTCTGTTTCTCCTTCTTCACCACCGTCATAATCAAGATGATGCTAAGATCCTCACCGGGTAAGGATCACAAGAAGGACAGCCCCTTGAAAAGTCAAGGGATCATAAAAGATTCTGCAAAAGAACGTTGCTGCTTCACCGATCCACAGATAGACAGAGTCCGCCATTGTTTTCCGGCGAATACCGTTTTCAAAACCTTTGATCCCACCGTTCTAAGTGATTTCGTGTCTGAAACCTGGGTAGCTTTTCCGGTCACCCCATTCACAATAGGATACACATACCCTTTTCCAGATTTCACCCAATCCTTCTTCTCTCTCACTGGCATCTCCTACATCCAAGCAATGCCTATGATCTGGAGGGTCCTGATCACCCTTGAAAGGATCATTGAGCAACAAGGTATTGATCTAGGAATGTCGGAGCTTGCAGAGATGTACGGCCTCGTAAGCCATGGGTCTCACCGATACCTACTCAAACATAAACTTGGTGAAGAACATCCCATCTTCAAAGCCACTAAGAATGACACCAACTGGAAACGGCGATTCTTCTTTGTCAGAAGGGATTCTATCCTTGATGGAAAGGATCTGCCTAGAAAATGGACCACTCATGGTAGGATAGAGGATCCTTAGAAGGATCACCGGATGAGTTTGCTTCTGATCAGGATTACTAACATGTTTCCATTTCTTTTGTGCAGCTGTTTCTGTTTCACATCTCTTCAAAACACCTGCAACAAAGGAAAGGCTTGCTGCTTTCCGAAGACTTGATCCTGCGATAAGATCATTTAAAGCAAACACCCAGGATTCTCAAGAAGTATCCTCAGGTTCTGTCACTATGTCGAGTAAGTATCCATGGTTATATGTAATTAAATGCTTAAATAAGAATAAAATAAGGATACTTATCTGTTTTGAATGTGTAGGTGCTGGAAAATCTTCAAGATCTGCCTCTAAATTCAGTGTCACTGACCTTGACATTGTGCGATCCTCAAAGAAGAAGCTTACTGCCAGTCGAACTGTCATGATCCCCAAGGCAACCACTTCTAAAGGCAAGGGTGGCAAGAAAAGGAAGACCTCTGAGGCTGACAATCTACAAGGCTTGCCTCTGATCCGTCATCAGTTCCTTGAGTACTTTTCTGATGTAAGGATCACTGACTTAGCTTAAATATCCTGCTCACTTGAGGATCACGTGATCCTAAACTTTGCACTGTCTTCTTCGCAGAAATTTGCTGAAATCAAGGACTATGTTGGGACTGTTGAAGAGCTGGAAGGGAAATACTCGGACCTTCAACAAGTTGCGGTGCTTAAGGATCACAAGATTGCTTCTCTTGAAAAAGACCTCAATGATGCCAAAACCCAGACGGCTAAAGTTCTGATCAATGCTGATTATGAGAAACACGAGCTCATAGAGGGTGCTAAAGTCTCCGCTGCCATTGCCATGTATAAGACCAAGCTGAAGATGGCCCAAGAAGCTCAGGATCCTGACTTTGACAGGAGCAACTGGGACATTGAGGGCTGGAAGGCTAGGCTGGCTGAGCTGGACGACGAAGAAGAGGTTGAAGAGGTTTTAGCAATCAAGGCTGGTGGCAGTGGCAAGGATCAGGGTGGAGAGGCAAGTGGAGCTGGTGAAGCTGGAGATGGTGATGCAGGGAAGGTGTAAGCTGCAGGAATGGGCGATGATGGACACTTCTAGACATAGCCGGAGCCCATTTTTTAAGTTGGTAGTGGTTTATTTTGGTCATGATGTTTTCGTTGAACAATGATGGGTTGCAATAACTTTAGACAATAGTTTCTAGGGTGAAGGATCATGGATCCTTGAACAATAGGCAGGATAATGGGTGGTGGATGGATCCTCTGTTTGGGGGATGAAGCCACTCATTATCCTTCCGTCTCTTATTTCCTGCATTACAAAGATCCGTAAACAATGGACACCCTTTGCCAACCCATGTGGACGGGCCACGTTTTGCTGGTAGAAACGTGGGTTGGCAATTTTGACAACCTTAAAGGGTTTAATGTTTTGTGAATAAGATAACTTTAACTTTTTAGCTTATCCTGCGTTGTTATCCTTATGGATCCTTTAGTTTTCAAGTGTTGTCACATATTTTGCTTCAATAAGAAAAGCTAAACAAAATAAATTTACGAATTTTAGGATATGATCCAGGATCAAATATCCTATAGTCGAAAAAGATAAACTTTAGAAAGGTTATGCCATTTTAGAATCATTGGGTCTGTTGTCAAAGAATAAGGGTCACTTAAAGGAATAAAGAATAAAATCAAAATAGTTAAGGATCATACCTGAGAATCCAAGTTAGGATCCTAACCTTTAACATTATATTTAAGATAACCAAAAGACAAACCTTAGTGGAAGGTAAGGATCAAGGATCCTTGGTCGTTCGTCTCCACGAACCTAAAATAGGATACAACTTGGGACTAATCCGATATAAGATAAAAGTTAGCAACTGGGGACAAGCCCAACAATTCTGGGGACAAGCCCAATATACTGGGGACAAGCCCAAAGGATAACTGGGGACAAGCCCAAAGGATAACTGGGGACAAGCTCAAAGGATCTTGTGTAAACTGGAGTATGGCCCTCACTGGCGACTATCCAAACTTAGTGACATGAAAATGCCAAAACCTTAGCAAACGTGAAAACGTTAGAAACCTTAGGAACGGATGTATGGTACGTCTACCATTATACGCAGGATCCCGGATACAGCCAGTACAATGAAATTGTCAGCCCCTAAAGCGAGTACTGGTCCCATTGCCATGAACTGTACCAGGATCATCGTGCGCTACTGGCGATACTGGGGACATGCCCAAACTGGGGACTAGCCCAAAAAGCTGGGGTCAAGCCCAAATAACTGGATACTTCTTTGGATAATCAGTCCTTTGTTAAGGATACCTGAACCTTCAAAACTCAAAATCAAGTGAAAGGAGGATATAGGATGCAGGATCCTTATCCTTATATAATGGAATAAAAGAATGAAATAGTTTGAGATTAGAATGTTACCAAAATGAGGATCGTTTGTTCTGTAAGAATCCTTCAAGGATACTGATCATGTGAGGATCATGGATCCTTGTCACATGAAGTATTTCTTCAAATGGACAACATTCCAGGCTCTTGGTAGCAAATCACCTTCCATTGTTAGGAATCGAAATGCCCCCTTTCCTGCCTCAGCTTCAATCAAATAAGGGCCTTCCCACTTTGGTGCCAACTTTCCATCAGCAGGATTGATGGTGTTCTGAAATGCTTTCCTTAGTACCATATCACCAACTTGGAATTTCCTGATCCTGACATTTTTGTTGTAAGCTCCAGCCATCCTTTGTTGATAACTGGCCATCCTTATCCTTGCCAAATCCCTGATTTCTTCTATGGTATCCAAGTCTTGAACCAAGTTTTTAGCATTTCCTTCAGGATCACGGATACTTGTTCTTGCAATAGGAACCACCATTTCTGTAGGGATCACTGATTCTGCTCCAAATACCAAAGAGAATGGAGTTTAACCAGTAGCAATCTTGGGAGTTGTCCTATCAGCCCATAATACATAAGGTAGCTCTTCTGCCCATTTCCCTTTCTTGGATCCACGCTTCTTCTTCAAGTTGTTGATGATGATCTTGTTGGATGATTCTGCCTGGCCATTAGCTTGTGGGTGGACTGGTGTTGATGTTATCATCTTAATCCCCCAGCTGTCACAAAAGTTAGTAGTTCTATTCCCAATAAATTGAGATCCATTATCACATACAATTTCAGAACGAATACCAAATCTAGTAATAATGTTTCTTTTAATGAAGGATATAACTTCCTTTTCTCTGACTTGAGCAAAGGCTTCAGCCTCTATCCACTTGGAGAAGTAATCAGTCATAGCAAGCATGAACACTTTTCCACCAGGTGCCTTAGGAAGCTTACCAACTATATCCATTCCCCATCTCATAAATGGCCAAGAAGAAGATATAGGATGCAAAAGCTCTGCTGGTTGGTGAAGGATATTACTATGTCTCTGGCAAGAATCACACTTCTTGGCATATTCCACAGCATCCTTCTTCATAGTAGGCCAATAGTATCCTGTCCTCAGGATCCTTGAGAATAATGCTCTGCCCCCAGTGTGATTTCCACAATCTCCTTCATGAAAATCTTTTAGGACTTCTTGGATTTTAGGATCCTCAATGCATCTTAGATATGGTCCTGCAAGAGATCGTTTATACAACATATCATTCAATATTGTAAATTGAGATACCTTAATTTTGAAAGCTCTGGGGTTTTCTCCTGTAGGGATCTCTTCGTGTTGGATATATCTCATGATTGGGAGGATCCATGATCCTGAATGAGATTGAGTATCATCACTAGGGATGATTGCAGAATCCCCTCCTATCTCCATAGCTACATGATCCTTGATAGCAAGGGTCAGGATATGGATAATAGGAATCCTTATATCCTCCGAGATCTTCAAGGATGATCCTAGATTAGCCAATGCATCAGCCTTTGCATTCTCTTCCCTTGGTACCTGTGTCAAACTAAAAGATACAAAAGAGAGTGCCAATTCTTTGACTATCTCTAAGTATTTGATTAGCTTTTCACCTTTAACAACATAGGATCCATTAAAGTGATTAGTGATTAATAACGAATCTACATGTACCTCAAGATACCTGATCCTCATATGCTTAGCAATTTGCAAACCAGCTATCAAGGCTTCATATTCAGCCTCATTGTTAGTAGTTTGAAACTCACAAGCTATAGGTGGGGTATTATGTCCCCCTGTGGCGATTTTAGTAGTATTCCAAGCCATGTTCCTTTGACATTAGAGGCTCCTTCAGTGTAGAGTATCCAAGGATCCTTAGTTTCCTCTAGCTGTTGGACTTCTAATTCAGCTCCCCTTTGCAAGTCACTACTGAAATCTGCCACAAAGTCAGCTAAGGCTTGGGATTTAATGGCTGTTCTAGGCTCATATCTTATATCATAAGCACTGAGCTTTACTGCCCACTTAGCCATCCTTCCTGACATTTCAGGTTTCCTGAGAACATTCTTGATTGGAAAATTAGTCTTAACAATAATGGCATGAGTTTCAAAATAATGTCTTAATTTAGTGCATGCCATAATCA
This sequence comes from Helianthus annuus, assembly GCF_002127325.2. Taxonomy (NCBI): domain Eukaryota; kingdom Viridiplantae; phylum Streptophyta; class Magnoliopsida; order Asterales; family Asteraceae; genus Helianthus; species Helianthus annuus. The sequence goes on from NC_035436.2 coordinate 122,492,423, forward strand.
AAGCAAGGATAAGTTTTTCCAAATGTGAATACCTGGATTCAGCATCAAGCAAACTCTTACTTACATAATAAACAGGATGTTGTGTACCTTGGTGATCCTTAACAAGGACCGCACTTACTGCTTTTGAGGATACCGCTAAGTATAAGGATAATATATCCCCTTTTTCTGGTTTCATCAAGGCGGGGGCTGAGGATAGGTAATCCTTAAGAGCTTTGAGGGCACTTTCATGCTTCTCAGTTCATTCAAATTTCTTGTTCTTCCTCAGGATGTCATAGAATTCCTTGCACTTTTCTAAGGATTTGGATATGAATCTGTTCAAGGCTGCGATCCCGCCTGTCAATCTTTGCACATCCTTAGCATTGGCAGGAGATTTGATATTCACAATAGCCTTGATTTGCTCTGGACTTGCTTCAATGCCCCTCTTAGTCACCATATAGCCTAGGAATTTACCTGCTTTAACACCAAAATGACACTTGGAAGGATTTAGTTTCATATTAAATTTATCAAGGATATTGAATGCTTCCTCCAAGTCTTCAAGGTGATCCTCAGCTTTCTTGGACTTAACCACCATGTTATCAATATAGACTTCCATAGTGTGTCCAATTTGATCCTTGAACATCATATTGACTAGCCTTTGATAAGTAGCACCTGCATTTCTTAGTCCAAATGGCATAGCAATATAACAATATATACCAGTTGGGGTTATAAAGGCTGTATCCTCTTGATCAGATGGCTCCATCTGAATTTGCTTGAATCCAGATGAAGCATCCATAAAAGTTAACAGTTCATGACCCGCGGTAGCATCCACCATGGAGTCAATGTGGGGTAATGGGAAAGGATCCTTGGGACATGCCTTGTTTAAATCAGTAAAGTCGACACATACCCTCCACTTTCCATTTTTTTTTGAACAACAACCACATTGGCTAACCAAATATTTAGAGATAGTCAAAGAACTGGCATTCTCTTTTGTTTCCTTTAGTTTGACACAGGTACCAAGGGAGGAAAATACAGAAGCTGATGCATTGGCTAATCTAGGATCATCTTTGAAGATCCCGGAGGATATAAGTATCCCCATCATCCATATCCTAACCCCTGCCATCGAGGATCATGTGGCTATGGAGATAGGAGAGGATTCTGCAATCATCCCTAGTGATGATACTCAATCTCATTTAGGATCATGGATTCTCCCAATCATGAGATACATACAACATGGAGAGATTCCTACATGGGAAAATCCTAGGGCTTTCAAAATTAAGGTATCCCAATTCACAATATTAAATAATATGTTGTATAAACGATCTCTTGCAGGACCATACTTAAGATGCATTGAGGATCCTGAAATCCAAGAAGTTTTAAAAGACTTCCATGAAGGAGATTGTGGAAATCACACTAGGGGCAGGGCATTATTCTCAAGGATCCTGAGGACAGGATACTATTGGCCAACTATGAAGAGAGACGCTATGGAGTATGCTAAAAAATGTGATCCTTGTCAGAGACACAACAATATCCTTCATCAACCGACTGAATTCTTGCATCCTATATCCTCCTCTTGGCCGTTTATGAGATGGGGTATGGATATAGTTGGTAAGCTTCCTAAGGCACCTGGTGGAAAAGTGTTTATGCTTGCCATGACTGATTACTTCTCCAAGTGGATAGAGGCTGAAGCCTTTGCCCACGTCAGAGAAAAGGAAGTTATATCCTTCGTTAAAAGAAATATTATCACTAGATTTGGTATCCCTTCTGAAATTATATGTGATAATGGTTCCCAATTTATTGGGGGCAAAACTACTAACTTGTCACACCCCCAAAATCCACCTGCGGAGTATCACCGCTTGGGAGCGTGACTGACCAGGATCAAGCCACCAATCATATTGAACATGTAATTAATATTAAGTAAAATAAATGTAAACCATCCATCCAATACGATAGGTGTTCAAAACATAACCATAGTTTCAAAGTGTAGCGGAAGCATAGTAAATAATCCAACAATAGTTAATAGTTTTAAATGTCATAATAGTTCAACGTAGAAACCACGATCCTTGTCCACAACGACCCGCTTCTCCAGTGCAAGCTCCAAGTACCTAATGATCTGCAAGGCATGTAACAGAATGATCAACAAACTAGTTGAGCGAGTTCACAGTAAGTAAGTGCGTAACAGTAAGTAACGGGTGGCTCTACTAGGCCAATAGTAAGTTATACAGGTGGGGGCTTCCCATGTTATGTGACCACTAGACTATTCGTATCAACTACTCGTATCATCCCTGTTCTTCATCCGAGAACAGTAGCGCGTATGGGGTGTGCGTAGGTTTTACGCACGTATCCTTCACAACCGAGGATAGAAGTAAGTAATGCGTACACGTAGGTTTTACGTGCGTGCCTGACATCCGAGGCAGTAATTGGCATATGACCACGTAGGTGTTATCCTAACCTACGGAACCGTCCTGACATCCGAGGACCATGGTAGGTGATAGTCTAGGAAAAGCATATACACGTTCTTAGTCAATGGTAACCTTTATCCCATTCCCACGACTCGGGAATCCCATGCCTTAGTAGGAGTGTGAACTCACCTTGGGTTTGCTCGGTATGCTATGCTCTAGGGTTTAACAATTGCCTAAGTCCGTTACACACGACCTAGGATATATTGCACATGATATAATGTAAGTGTTTGAAATCAATTATCAATTAGGGTTTACAAGTCTTGGCGTTCTGATGTGCGTGAAGTGTGTTATATTTTTAGATATATATTTAAGCCCTTTTTACACTTTTAGCCAAGTTTTAAATTTATAAAACACGATATTTAATAACAAACACACATATGGGCAAGTGCACCCATCGTGGACGTAGTATAGTGTTGGTAAGATACCGAGGTCGTCCAAGGACACAAGAGCTTTTAATACCGGTTTATCCTCAACGTCTAATCAAATCAAAAAGTTAGAAAAAATGTTTTAAACTAAGAAAAATAAAAACTAACTAAATGCTGAAAAAAAATAAAAATAAAATAAAAACAGATAGACAAGATGAATCACTTGGATCCGACACGTGTATTAGTATAACCTTTGATTATTTTCGCACTTTTGCACTTGTTTAAGAGATTATCTTAGTTATTGTAGTAGGCCCCTTTTTCGGAGGTGACGTTACCCTCAACCCAGTAGTTTGAGTCAGCAAGGATACAATCCTAAAGGGTCGGATTATTGAAAGATAATGAATTAAGTTATTAATGCAAATTATGGTAGGCCCCGCTTTTGGCGGTGACGTTACCCTCGGCTAAGTAGTCTGAGTCAGCAGGGATACAGTCCTAAATAGCCGGGTTATAGTATTAATAGTAGTTAGCTTATGAGGGGGTCAAAGAGTTTGGATCCCCGCCATCCAATACCTATGGGCATTGAAGGAGATCCTACTAAATTTGACCCAGGTCCCAAGCAGGACCTCTAAACGCTGAACAAGGGCAAGACCTTTACCAAACCGTTCCCTTAACCCCCGACCAGGTAGCCAACATACCTCCATATAGACCGTGGAGATATGAATGGTGAAAATCTTTTATTTTATATAGACAGTAAAATAATGCCAAGACACCACGGACAAACGATAAGGAAAGATAACCTTCAACATAAGTAACTAGTTATTAAAGTCATTAATACAAAACCAAATAAAAAGTGCAAAAGATTAAAAATAAAAAGTATTATACTAAACACTTGTCTTCACCAAGTGATGTAAGAGACTTAGGCAAACATGGCCTTGATTGTCAAGAACTCTTACGATCAATCTTGGATCCCGAGACGACTCACACACTCTTTGATGGACAATGGATGATGGTGGTGGATGATGGTGTTATGGTGGTGGTGGGTGGTGGATGAAGTGTGAGAGAGGTGGTGTGCCAAGGGATGAGAGAGAATGAAGCCAAGCTCCTCTATTTATAGGCTGAACAGAACGCTGGACACGGCCCCGTGTTCGCTGAACACGGCCCCGTGCCCGTCTGACATTCTCTCTCTCTTCATTAATTGTAATTGCGAATTACAATTAATGCGCCTGCTGTACTTTCAACACGCCCCCGTGTCCGCTGGGCACGGCCCCGTGGTGAGCAATGGAAGCTTCTACTGGTTTGTCTTTTCTGCTGCTTCCTGGGCACGCCCCCGTGTTCACTGGACACGGGGCGTGTTCAGGCTCTGTTCTCTTCTCTTTGTCTTGGGAGGTGCCGTTGAGGGTCCGGGCAGTTTACTTTTGTTCCTTTTCTTGTATTTATGGTAGAATTAGTGGTCTTTTTGCTTCTTTTGTGATTTTGAGCTCATTTCATCCTGAAAATACAAAAGGAAGACAAAAACACTCTTTTTCCAACATTAGTACTTAAAAAGGGTTAGTTTTATGCCTTAAATGATGTGTTTTATATGTTGCATTTTACACACATCAAATACCCCCACACTTGAACTTTTGCTTGTCCTCAAGCAAAACTCTTTTAATGTGGCTTACACTCCCAAATGGAATAGGTAGAAGAGAAGTTTTTTAACTTGTCCTAGAGTGTCGGGAATCCAAGGTTTGTATAGGTTCTATTTTTATTTTATTTACAATCTTATTCGTCATGGTTTATTTTGAACTTTTCATAAGATAAACTACTTAATTTGGCATAGCATGCCTTATTAAAATTCCATTTATATACAAGTTCACATACCTCACGGGAGATCACTCAATCACTCGGCCGAAGGTGTATATTTAAGTGAATCGCTCGAGAGCGGCACGGATTTACATTCTCCATATGCTTGCCAAGCGATCAATCCTCCTCCTTTTTAACTTTTACCTTTGTAAATATCAAGAGGTCTTTTGGGGTGAAGGCTTGGGTTTAAAGGTGGGTGGTTGGTTAGTGGTTAGTAAAAAGGGCGAAAATTGTAACAAGTGTCGGTTTTTCGTGAAATACCTTATTTTTGGTGACATTTATTTTTGAAGTATTTCTCCAAACAAGCTTTTTGTAGCTTATGTTTGTTTTTGACTTCATTTTTTTTTTTTTTTTTTTTTTTTTTTCGTAAAGGTATGTTTATGAAAAACCGAGTTTGTCACTAAAATAAAGGTGAAAAAATGAAAAAGGTTTTTGGTGGGTAGAAAAGTGTTTTGGGGGTAATGAAATGAAAGGTTTAGGCTCAAAGGGGTTTTCTAGGGGGGTTTTGGGTAGGTAAAAAAAAAAAAAAAAAATAATGGTTTTGAAAGAAAAATAGTTAGTCCTAATGCCTCCATCATTTACTTACTTGGGTTTAAGTTGGTAAGGACCGGGAATGTATCGTCGTGGCAAGTTCTAGATTTGTAAAGACCGAGCGGCTATTCACACAAGAAACGAAAAATGAGCATTTAATCTAAATATGTGTATTTTTATGCTCAATAAAGGCTCAAAACTCACTTTTTGTGGGAATGGGTTTTTAATGTGACCAAGCATATATAATCGAATTTTAGCTAGACTTGTTATACCGTTTCATAATTTTCTTATGTTAGTTCTTTTTATCACGACGCTATTGGTTGTAAGTTTGTAAAAATATAACCCTTTTATAACTTGTTATTCCCAACTTAAACTAAGACAAGTAAATAAAAAAATGAAAAAGTTTTTGAAAAAAATTTGGGGTGTTTAGCGGTTCCAATAGAGTTTTGTGTAAGGCTTGTTTTAGGATTTTGCAAATTCCAAGGTTTTAGATCCCCCCCACACTTAAATTACACATTGTCCTCAGTGTGTCCAAAAATAGAGTTTTTTTGTTTGATTAGAATATGTAAAAGTGTGTTTAAAAACAAGGATTGTGTGTTACTGGCGCTCTGGACACGGCCCCGTGTCCATTGAACACGGCCCCGTGGCGAACTGCCAGTAACGAAAAACTTACAGAGGGTGAACACGGGGGCGTGTTGGGTGAACACGGCCACGTGTTCGACAAAAATCTGCAGGTCCAGTTAGCCAAACAGCAGACTGGGAGATGGAACACGGGGGCGTGTTGGGTGAACACGTCCCCGTGGTGACAGTCTGTTAGCCGAAAAAATAGGGTTCCGGTTTTCAGTCTTAACTTCTGTAAGTGGCCTTGATCATTCATACTTCAGTTCATGCTTAGTATTTAGCTAAAAACCAAACCGTCGTAAGTACGGTTTGACTTTAAAATAACTCAGAGATGGTTCAGTCTTATGACGAATCAAAAGTAGTTTTGAGTTGGTATTTATGTGGGTATTAAACCTCTAAAATGGTTCCCCTTGATCACCACTCTAACTATGTCAAATGTCGAGTCAAACGTGCGGTTAAAAAGTCAACAGAAAGCTATTTTAGCGATTTAAGCATAATCTGTAATGTATACGTTATGGAACCTGTTTTGACAATCATAAAATATGATAATAAGCATATAAACTTGTTTGCGCTCGTTTGAATCGATCATTTACTATATAGAACCGGTTCGGAGCCGAAAGGCGCAAAAGTTTGACTTTTGCTTTGACTTCAGTTCTGACCCGTTTTAGTGAGGTATAAATATACCTTAGGACTCTCTTAGGACCAGGTCACATGTTGGTATACGCCTCTGTGGTCGGTTCATGAGTTATCCGAGTCTTTTACATATTTCCGTCACTCGCCTAAAAGTTGACCGTAACGGCCTTTTAAAATTTAAAACGAGTATTTCGGACACGTGAATGGACCAAAACCTTGCTTATTAAATTATAAGCATGTCCTTAAAGTTTCACGTCAATCCGAGGCCTAGAATGAGAGTTATGCTAAAAGGCGCACTTTTAAGAAAGTTTTGTGATTAACGGCGCAATTAGCATAACGCCCATCTAACCCAAGTTTTCGTCACCAAAACTTTTACCCACTGTGGTAAAATAATATTTTGGGAATTTTAAAGATTTTTAATAATTTTTACCTTGCTCATAACCTGCGGTTATGGCTACGGTTCGGTAAATACCGAATATGCCCTTTTTGGCCAAAACGGGAGTTCTACAAGATCTTTTGACCCGATTCCATTTGCCACTGGTTTTAAATAATAAATAAAGTATTTTAAGCTTTATAAGCTGTTCGGGAAACTCAGATTTCCTGTAGAACTCGAAAATCCTTTTTTTTAAGTCTTTAAAATGACCGAAAAGTCCCTACGGGGCATAATATAAACTTAAACTCGTTACGGGCGTTACGGAAGGCATCCTACTGATACCAAAATACTTTTAAGGCATATTGACTTAGGAAATAAGCGTACGACTCTTATGGTTAACCGTTTCGCCTATTTGCGCACACGGTACGGCTCATGAAACTAGTTTTCGTGCAATAGCCGATATGGGTCAAATTATATTATTTAAACCCCAAAATCCAGAGTATGAACTATAAACCCATATAAAACAAGTCACTGAACTTGTTGGGTCCAAATCATACTCCATTCTCGGTTTTCGCCTTTCCGTGCGAATTAACCATATCTATATATCGGAATCAACCGGTTTAAGCTGATGTGCGTGAAGTGTGTTATATTTTTAGATATATATTTAAGCCCTTTTTACACTTTTAGCCAAGTTTTAAATTTATACAACACGATATTTACTAACACTAAACACACATATGGGCAAGTGCACCCATCGTGGACGTAGTATAGTGTTGGTAAGATACCGAGGTCGTCCAAGGACACAAGAGCTTTTAATACCGGTTTATCCTCAACGTCTAATCAAATCAAAAAGTTAGAAAAATGTTTTAAACTAAGAAAAATAAAAACTAACTAAATGCTGAAAAATAAAAATAAATAAAAACAGATAGACAAGATGAATCACTTGGATCCGACACGTGTATTAGTATAACCTTTGATTATTTTCGCACTTTTGCACTTGTTTAAGAGATTATCTTAGTTATTGTAGTAGGCCCCTTTTTCGAAGGCGACGTTACCCTCAACCCAGTAGTTTGAGTCAGCAAGGATACAATCCTAAAGGGTCGGATTATTGAAAGATAATGAATTAAGTTATTAATGCAAATTATGGTAGGCCCCGTTTTCGGCGGTGACGTTACCCTCGGCTAAGTAGTCTGAGTCAGCAGGGATACAGTCCTAAATAGCCGGGTTATAGTATTAATAGTAGTTAGCTTATGAGGGGGTCAAAGAGTTTGGATCCCCGCCATCCAATACCTATGGGCATTGAAGGAGATCCTACTAAATTTGACCCAGGTCCCAAGCAGGACCTCTAAACGCTGAACAAGGGCAAGACCTTTACCAAACCGTTCCCTTAACCCCCGACCAGGTAGCCAACATACCTCCATATAGACCGTGGAGATATGAATGGTGAAAATCTTTTATTTTATATAGACAGTAAAATAATGCCAAGACACCACGGACAAACGATAAGGAAAGATCACCTTCAACATAAGTAACTAGTTATTAAAGTCATTAATACAAAACCAAATAAAAAGTGCAAAAGATTAAAAATAAAAAGTATTATACTAAACACTTGTCTTCACCAAGTGATGTAAGAGACTTAGGCAAACATGGCCTTGATTGTCAAGAACTCTTACGATCAATCTTGGATCCCGAGACGACTCACACACTCTATGATGGACAATGGATGATGGTGGTGGATGATGGTGTTATGGTGGTGGTGGGTGGTGGATGAAGTGTGAGAGAGGTGGTGTGCCAAGGGATGAGAGAGAATGAAGCCAAGCTCCTCTATTTATAGGCTGAACAGAACGCTGGACACGGCCCCTGTGTCCGCTGGACACGGCCCCGTGTCCGTCTGACATTCTCTCTCTTCATTAATTGTAATTGCGAATTACAATTAATGCGCCTGCTGTACTTTCAACACGCCCCCGTGTCCGCTGGGCACGGCCCCGTGGTGAGCAATGGAAGCTTCTACTGGTTTGTCTTTTCTGCTGCTTCCTGGGCACGCCCCCGTGTTCACTGGACACGGGGCGTGTTCAGACTTCTGTTCTCTTCTCTTTGTCTTGGGAGGTGCCGTTGAGGGTCCGGGCAGTCTACTTTTGTTCCTTTTCTTGTATTTATGATAGAATTAGTGGTCTTTTTGCTTCTTTTGTGATTTTGAGCTCATTTCATCCTGAAAATACAAAAGGAAGACAAAAACACTCTTTTTCCAACATTAGTACTTAAAAAGGGTTAGTTTTATGCCTTAATTGATGTGTTTTATATGTTGCATTTTACACACATCAAATACCCCCACACTTGAACTTTTGCTTGTCCTCAAGCAAAACTCTTTTAATGTGGCTTACACTCCCAAATGGAATAGGTAGAAGAGAAGTTTTTAACTTGTCCTAGAGTGTCGGGAATCCAAGGTTTGTATAGGTTCTATTTTTATTTTATTTACAATCTTATTCGTCGTGGCTTATTTTGAACTTTTCATAAGATAAACTACTTATTTGGGCATAGCATGCCTTATTAAAATTCCATTTATATACAAGTTCACATACCTCACGGGAGATCACTCAATCACTCGGCCGAAGGTGTATATTTAAGTGAATCGCTCGAGAGCGGCACGGATTTACATTCTCCATATGCTTGCCAAGCGATCAATCCTCCTCCTTTTTAACTTTTTACCTTTGTAAATATCAAGAGGTCTTTTGGGGTGAAGGCTTGGGTTTAAAGGTGGGTGGTTGGTTAGTGGTTAGTAAAAAGGGCGAAAATCGTAACAAGTGTCGGTTTTTCGTGAAATACCTTATTTTTGGTGACATTTATTTTTGAAGTATTTCTCCAAACAAGCTTTTTGTAGCTTATGTTTGTTTTTGACTTCATTTTTTTTTTTTTTTTTTTTTCGTCACGTAAAGGGTATGTTTATGAAAAACCGAGTTTGTTACTAAAATAAAGGTGAAAAAAATGAAAAAGGTTTTTGGTGGGTAAAAAAAATTGTTTTGGGGGTAATGAAATGAAAGGTTTAGGCTCAAAGGGGTTTTCTAGGGGGATTTTGGGTAAGTAGAAAAAATTGAAAAATAATGGTTTTGAAAGAAAATAGTTAGTCCTAATGCCTCCATCATTTACTTACTTGGGTTTAAGTTGGTAAGGACCGGGAATGTATCGTCGTGGCAAGTTCTAGATTTGTAAAGACCGAGCGGCTATTCACACAAGAAACGAAAAATGAGCATTTAATCTAAATATGTGTATTTTTATGCTCAATAAAGGCTCAAAACTCACTTTTTGTGGGAATGGGTTTTTAATGTGACCAAGCATATATAATCGAATTTTAACTAGACTTGTTATACCGGTTCATAATTTTCTTATGTTAGTTCTTTTTATCACGACGCTATCGGTTGTAAGTTTGTAAAAATATAACCCTTTTATAACTTGTTATTCCCAACTTAAACTAAGACAAGTAAATAATAAAAAAAATGAAAAAGTTTTTGAAAAAATTTGGGGTGTTTAGCGGTTCCAATAGAGTTTTGTGTAAGGCTTGTTTTAGGATTTTGCAAAATTCCAAGGTTTTAGCATCCCCCCCACACTTAATTTACACATTGTCCTCAATGTGTCCAAAAATAAAGTTTTTGGTTGATTAGAATATGTAAAAGTGTGTTTAAAAACAAAGATTTGTGTTACTGGCGCTCTGGACACGGCCCCGTGTCCATTGGACACGGCCCCGTGGCGAACTGCCAGTAACGAAAAACTTACAGAGGGTGAACACGGGGGCGTGTTGGGTGAACACGGCCACGTGTCCGACAAAAATCTGCAGGTCAGTAGCCAAACAGCAGAACTGGGAGATGGACACGGGGGCGTGTCGGCTGGACACGTCCCCGTGTGGACAGTCTGTTAGCCAGAAAAATTGGGGTTTTCTCCCGGTTTCTTCCTCCTAGGGCTGCGAGTGCTAATGTTTAGCATTCTAACCCCTTGCATTGCACCTGTTCAAACATTCAATACCATCCAACCAAACACAAACCATCCTAATCTTACCATAATCAAACATTATCCAAACATAAAGTAAAAACAAAATAAAGATAAAAAGTAGTTAAGGAAAGTAAATTGTCTTGACAAATGGCACGCAGGCCATGAATTGTTCGATGGATAAGAAGGGTAATCAAACCTGTGGGCTCATCACCAGCTAGCCCTTTGCTCCTCCCAGCCTCCTACTCCATATCTTCATCACTGTCTTCACCTCCGCCTCCCTGCCTCGCCATGTACTCCCGGATGCTACCGATATCATCTTGTATATCGTTGACGCTGCGTTTGATAGCTCCTACCCGGAGGTGTGTGTTGTTGGCGAGGTTGTAGGTGTTCCGGGTGCACATGAGGTTTTCCTGCAAAAGATCATGCAAACTTTGGAAATTAGGAAAACCGCCTCCTTGAGAGGAGGATTGACCCTGTTCGCCTTGGGGAGGGTATTGGTACTGTGGAGGTGGTGCATGAAGAACTAGAGCCTCTTGCGGGTTCCATGCGTAGCCTTGCGTCCTTTGAAAGCTCACCGTCCCGTCCTCCGCTTCATAGAGCAAGTTCATGGCCCGGCAGATATGGTAATCAACCCGTCCCGACCATGGGCTCCTTTCGAAGGACTTCGGGATGTTCGCGAAGTGCTTGAAAAGACGGTACACCCATCCCCCGAAGAAGATTGGTGTAGGAGCAGAGGCAAGGCGGTTCAAGTGCATGTTCCGCAGTAGGAGGTAAGGAACATCGAGAGGCTTCCGGTTGTGGATGCAGTGAAGGACAACCAAATCTCTAACCCCAACAACGCCACTACTGTCATGGCGTTGGTTCAGCGAGTACGTGAGGAGCCTATGGATGTAGCGATATAACGGGTCTCTCAGTTTGGTACTCTTTGTGCTGCTGGAGTTGTAGATCCCCTCACCGATTTGAGCCCATGCGGCTTGGCGTTCAGTTGCGTCCAAATCTCGCAATCCCCCGGTATTCTCTTCATTCCCCGCTTCTTCGTCTTTGTACAGCCCAATGATTGATCCGAACTGCGCCATGGAGGTTCTATAGGTTGTACCCCCACATCGAAACTCGACCGCCTCATGATCAAACGGGTCGCGTCTCGAGTTGAAGATGAACGTGCTATAGAACTCCAATGTGCATTGATGGACCGACCGAAGTCGGGTAGTCAATGCGACGTGCAGTGGACCTGTCACTATGTTGTTGAAGCGGTCCAGTTGGTTCACCATTGTCAGAAGATCGGTACATGCCCGCCTTGGATATTCTTCGGGCCTTGTTTGTAGGATCTCGTAGCGAGCCCTGGCGTCAAGTTCGCTGGCATTGAACCGTGTGAATTTGGACATCTGAAAAGAATATAGCGAAAGTTAGTGCGAAACATGGAAATTCGGGTCGAAAACTGCAACCAGTGGGCTGGACACGGCCCCGTGTTCAGTGAACACGGCCCCGTGTTCAGGCGTCTGTAACACCTAATTTTCATTTTTTCGTCCCGGTTTCGAAAACCTGAAAATTTTTAGCCTAATAGCAGCGGTTTCCCCCGAAAATGAAACCCTAAGTGTCATTTTTCCAAAATCAAACCATTTACCCTTTCAATTTTGTGTTTTTCGGTTCAAGAACAAGGGTTTGTGTTTTTAGTTGGAAATCGGACAAATCTATCAACAATACATGGCTATTTACTTCCTACTACTCTACTCTAAACTACTACTAACAATTTTCATCAAAAATTTTGAGTTTGATCCGGATGAACATGAAGAACCCTAGATTTCCCCCAATTTTTGATGTTTTAACTACATGCAAGTAACTAATCTAACTACTAAGAAGGATAGAATCATACCTTGACGTTGTTAGGCTTGGTGGTAACGTTCGAAATCGGCAGAAAATCGCTCTAAACCAGAGAGTTTTCGGCGAAACGGGGCGTGTGGAATGGTGTAACTGATAGAAAAAGAGGGTTTTATCCCGACAGTCGCCTCGACACGGCCCCGTGTCCAGTGGACACGGCCCCGTGCCGGGTGAAATTTTTGAAATTTTTTTTTTTTTTTTTTTTTAGTTATTTTTACGTGCTCGTGTGCATGCCCCTTATCTCCGAATAGTGGTTAGATGATTTTACTGGTTTCGAATGTATACTTACCTGTAACATGTCGGGTATGAGTTTATTCGTTGACCGTTTGAAGTGCGATTTCCTCTTCTTCATCCTCAATGGATTCTCTGTAGAGTTTCAGCCGTTGGCCATTGACTTTAAATGGTATCCCATTTCGAGTTTTAATTTCTACTGCACCGTGTGGAAAAACATGGGTGACTGAAAAAGGTCCCGACCACCTAGATTTTAACTTACCAGGAAACAATCGAAGTCGCGAATTGAACAATAGAACTTGGTCTCCAACCCGAAATTCATTAGATTTAATATATTTATCATGTAAATTTTTCATTCTTTCTTTATAAATTTCGGAGTTAGAATATGCATAATTCCTAAGTTCTTCTAATTCGTTTATTTGACAAAATCGATTTTTACCGGCAACTTCTAAGTCTAGGTTTACGTTTTTTATTGCCCAGTAGGCTTTGTGAGCGATTTCTACTGGCAAGTGACAACTTTTTCCATAGACTAGTTTATATGGGGTTGTGCCTATAGTGGTTTTATAAGCGGTTCGAAAAGCCCATAAAGCGTCGTCTAGTTTGTCAGCCCATTCTTTTTTTTTATCCCTACGGTTTTCTCAAGTATTCGTTTTAAACCTCGATTCGTCACTTCGGCTTGCCCATTTGTTTGGGGATGATATGCTGTTGAGACCCGGTGATAGACCCCATACCTTGTTAATATTTTTTCAAGTTGATGATTGCAAAAATGGGTACCTCTATCACTTATTAAAGCTTTTGGTGTCCCGAAACGAGAGAACAATTTTTTTAGGAATTTTACCACTACTCTTCCATCATTTGTTGGAAGAGCTTCGGCCTCTGCCCATTTAGACAGGTAGTCGACTGCCACAAGTATATATTTGTTTCCTTTTGAAGGTGGGAAAGGTCCCATGAAATCGAGTCCCCACACATCAAAGATTTCACAAACGAGTATGCCATTTTGAGGCATTTCGTTTTTGGAAGAAATATTACCTGATCTTTGGCAAGCATCACATGTCTTTACAAGGTTTTGTGCATCCTTGTAAATGGTTGGCCAGTAGAATCCCGAATCAAATACCTTTCTTGCGGTACTTGCGGCACCATGATGTCCTCCGTATGGACTTTCATGACAATGACGGAGTATTCTTCGTGCTTCATTACCATGGACACACCTTCGGATGAGTTGATCGGCACACATTTTGAAAAGATAGGGGTCTTCCCAAAAGTAATGCTTTACATCAGCAAAGAATTTCTTCCTTTGATGATGTGGCCATCCTTTGGTGACTATACCGCTGGCTAAGAAATTAGCGTAGTCGGCATACCATGGTTCTTGTCTGCTTTCCATCATTTCCAGGGACTCCGTGGGAAATTTTTCGTTGATTTGCTCGTCCCTGGTTGTCTCCAAAGCTGGGTCTTCTAAGCGTGAGAGGTGATCTGCAGCAGTGTTTTCTGCTCCTCTTTTGTCCTTGATTTCAATGTCGAATTCTTGGAGGAGTAGAATCCACCTTATCAAACGGGGTTTTGCGTCTTGCTTCTTGAAGAGGTACCTGATGGCTGCATGGTCTGTATAAACTATTGTTTTAGAAAGAACAAGATAAGAACGAAATTTATCAAAAGCAAACACCACCGCTAGTAACTCTTTTTCTGTAGTTGTATAATTTTCTTGTGCATCATTTAGAGTTTTACTAGCATAATAAATTGGGTGGAAATGTTTTTCTTTTCTTTGTCCCAATACTGCTCCAACAGCAAAGTCGCTTGCATCGCACATGATTTCGAAAGGAAATTTCCAATCTGGTGCTATCATGATAGGTGCATTGACTAGCATTTCCTTGAGGGTTAGAAATGCTTGATTGCATTCCTTGTCAAAGATGAAGGGTGCATCTTTTTCAAGCAATTTTGTTAGAGGTCTTGAGATTTTCGAAAAGTCCTTTGATAAACCTTCTATAGAATCCGGCATGCCCTAGGAAACTTCTGATTGCTCGCACGGAGGATGGAGGAGGTAATCGAGATATAGTCTCAATTTTTGCTCGATCAACTTCCATTCCTTCGCTTGAGATTTTATGTCCGAGTACTATTCCCTCTGTTACCATGAAATGGCATTTTTCCCAGTTAAGGGCGAGGTTAGTTTCCTCACATCGGGATAGCATTCGTTCAAGATTATCGAGGCATTGATCATATGAGTCTCCAAAGATGGAAAAGTCATCCATGAAGACTTCCATGGTTTTTTCAATCATATCATGGAAAATGGCGACCATACAACGTTGGAATGTTGCAGGCGCATTACATAGACCGAATGGCATGCGTCGATATGCAAAAGTTCCGTAGGGGCATGTGAAAGTTGTTTTCTCTTGGTCTTCTGGTGCTATCGGTATTTGGAAGTAACCTGAAAAACCATCTAAGAAACAATAAAATTTATGGCCGGATAATCTTTCTAACATTTGATCAATGAAGGGCAAAGGAAAGTGGTCTTTCCTTGTTGCTTCATTTAATCTCCTATAGTCTATACAGACTCTCCATCCTGTGACGGTTCTTGTGGGTATTAATTCATTTTTCTCGTTAGTTATTACCGTCATACCTCCTTTCTTTGGGACTACTTGGACGGGACTTACCCACGGGCTATCGGAGATAGGGTAGATTAGTCCGGCGTCGAGTAGTTTGATGACTTCATTTTTAACCACTTCTTGAACATTGGGGTTCACTCTTCGTTGTGGTTGAATCACCGTTTTGTAGTCATCATTCATTAAAATTTTGTGCGTGCACATGGAAGGACTTATTCCCTTAATATCTACAAGCTTCCAAGCGATCGCATTTTTGTGTTTTTTAAGTAGGTTAACTAATTTTTCTTTTTCTATGCTAGTTAATTTAGACGAAATAATTACAGGTAGACTACCATCTTTGCCTAGAAAAGCATATTCCAAACCCTTAGGGAGTTCTTTGAGCTCGATGGGTGGGTCTTTAGGAGACACCTTATTTCGTGGCTCATCTAGATCAAGAACTTTAAAAGTTTGTTCTATGGCTACCTCTTCGTCGACAAAGTGGTCTTCCTCGTGGTTTGTATCAGGTGGTTCAGCTTCATCTTCAATTAGGGGGTCATTGTTGCCAAAAGGATATTTCATTGAGCGCTCAAGATCTATGCTCCTTTTGAATGCCCCTAGTTGAAGAGTTAGAGTGTTGAATTTCCGGTTTTTCAAAGCTTTGTGAGTTTGTACAAAAGGTTTTCCCAAGACTAGGGGGGCATCATCTAAGATGACGAAGTCGGTTGGGATTACCATTTGATTTGTTTGAACCAAAATATCTTCGACTACACCGATTGATTTCATTACTTTTCGGTCGGATAGAAAAATGGGTATTTGAAGTGGAGTAAAATCACTAATACTTAACTTTTCAAAAATGTAGTTGGGCATTATGTTAACACAAAGATCTTTATCAATAGTGACATTACTAATAAACGAATTTTGAAAGAAACATGGAACCGGTGTGATGTTAATTTCAAAAGGATCTTCCTTTATTAGCGAGGTTTGATCATTAGTTAACTTAACACTTACTATTTCTTTGATTTTAGCACTAGTGTTTAACTCTTTTAAAAACTTGGCATGAGGGGTTATTAAACAATGGTTTTCGAAAGTAGGTGATAAGAGAATAATTTCCTCTAAATTAGACTCTTCTTGAATTTTAACATTATCGGACTCACCATTTTCGTTGTTTAACTCATGTGTCTGTTTTTCACTTTCTTGTTCTTCCATTTTTACATTTTCAACTATCTCTACGTTATTATCGTTTTTTAGCTCTTCTCTTGCGCGGGATTCCTCTTCCCTTGCGCGAGATTCTTTTATGCAACGTTCGATAGTTTTAATGTGTTCCAATATCCTATTAGTTACTTCGGTGAGATTGAAAGAATTTGGATCCTCAAAGCTTGAATCCGGTTGCTCGATCCTTGGTTCCTCATAGTACTCATATGAAGTAGATGGTTCACACCATTGTTCTTCATTATAAGTATATGATGGATAAGGGTCGAAACTTTGTTCTTCATAGTACTCATATGAGGTGGGTTGTTCACGCCATGGTTCCTCATAATAAGTGTATGAAGGTGGTGGCTCATATGTTGAATCTTCAAAGTATGAGTATGAAGGCTCATACCTTGGTTCATCAAAATATGAGTATGAGGAAGGAGGTTCATACCTTTGGTCTTCATAGGATGTGTATGAAGTTGATGGCTCGTACCTGGGCTCCTCATAATGGTTGTATGAATTGGATGGTTGATATGAGTTATTATATTGAACCGAGTGTGCATTACGACAATTAGTGCAATAATTACCCCTATAATCATCCTCATCATAGGTGTAGTTGTAACCTCTTGAGTATTGATCCATAGGAATCACTCAACAGACTACAACTGAGTCTCGGGACCAGAAAACAAAAATAAGACGGAAACAGAAGCTGGACACGGCCCCGTGTTGGGTGAACACGGCCCCGTGTTCAGGGACTGTATCTGGGCGTTTTAATTAAATTAACTGGTCACGTTGAGCACGGGGGCGTGTTGAGTGAACACGGCCCCGTGGTCAGACTCTGTATCTGGGTATCTAACTAAAAAATATGCAGCACGGGGGCGTGTTCAGCGAGCACGGCCCCGTGTTCGAGCTACTGTAAATGCAAAACTAAACTAAAATGCAGAAAAAATGCGCGCGTTTTGAAAAGGTTTTGAAAAACTGATTAGGCCGTCGATTTTAAGCTTTCTTAAAATCCTTGTGTCCCCGGCAGCGGCGCCAAAAACTTGATGTGCGTGAAGTGTGTTATATTTTTAGATATATATTTAAGCCCTTTTTACACTTTTAGCCAAGTTTTAAATTTATAAAACACGATATTTACTAACACTAAACACACATATGGGCAAGTGCACCCATCGTGGACGTAGTATAGTGTTGGTAAGATACCGAGGTCGTCCAAGGACACAAGAGCTTTTAATACCGGTTTATCCTCAACGTCTAATCAAATCAAAAAGTTAGAAAAATGTTTTAAACTAAGAAAAATAAAAACTAACTAGATGCTGAAAAAAATAAAAATAAAATAAAAACAGATAGACAAGATGAATCACTTGGATCCGACACGTGTATTAGTATAACCTTTGATTATTTTCGCACTTTTGCACTTGTTTAAGAGATTATCTTAGTTATTGTAGTAGGCCCCTTTTTCGGAGGTGACGTTACCCTCAACCCAGTAGTTTGAGTCAGCAAGGATACAATCCTAAAGGGTCGGATTATTGAAAGATAATGAATTAAGTTATTAATGCAAATTATGGTAGGCCCCGCTTTTGGCGGTGACGTTACCCTCGGCTAAGTAGTCTGAGTCAGCAGGGATACAGTCCTAAATAGCCGGGTTATAGTATTAATAGTAGTTAGCTTATGAGGGGGTCAAAGAGTTTGGATCCCCGCCATCCAATACCTATGGGCATTGAAGGAGATCCTACTAAATTTGACCCAGGTCCCAAGCAGGACCTCTAAACGCTGAACAAGGGCAAGACCTTTACCAAACCGTTCCCTTAACCCCCGACCAGGTAGCCAACATACCTCCATATAGACCGTGGAGATATGAATGGTGAAAATCTTTTATTTTATATAGACAGTAAAATAATGCCAAGACACCACGGACAAACGATAAGGAAAGATCACCTTCAACATAAGTAACTAGTTATTAAAGTCATTAATACAAAACCAAATAAAAAGTGCAAAAGATTAAAAATAAAAAGTATTATACTAAACACTTGTCTTCACCAAGTGATGTAAGAGACTTAGGCAAACATGGCCTTGATTGTCAAGAACTCTTACGATCAATCTTGGATCCCGAGACGACTCACACACTCTATGATGGACAATGGATGATGGTGGTGGATGATGGTGTTATGGTGGTGGTGGGTGGTGGATGAAGTGTGAGAGAGGTGGTGTGCCAAGGGATGAGAGAGAATGAAGCCAAGCTCCTTTATTTATAGGCTGAACAGAACGCTGGACACGGCCCCGTGTTCGCTGAACACGGCCCCGTGCCCGTCTGACATTCTCTCTCTTCATTAATTGTAATTGCGAATTACAATTAATGCGCCTGCTGTACTTTCAACACGCCCCCGTGTCCGCTGGGCACGGCCCCGTGGTGAGCAATGGAAGCTTCTACTGGTTTGTCTTTTCTGCTGCTTCCTGGGCACGCCCCCGTGTTCACTGGACACGGGGCGTGTTCAGGCTCTGTTCTCTTCTCTTTGTCTTGGGAGGTGCCGTTGAGGGTCCGGGCAGTTTACTTTTGTTCCTTTTCTTGTATTTATGGTAGAATTAGTGGTCTTTTTGCTTCTTTTGTGATTTTGAGCTCATTTCATCCTGAAAATACAAAAGGAAGACAAAAACACTCTTTTTCCAACATTAGTACTTAAAAAGGGTTAGTTTTATGCCTTAAATGATGTGTTTTATATGTTGCATTTTACACACATCACGTTCAATCAACTGTGTGTGATAATCAATTACATACTCATCTAACAAGGTTTGCACATAAACACAGTAATATACCACAATTACAGCAACACATGTATCATATCATGCAGAACAGAACATAGTACATGCTGTTATTGTATCACACAGTACACAGATGGTAAAACTCAAATGTTAACACATTCAGGCAAGGCTCAACAAAGAAAGTCGGACTACTCATGGGTTAAACTCGGATCACATCTTATTTCAAGGTCGGACTATACTTAATAGAAGCTCGGACCACATGAAGTGTTTAAAGTCGGACAAGATATGGCATTCTATAACAACTTCGGACCATGGGGGTGGGGTTTAAAGTCGGGCAAGAATTCTCATATTAAACTCGGTCATGGTGTTTTGATACAACAAAGTCGGACTAAGGGAAGGCTTGCCAAACTCGGACCATATGAGTTCTTAAACTCGGACCACGCATGTTTTTAATAAACTTCGGACTTGATTTTTATTTAATATACTCGGTCCTTCTTCATTGAATAAACTCGGTCCATCTATACTAAACAAACTCGGTCCAAACACATACACAAACTCGTACTTACAATTAACAATAAACTCGGACAAGCATTTAAAGATTAAACTCGGACAAGCATTTAAAGATTAAACTCGGACAAGCATTTAAAGTCGGACCATGTGAGTTTTCTTAAACTCGGTCCATGCATGTGTGGGGTTAAACTCGGGTAGTATTCAGAACCAAAAACTCGGTCCATATTTATTTCAATAAACTCGGACCATGGAGACTTAGAAAGTCGGACAACACAACATCATTAAACTCGGTCCTCAAGTGCTCCATTAAACTCGGTCCAAAGTGATCCATTAAACTCGGACATGTAATAAGCATTCAAACTCGGACCATCTTATATGTATATAAAGTCGGGCTAGGTGTCTTATAAAATAAACTCGGACATATGTAGATCATTAAACTCAGACATATGTTAATCGTTAAACTCAGACTATCTCATGACTAACATATATTATCAAAAACTCAGACAATCAAATGGCGATTGAAACAGTTACACGTGAACATTCAACAGTACGAACAAACCCTAGTTCTATTCATATTGACGGCATCATCATGATAATCCACCTATGATCATCAATAAATCATTACAAGAACAATATAATCGAGCATACAACTATTCATATTCGTTTCTCAACAATCGGAGATCCTTAAACACAGAAACATCACATGTGAAGCTAGGGTTTTTCATGCATACATAATCAAGAATCAAGAATTGATATCAATCCAATAACCAACAAACAATCATTAACAATTACCTTGTGTTGATTCTAGAGAAGAAGAGAAATAAATCTTGTGATGTCTTGCCAATGATTTGGTGATGATGATTGCTAGAGAAAATGAATGTACGTGCTTTGGTTTTTGTGAAAGAGTGATTAGTGAAGTTGAGATTACGGTTAAGTATCTAGGATTTCACTAATTACCATTTACATCCCTAAGTATTATATTTTACACATGCACACCATCTCATAACCATTTCCTAATTTCACCACCAAGTTCATATATTTACCAATTCCACAAATAACAAACAACTATGCACAATCAAACAATCAAAACTTATATAATTTCATAGCAACTAATTGTGAAATCAATTAACTATATAATACAAGAACGTGCAATAAATGCGAAATAGAATCTTGGAATTTCGAGTTGTCACATTATCCCCAACTTAAAAGAAATTTCGTCCCGAAATTTGGTACGCACTCACTGAGGAAGCTAGGTAAGTCGTAGTGTTCACTGGTTTTCCTGGGGTGTCACATCATCCCCCCGTTGATTTGGAATTTCGTCCCGAAATTCAGTAGTAGTAGCTTCAGCCTCAGTAGTGGATGCATTGGTTTCGAATAACTGGGGGTACTTTTCTTTCATTTGATCTTCGCGTTCCCAGGTGTACTCTGGGCCACGTTGGGAGTTCCAACGAACTCGAACAAGAGGAATTCTCTTGTGTTTGAGGACCTTAACATCCCGGTCCGTGATTTCAACTGGTTCCTCAACGAACTGCAACCGCTCGTCGATAGTGAGTTCCTTAAAAGGAACTATGAGGGTCTCATCTGATAGACATTTCTTCAGATTCGACACGTGAAATACATTGTGAACTGCACCGAGTTCAGCTGGTAGGTTCAGTTTGTAGGCCACTTTGCCGATTTTCTCAATGATCTCGAACGGTCCGACATACCGCGGATTTAATTTGCCCCGTTTGCCAAAACGAACCACACCCTTCCAGGGTGAGACTTTTAGTAAAACCCGGTCCCCGACCTGAAACTCCAATGGCCTCTTACGCTTATCCGCGTAGGCTTTCTGACGGTCGCGTGCTGCCGCCATACGTTGTCGTATCTGTGCGATCTTTTCTGTGGCGTCCACTACAATCTCTGGACCCGTAATCTGACTATCCCCCACCTCTGCCCAACAGAGAGGTGACCAGCATTTACGTCCGTACAATGCTTCGAATGGAGCGGCTTGGATGCTGGTGTGATAACTGTTATTGTATGAAAACTCCACCAAAGGAAGATGCTTTTCCCAGCCGTTGCCGAAATCGATAACACATGCCCGAAGCATGTCTTCAAGTGTTTGAATCGTTCGCTCAGACTGCCCATCCGTCTGAGGGTGATATGCCGTGCTCATGTCTAATCGTGAGCCAAAGGATTTGTGCATCGCTTGCCATAATTCTGACGTGAATCGTGTATCCCGATCTGAAATGATGGATGTGGGCACCCCGTGCCTCGAAACAACTTCTTTAAGATAAATGTATGCGAGAGTGGAGAACTTATCCGTTTCCTTTATAGCTAGGAAGTGTGCAGACTTGGTGAGTCGATCCACGATTACCCATATTGTATCGTTCCCACGCTGAGATCTCGGTAGGCCTGTAACGAAATCCATGGAAATTTCTTCCCATTTCCACTGAGGTATCTTAGGCTGTTGAAGTAGGGTTTCTGATATTCAACCTTGACTCTCGCACAGGTCAAGCACTTGCCAACATAGGTGGCGATGTGGGCTTTCATACTTGGCCACCAGTATGTTGTTTTGATGTCGTGGTACATTTTATCCGACCCTGGGTGTACCGAGTAGCGAGACTTGTGCGCTTCATCCATCACAAGTTCGCGTAAACCGCCATAGAGTGGGACCCAAATACGCCCCGTTACATAGTAGGCGCCGTCTTCCTTTTGTTCCATTCGTTGCCTTGAACCGCGTAAGGCTTCAGCCTTGACGTTTTCGGGCTTTAATGCTTCCATCTGAGCAGTTCGTATCTGTGCGGGAAGACTGGACTGAATAGTGAGCTGCAAGGCTCGTACGCGTCTAGGTAAAGTGTCTTTCCTGCTGAGAGCGTCAGCCACAACATTGGCTTTTCCCGGATGATACTTGATGGCGCATTCGTAATCATTCAGTAGTTCAACCCATCTTCGTTGACGCATGTTCAAATCCTTTTGCTTAAGAATATGCTCGAGACTCCTGTGATCGGTGTAAATCGTGCACCTGGTACCGTACAGGTAGTGTCGCCATATCTTAAGCGCGAAAACAACAGCTCCCAGCTCTAGATCGTGCGTCGTGTAGTTTCGTTCGTGAACCTTGAGTTGCCGCGACGCGTAAGCAATAACTTTATCCCGCTGCATCAATACACAACCAAGCCCCTGTATCGATGCGTCACAATAAACCACGAAGTCATCCGTGCCCTCGGGCAGTGAGAGAATAGGTGCGCTGCAAAGCCTATCCTTTAAGTACTGAAAAGCGGTCTCCTGCGTATTACCCCATCTGTAAACGACACCTTTCTGTGTTAGCATAGTAAGCGGCTGCGCGATCTTGGAGAAGTCTTTGATAAATCGCCTGTAGTAACCCGCCAAACCCAAGAATTGGCGTATTTCTGTTGGTGTTCGCGGTGCTGGCCAATTCCTGATCGAATCTACCTTGGATGGATCGACATGAATCCCATCCTTATTCACCACATGGCCTAAGAAGTGGACTTCATGAAGCCAGAAGTCGCATTTTGAAAACTTTGCGTACAGTTGCTCCTTTCGAAGAAGTTCCAAGATAAGACGTAAGTGCTGCTCGTGTTCCTCCTGACTCTTTGAGTAGATTAGAATGTCGTCTATGAAGACAATAACGAACTTGTCAAGATAAGGTTTGCACACCCTGTTCATAAGATCCATGAAGACTGCAGGCGCGTTCGTAAGCCCGAATGGCATGACCAGAAACTCGTAATGACCGTAGCGAGTTCTGAAAGCGGTTTTGGAGACGTCCTCATCCCGGACTCTCAGCTGATGATAACCTGACCTCAAGTCTATCTTGGAGTAATAACACGACCCTTGCAACTGGTCGAATAAGTCATCTATGCGCGGAAGGGGATAACGGTTCTTCACCGTCACCTTATTGAGTTCGCGGTAGTCGATGCACATTCTGAACGTACCGTCTTTCTTCTTCACAAATAACACTGGAGCTCCCCAAGGCGAAGAGCTTGGACGAATAAAGCCCTTTTCCAAGAGCTCTTGTAGCTGCTTCGACAGTTCTTCCAGTTCGGTTGGAGCTAAACGATACGGTGCGCGGGCTATTGGTGCTGCTCCAGGAGCTAACTCAATCTGAAACTCGACTTGACGATGAGGAGGTAAACCAGGTAAATCTTCAGGAAACACTTGAGGAAAATCACGCACAACTGGTATATCCTCCAGCTTCTTTACCTTTGCTGATGCGTCAGTGACAAGTGCCAGAATGGCAGTATGTCCCTTTCGTAAACATTTCTGCGCCTTTAAGAAAGAGATGATGCCAACCACAGCACCACTCTTGTCACCTTGAACTTCGAGGGGTTCTTGACTGGAGCGAGGAATACGAATAACTTTTTCTTTGCATAAGATCTCCGCGTGATGTTGGGATAACCAATCCATACCGATGACGACGTCGAAACTACCCAAAACTATGGGTATGAGATCAATCGAGAAAGTCTGACCCGCTAGAACAATACTACAACCCTTGACTACCTGTGCGGCTTCTACACTTTTACCATTGGCTAGTTCTACGACGTGTTTGGTGTCTAGGGGTGTTGGTGTACGTTTTAATAATTTACTCATTTTCAATGACATATAGCTTGTATCAGCACCCGAATCAAATAAGACAGTAACATAAATATCATCGAGAAGAAACTTACCCATAACCACATTGGGATCATTCACTGCGTCACCCCGACCTAGCACAAAAGCACGACCCCGAGCTTCGTTGCCATTGTTGTTGTTGTTTCCCCCGTTATTGTTGTTATTGTTCCCGTTGCCCTGATTGTTGTTGTTGTTGTTCTGGTTCCTGTTTAGCTGAGGGCAGTGTCTCTTGATGTGACCTTCAGCACCACAATTATAGCACCCCTTGTTGCCCTGTTGCTGATTCTGCTGTGCCGGTGGCTGCTGCTGATTCTGATTCGCAGGACGAGGGCTTCTACAGTCTTTGGCCTCGTGACCCATCTTGAGGCATCTTTGACAACGGCCCCTGTTACACTGGCCGCTGTGGTGCCTGTTGCAGTTGTTACACTTTGGAAGGTTTCCGCGATATCCACCCTGCCTGTGGCTACCTGACGACTGCTGGTTAGGGCTTTGATAGTTGCCAGTCTTTCGCTGCTGATTCTGGGACTGAACCGAAACTGATGCTTTGCTTGAATCCCCCTCCCATTTCCTCTTGTTGTCACTGAGGGTAACGGGAGTAGCTGAAGGAGTGACTGTAGCAGTAGCGCTGACGCGCTTAGGCAGTTTATTCTGATCCACTGCCTGATCGGTGATGCGATGAGCGAGACGCTGGATTTC
Organism: Helianthus annuus; assembly: GCF_002127325.2. NCBI lineage: Eukaryota > Viridiplantae > Streptophyta > Magnoliopsida > Asterales > Asteraceae > Helianthus > Helianthus annuus. The sequence goes on from NC_035436.2 coordinate 122,517,648, forward strand.
CTGGATGTTGTCGAGGTTAGCCGAGGTAACGTGGCTCTGTATTTCTGGTGCCAAACCTTTGAGATACAACTCAATACGCTTGTATGGAGGGTCCACCATAGTTGGACACAGCACGGCCAGCTCATTTGACCGTTTAGTATACGCTTCAATCTCTGATCCAACCATTTTCAGATTATACAGCTCGTCTTCCAGTTTGTGAATATCTTCACGCGTACAATACTCTCTCTTGATAAGTTCCTTAAAATCGTTCCAGGGTGTGGCGTTAGCAGCTGCCAACCCCAGAATTTGCACCTGCGCGTTCCACCAGGTTAGCGCTATTCCCTCCAAGGTGCCAGTTGCATACTTAACCTTGCGAGCCTCAGGGCACTCGCACATCTCGAATACCGACTCTAGCTTTTCGAACCAATGGAGGAGTCCCACTGCCCCCTCGGTGCCACTGAAGGAATTTGGACGACAGTCCATGAAGTTCTTGAAGGTACACACAGGCTGCTGCGCGTGTTGACCTATTGTGTACGAATAGGACAAAGTTAAATACGAGCGTTAATGTAGGATCTAAAGACCCTAGTATGAGTCTATACTGCAGGATATACTACCTGCTTGAGCGGCTGCAACTGCCGCAGCAATGAGAGCCTCTAGCTGGGCTTGAGTCATGTTAATTCGTGCGGCCATTGATCTTCACATCAAAGGCAACATAAGTGAGAAAAGTTCGCGAATAGTGCGATGATAGAAGAGTGTAAGCACGTAAGTGTTCTCAAGCAATAACAAGTAGTGAGCAAAGTAATGTAAGCATACTACGAGCAAAGTTCTATGCAGTTCTAGCAAGCAGGTAACAAACATAAACCTTATTACCTAGGATGTCGAGTCTTGCACGTGGAGCGAAGCGTCGTTGTGGATCGTTGAGAGCACTGTTCTGGTTATAGTCTGGTTTTAATAAAAACGTTTTTCCATATTAAAACCAAGTTCTCTATAACCAATGGCTCTGTTACCAATCTGTCACACCCCCAAAATCCACCTGCGGAGTATCACCGCTTGGGAGCGTGACTGACCAGGATCAAGCCACCAATCATATTGAACATGTAATTAATATTAAGTAAAATAAATGTAAACCATCCATCCAATACGATAGGTGTTCAAAACATAACCATAGTTTCAAAGTGTAGCGGAAGCATAGTAAATAATCCAACAATAGTTAATAGTTTTAAATGTCATAATAGTTCAACGTAGAAACCACGATCCTTGTCCACAACGACCCGCTTCTCCAGTGCAAGCTCCAAGTACCTAATGATCTGCAAGGCATGTAACAGAATGATCAACAAACTAGTTGAGCGAGTTCACAGTAAGTAAGTGCGTAACAGTAAGTAACGGGTGGCTCTACTGGGCCAATAGTAAGTTATACAGGTGGGGGCTTCCCATGTTATGTGACCACTAGACTATTCGTATCAACTACTCGTATCATCCCTGTTCTTCATCCGAGAACAGTAGCGCGTATGGGGTGTGCGTAGGTTTTACGCACGTATCCTTCACAACCGAGGATAGAAGTAAGTAATGCGTACACGTAGGTTTTACGTGCGTGCCTGACATCCGAGGCAGTAATTGGCATATGACCACGTAGGTGTTATCCTAACCTACGGAACCGTCCTGACATCCGAGGACCATGGTAGGTGATAGTCTAGGAAAAGCATATACACGTTCTTAGTCAATGGTAACCTTTATCCCATTCCCACGACTCGGGAATCCCATGCCTTAGTAGGAGTGTGAACTCACCTTGGGTTTGCCCGGTATGCTATGCTCTAGGGTTTAACAATTGCCTAAGTCCGTTACACACGACCTAGGATATATTGCACATGATATAATGTAAGTGTTTGAAATCAATTATCAATTAGGGTTTACAAGTCTTGGCGTTCAATCAACTGTGTGTGATAATCGATTACATACTCATATAACAAGGTTTGCACATAAACACAGTAATATACCACAATTACAGCAACACAGGTATCATATCATGCAGAACAGAACATAGTACATGCTGTTATTGTATCACACAGTACACAGATGGTAAAACTCAAATGTTAACACATTCAGACAAGGCTCAACAAAGAAAGTCGAACTACTCATGGGTTAAACTCGGATCACATCTTATTTCAAGGTCGGACTATACTTAATAGAAGCTCGGACCACATGAAGTGTTTAAAGTCGGACAAGATATGGCATTCTATAACAACTTCGGACCATGGGGGTGGGGTTTAAAGTCGGGCAAGAATTCTCATATTAAACTCGGTCATGGTGTTTTGATACAACAAAGTCGGACTAAGGGAAGGCTTGCCAAACTCGGACCATATGAGTTCTTAAACTCGGACCACGCATGTTTTTAATAAACTTCGGACTTGATTTTTATTTAATATACTCGGTCCTTCTTCATTGAATAAACTCGGTCCATCTATACTAAACAAACTCGGTCCAAACACATACACAAACTCGTACTTACAATTAACAATAAACTCGGACAAGCATTTAAAGATTAAACTCGGACAAGCATTTAAAGATTAAACTCGGACAAGCATTTAAAGTCGGACCATGTGAGTTTTCTTAAACTCGGTCCATGCATGTGTGGGGTTAAACTCGGGTAGTATTCAGAACCAAAAACTCGGTCCATATTTATTTCAATAAACTCGGACCATGGAGACTTAGAAAGTCGGACAACACAACATCATTAAACTCGGTCCTCAAGTGCTCCATTAAACTCGGTCCAAAGTGATCCATTAAACTCGGACATGTAATAAGCATTCAAACTCGGACCATCTTATATGTATATAAAGTCGGGCTAGGTGTCTTATAAAATAAACTCGGACATATGTAGATCATTAAACTCAGACATATGTTAATCGTTAAACTCAGACTATCTCATGACTAACATATATTATCAAAAACTCAGACAATCAAATGGCGATTGAAACAGTTACACGTGAACATTCAACAGTACGAACAAACCCTAGTTCTATTCATATTGACGGCATCATCATGATAATCCACCTATGATCATCAATAAATCATTACAAGAACAATATAATCGAGCATACAACTATTCATATTCGTTTCTCAACAATCGGAGATCCTTAAACACAGAAACATCACATGTGAAGCTAGGGTTTTTCATGCATACATAATCAAGAATCAAGAATTGATATCAATCCAATAACCAACAAACAATCATTAACAATTACCTTGTGTTGATTCTAGAGAAGAAGAGAAATAAATCTTGTGATGTCTTGCCAATGATTTGGTGATGATGATTGCTAGAGAAAATGAATGTACGTGCTTTGGTTTTTGTGAAAGAGTGATTAGTGAAGTTGAGATTAGGGTTAAGTATCTAGGATTTCACTAATTACCATTTACATCCCTAAGTATTATATTTTACACATGCACACCATCTCATAACCATTTCCTAATTTCACCACCAAGTTCATATATTTACCAATTCCACAAATAACAAACAACTATGCACAATCAAACAATCAAAACTTATATAATTTCATAGCAACTAATTGTGAAATCAATTAACTATATAATACAAGAACGTGCAATAAATGCGAAATAGAATCTTGGAATTTCGAGTTGTCACATTATCCCCAACTTAAAAGAAATTTCGTCCCGAAATTTGGTACGCACTCACTGAGGAAGCTAGGTAAGTCGTAGTGTTCACTGGTTTTCCTGGGGTGTCACATAACTTTTGTGACAGTTGGGGGATTAAGATGATAACATCAACACCAGTCCACCCACAAGCTAATGGTTCAGGCAGAATCATCCAACAAGATCATCATCAACAACTTGAAAAAGAAGCTTGGATCCAAGAAAGGAAAATGGGTAGAAGAACTACCTTATGTGCTTTGGGCTGATAGGACAACTCCTAAGAAAGCTACAGGCCAAACTCCATTTTCTTTGGTATTTGGGGCAGAATCAGTGATCCCTACAGAAATGGTGGTTCCAACTGCAAGAACAAGTATTCGTGATCCTGAAGAAAATGATGAGAACTTGGTTCAAGACCTGGATACTATAGAAGAAATCAGGGATTTGGCAAGGATAAGGATGACCAGTTATCAGCAAAGGTTGGCTGGTGCTTACAACAAAAATGTCAGGATCAGGAAGTTCCAAGTTGGTGATATGGTACTAAGGAAAGCATTTCAGAATACCACCAACCCTGCTGATGGAAAGCTGGCACCAAAGTGGGAAGTTCCTTACTTGATTGAAGCTGAGGCAGGAAAGGGGGCATATCGATTGCTAACAATGGAAGGTGATTTGCTACCTAGAGCCTGGAACGCTGTCCATTTGAAGAAATACTTCATGTGATAAGGATCCATAATCCTCACATGATAACTATCCTTAAAGGATCCCCCACAGCACATATGATCCTTATTGTGGTAACATCCTAATCTCAAACTATTTCATTCTCTTATTTTCTCATATAAGGATAAGGATCCTGCATCCTCTATCCACCTTTCACTTGATTCTGAGTTTTGAAGATTCAGGTATCCTTAGCAAAGGGTTGGTTATCCGCACAAGCAACCAGTTATTTGGGCTTGACCCCAGTTTTGCTAGTAGCACACGATGATCCTGATATAGTTCATGGCAATGGGACCAGTACTCGCTTTATGGGCTGACAATTCCATTGTACTGGCTATACCTAGGGTCCTACGTATAATGGTAGACGTACTATACATCCGTTCCTAAGGTTTCTAACGTTTTTACGTTAGCTAAGTGTTAGGGCAGGATTTTTTAATGACCTATGATCCTCATGTGTTATCCTATTAGTGATCCTTACTTCTGTGACAGATAGTGATCCTCAGAAGTGCTTCAGGATCAGGATCATGGATCACCCTAAGGATCCTTATTCTAACGATTGTTTGCTTTGAATTTCGTATTGTTTTGCAGGAGTAACAAGTTGGACTTGGTCTTGGCAACGTTACTAAGGAATATTCCACGGTTATTTCGCACGTGTTTGACTGGAAATGGACATTGTGGAGAACGTGGGAGCATGGCACGAATTGCGGATAGTTTGTTAAGCTAGTTAACTTCTATTTTCAAAAGGGGTAGCGAGCTAGCTTTAGAAACACTTGGCTAATTTTGGCTACACACACTCGTACAGCAACACTCTTGAGCATACAACAAAACACTTAGCAATTTTACACATTTTCTGCACTTTACACTATAGTGATCCTTGTACCTAGCTCGCTATTATCCGAAGTTGTAAACAATTATTGGTTAATTGGAGGTTGGTGATCGGTAGTTTCCATCACCCGAGGTTTTTTATGCCGGAGATCATTCATTGATCAAGGGCTTTTTCCTCGTACAAATCTTTGTGTCACTTGTGCAATTTACATTTAAGTGATCCTTATCATTGTTCCTCAATTCAAGCATCATACCCCGTAACAAAGAGTTTGGTTGCGTTATCCTCATCTGATTTTTGACCAAAATAGTTTGGCGCCCACCGTGGGGCAATTGGTGCTTCGTTCCTAAGAAGTTCTTCTGTTTGTGATCATTCTGGTTCATTGCATTCAAGTACATGGCTTCATCATCAAAGAATACTTCTACTGCAATGTCTGCGGTCAATTCGTCTCAGGGCATTCCACCTTTGCCTCCACCACCTGCTGGATCTCAGAAAAACGCTGAGAAGAAACCGACTCCCATTTTCTCAAAACCTCCAACTTCTTCTGCTTCTTATACTCCTACTACTAGTGACATGTTTACTTTGATTTTGCAGATGAAGGAGCATATACAGCAGCAGGATAAGACCAACGAAAGGATTCTCAAAGAAATCGGAGATCTCAAGAAACAAAAGAGATCGGCAGAGGATCATTCCCCACTGGTGCCTAGATCTTTGAATTTTGATACTCCGGTGATAACTTCTCAGCCTTCAGTGATTCCAGACGTTCAATATGTGGGAGGGCCAAAAGGAGTGCACTACGGATGAACAACAGTGACTCAGGCATCAGGTTCATACTTCCAGCCAACAGGATCCCATCCTCAGCATATAGGACCCTTCACGAATTCAGGAGGATACCCAGGAGCGCAGCAGATTCAAGGGTTCTGGCCGTTTCAAGGATCATCCCAAGTTCAAGGATCTTCCTTTGTTCCAGGATCATCCCAGGTTCAAGGATCCTCCTTTGTTCCAGGATCATCCCAGGTTCAAGGATCCTCCTTTGTCCCAGGATCATCCCAGGTTCAAGGATCCTCCTTTGTCCCAGGATCATCCCAGGTTCAAGGATCCTCCTTTGTCCCAGGATCATCCCAGGTTCAAGGATCCTCCTTTGTCCCAGGATCATCCCAGGTTCAAGGATCCTCATTTGTTCCAGGATCATCCCAATTTCAAGGATCCTTCCAGATGCCGGGATCCTTAAGGAGTTTGCAAACAGGAAGTTCGGATGTCCATCAGGGAGATTTTATTCCAATGCAGACCATTGCTTCTACTGGTCCTTCGATCATCCCAGAGTCTCAACAATATGGGTTCACATCCGGTGTTCCTAATTTGAACCCGGTGGGAGGTAACACTTTTAATAATTCTCTTACTACTAACCATGGATTCATGCAGGATACATGTATCAATCATGCCATGGCTAGAGAATTGCAAATGTTAAAGGATATTATATCAAGTGTTCCAGGAGTGGTCAAACCTATCCCGGAGATTGCAGATGGGAGCCATAAGATATCTCGTTTTGCACCACCAATCTGTGATGCTGAGATACCCAAGAGGTTCCACGTGCCAACCATGAAGTTGTATGATGGTTCAACGGATCCTGAAGAACACATAGCACAATACAGGGAGAGGATGGAGATCAATCCAATCCCAGAAAGGTTAAAGGAAGCATGTCTGTGCAAGGGATTTGGATCCACTCTTACTGGATCAGCTCTCAAATGGCTGCTAAGTCTTCCCTCCTACTCTATTACCTCATTTGCTAATCTAGTTAACCTATTTAATAATCAGTTTTCTTGTAGTAGAAAATTTGAACGTTTAACTAGTGATTTATATAGGATAACCCAGGGTCACAATGAATCATTAAGGGATTATATCACTAAATTTAGTAAAGAATCCTTAGACATTCCCAACCTGGATATAGCCACGGCTGTTGAGGCCTTTAAAATGGGATTGCTCAGGGATTCATTGTTCTATGATGATCTTGTTATGACACCATGCAGGAACCTAGATGAGGTAAGAACCCGGGCACTCAGGTTCATCCGGCTAGAGGATGATAAGAGGATCCAGGAGAGATTAGCAGGATCCTCAAAACAAGAAAAGCAAGGATCCTCGTTCAAGAACAACAAGTTCAGATCCTATAACAAATCTGATAACCAGAATGTGCATGCTGTTAATCAAGAAGAGGATGATGAGGATTATCCTCCAATTTCTTAATATTGTTTTTCTGTTGATAACAATGAACTAATCCTTGCGATGCAGAATTTAGGTGATAAAGCTAGATGGCCCAGGAAAAATGACAGACCAGCTGCAACTAAAGATAAATCAAAGTGGTGTGCATACCATGAAGATTTTGGGCATCTCACAGAAGAATGCATTGCACTGAGAAAAGAAGTTGGATACTTGTTGAGTAAGGGGCACCTGAAAGAATTATTGGGGAGAAAAAAGTCAAGGACTCAGGATCCTGAAAGGATCCCTGAGAAAGCTCCGGCCCCTTCAACAGATGCACAAGTAATAAACTTTATTTCTGGAGGATCAGACATTTGTGGCACATCCTTCTCAGCAGCTAAAAGGCATGCAAAGGAAACCAAGATGGATAGTGGAGATAGACCCATTCGAACATCAAGTGTCTCTGAAGGAAAGGTCATAACCCTTGATGAGGATGATCGTGTTGATATCCAGGATCCTCATCACGATGGTTTGGTTATTACTCTCTTTATTTCTAACCATTTTGTTCGCAGGATCCTTATAGATGGAGGGAGCTATGTGAACATTATCCAGCTTGATGTTCTCAAGAAGATGAATATCCCTGAGTCTGATATTATACTCAGATCATCTGTGCTCGTGGGATTCAGTGGCGAAACTAAGAATACTCTGGGGGACATTAAACTCCCAATATATACCGAAGGCCTACATTCTTATCAAAAATTTTGTGTTATTGACTGTTTATCTTGTTGTAATGTTATCCTTAGCAGGCCTTGGATACACGATATGAAGGCAGTCCCATCCACCTACCATCAATGTGTGAAGCTCCCTAGTCCTTGGGGAATAGTGAAGATTGATAGTGATCAACAAGAGGCTAAAAACTGTTACACTTCATCGATGAAACCAGCCTCAAAGTCTAGGGAACAATAGCAATCAAAGTATCCTCCAAGGGATGTCTTGGAGGCAAGAGAGCAGGATGTAGTAGAAATCCTCATGGATCCTGGTGATCCTGAATCCAAAATCTGTATCGGATCAGGGATCCTTGGCAAAATGAAAGAAGACCTCATATCCTTCCTCAAAAGGAGGAAAACTACCTTTGTATGGAAACATGAGGATATGACAGGTATATCTAAGGATATTATGTCACACCCCTTTCTGCGGCGGAAGCACGAGGTGTGATCATGAAAGGTTCTCATTGCATACGAAAGGTAAACATACTATATGCTCGAAAATAACTTTAAACATTACATTACCGAAAACATAAGTCAAGTGTTTACAACACATGATAGCATATTGTCTTAAAAGTTACAACTTTATTTAACGATAAACAAAGCGACATCCACGAGCATGCGTAGGACCACGCGCACATCCACCTTTAGTTACCTGAAATACATGTGAGTTTTGGAAAAACATCAACATAATGTTGGTGTGAATTCATGCAGTGATTGTTTTTGAATGTTTAATATCCTTGAATGAAAACATAGTATAAAACTGGTAGAATGAATGAATGTTTGAATGTAACTCGTAAAACGTATGTATAACTGGGTACTATGACTGTTTGAATGTGTGAGTTTTGCTAGTGGTTTGCAAGGCCACTAACATATGTCACGACATAGGAAGCCACCAAACCTAGGCATTTTTGTCGACTTGACTGAGACACAGAAGCACTCATTGGTAGAAGTAGGCCAAGAGTGGGGTTGCCTGAAACCCATTAGATCTAACCTTTTGTTCCGCGGTCTGAATGTATACGTTGATTAATGGTGCTTATGGTACCCTATTCGAGACATGGTCTGGAATGTTTCACTTGAATGTTGTTGTACCCATCATAACATATGCAAACAATATTCAATTTGTGACATGTATTTCACCACCGAAGTGTAAAACAAAAACAGTTAAAGAAAAGGGGGAGCATGAACTCACAACTTTGCGTTCCTTGCGTCGTAAACTTCACCGGATTTGCTTAATTAACGTCGTAACCTATACGCGTTTCCTTATCGTTAGTCACTAGACTTGCGTCGCACAAGTTCAGTCACTCACTTTTGTGTATATTTTCTTGTGTTAAAAATATTTTATATTTTTAACTAAATGTCTTACTTATATTATTTTCTCACAAATAAATATAAGACTTTTGTGTTTTGTACTTTGCACCCGAATTATGTGTCTAGTATATTGTATGTGTATCTTCATGTTTATACTCCTCATGAGTATTTAGTGTATTTTTTTACGTCTTAATATGCTAGCATGTATAACACATATGGTATACACTTAGCACAAAAGTTGGTGATAAATAATATATATATTTTTCTTTCAAAAATGCATACTTATATCCCTTTTATGCTTGAAGAAATCCTCATTTCTTATCACCAAAAATTAGGGAAACCTTGGTAATACTCTTAAATACATTTTTAGGGAATAAGTTTCTCAAAAACTTACATTTTTCTAAGTGTCAAGATTTATAAAAATTTTGACAGAGTTTCCCCTAAAAATGGAGGTTTCCCATGTTTTCAAAACATGTGTTTATTTTCTTTTAAATCGTCAACAATCATCAACAACAATTATCAACAATAATCATCAACAACAATCACTAATTTTCCCCATTTCATGAACTTGAATACTTACCAAAATTGTGTAGTAACTTACTAGCACATTTAGTAAGTCTTGTTATCTTTATAAATAAGTTTGATTTCTTAAAAACCTTATTTTTAAAGAATATGAAGTTTCACAACTTCTAGTCAGTTTTTACGAAAATTATTTCTTTGCTAAAAACTTTTGTTACACAAGTGTCCACACACTTGTTTGTTCACAAAAATCACTTTTGTTTGTGTAAGATCCGGTTTAGAACATGTGATTTCTTTTGACGCTTGGTCTTTTGAAAATACCACTTGTAGATACATAGATCGGCTAGGTTTAAACACTATTTCACAAGTAAAACGCTTTTACACAAGTTCATGATTCGTATGTGGTAGAGCTTCACCCTTTAACCCTTGTTTCATTCAAAACAACCTTATGTCATGATTCATGATCACGACCAAACCGGGTTAAACGATGATCCGAGCTACCACCACATAGATCGGGTCTAAATAATCACAAATTTCAATTACTACAACATTTACACAACTAGTGAGCTTTTAACCATCGTTTTTCATGTTTTTAGTAGACTTTAATGAACCATTTTGTAAGATTTCAAGTTTTAATCATTACACATCACATTAACCACTTCAAAATAGTTCAAGAAGGTGTATTAAGTAACATACCACTAGCTCGAGGCTAGGGAGGAATCTAAGCGCAAATGAAGTGGATAAAAGCTAGAGGATGAGGTCCTTCGAGCTCCGAGTGCACCAAGCCTTCTTATGCGTGACACTTGACACTTGTATGATGTTGGAATGTGAAGAACAAAATCGAAAAATATGATGGATGATCAAGGGGTGTTTGGCCGAAAGTTTTTGAGGGAGAGGAGAGAGTAGTTTTATGGTGTTGGGTGGTGAATTGTCTAATGTGCCATCTCAAGGTATTTATAGACATTCCATATGGCATATTCCTAGCATATTCCTGGCATATTCCTGGAATATTCCTAGCATATTCCTGGCATATTCCTGGAATATTCCTGCCATATTCCTAGCATATTCCTGGAATATTCCTAGCATATTCCTGGCATATTCCTGGAATATTCCTGCCATATTCCTAGCATATTCCTGTAATATTCCTAGCATATTCCTGGCATATTCCTGGAATATTCCTAGCATATTCCTGGCATATTCCTGGAATATTCCTAGCATATTCCTGGAATATTCCTAGCATATTCCTGGAATATTCCTAGCATATTCCTGGAATATTCCTAGCATATTCCTGGAATATTCCTAGCATATTCCTGGAATATTCCTAGCATATTCCTGGCATATTCCTGAAATATTCCTGGCATATTCCTGGTATATTCCTAGGTTTTCTGCGTTGTCTGCGTTTTGCAGTGTAAGCACTGTGTCGCGTAGGAACACACGGTACGCGCTTAAACATGAAAATAACGTTTTTAAGCGTTTTAACTTATTTTTTTCAACACGAACCTGATTAAAATTAAATTTTAATCATAACAGAATATTTGTGGGATTAAATATTATCCGGGCGGCCATCAACGTTCGTTTCGCAGTTTTTTCGTAATTAGTTCTGCTCTTAAAGTGTGTTTCGGGTGCTTTTAGTGCTTATTTTTGCTTTCGCAATGTCTATAAATTAAACCCTTATATGTATTCTTGGGTTTTAATGTATTCTTGTCGTAGGACCTACACCTAGGCCTCCATTCTAATGTCTGACTGCTTTCTGCAGTTCTGTTGACACATTGTGTCTTACCGGTGAGTTTGCTTAGTATTTTTTTTTGACGCAACGCTCTCGTTTATGCATAAAGCAATATTTTGTAGTATACAACGTGCATGAATTCACTTGTTTAACATGTGTTCAGACATTGCTGATAATTAAGCACATAATTGTAGTTATTAAATAATAATTAAAGTGTACGGAAGTTACCGGTTTGGTGCCAGTTGTCACAGTCTCCCCCCGTTAAAAGAATTTCGTCCCGAAATTCAGGATGGACTAACCCTTGCAGGAGTCTCTTTGAATAGGTGGGGATACTTTTCTTTGAACTGGTCTTCACGTTACCACGTGTACTCGGGTCCGTGCTTAGAGTTTCAACGTACTTTGATAAGCTTCACACTGCTCCTCCTGGTCTTGTTGACCTTCCAGTCGGTAACCTCAACGGGTTGTTCTGTAAATCGGAGGGCTTCATCAATATGCACTTCATCCATTGGGATGATCACGTTTTCTTGTGTTGGACTCTTCTTCAGGTTGGATACATGAAACGTATCATGTACTCCATTAAGTTCTTCCGGTAACTCCAACTTGTATGCCACGGTACTAATTCTTTTCAATATTCTGAATGGTCCGATGTATCGTGGATTCAGCTTTCCACGCTTTCCAAATCTGACTACGCCCTTCCAAGGTGAGACCTTTAACAACACTTTGTCTCCCACCTCGAATTCTACTGATTTTCTTTTCGGATCAGCGTAGCTCTTTTGTCGATCTCGAGCCGCCTTAATGCGCTCTCGGATCTGCGCAATCTTGTCGGTTGTCTCTTGAACGAGTTCAGGACCAACCATACGTTTATCTCCGGCATCTGCCCAACATAAGGGCGATCGACACTTGCGGCCATACAGAGCTTCGAACGGTGCGACCTTTATGCTTGTATGATAACTGTTATTGTAGGACAACTCAACTAAGGGTAGGTGAGTATCCCAGCTGCCGCCTAGATCCATGACACATGCGCGAAGCATATCTTCTAACGTTTGTATAGTCCGTTCGCTCTGGCCGTCTGTTTGCGGATGGAATGCCGTGCTTAGATCTAACTGAGATCCAAAGGCTTCCTGAAATGATTGCCAGATTCTTGAGACAAAGCGTCCATCTCTGTCTGAAATGATTGAGATAGGCACTCCGTGACGTGCCACAATTTCTCTTAAGTATATTTCTGCAAGCTTTCCAGTGCTATCCTTTTCTCGGATTGGTAGGAAATGCGCAGATTTCGTCAACCGATCAATTATTACCCATATCATGTCGTGCCCTCTCGGGGTCCTGGGTAATTTCGTTATGAAGTCCATCGAGATTTGTTCCCACTTCCACACGGGAATCTCTGGTTGTTGTAGTAGACCGGACGGTTTTTGATATTCGGCCTTAACCTTAGCACAGGTTAGGCATTTTCCAACATAGACAGCAACATCGCTTTTGAGTCTTGGCCACCAATAGTACTCTTTCAAGTCTTGATACATCTTGTCCGATCCTGGGTGGATCGAATGTCTCGATTTGTGGGCTTCATTAAGGATGACTTCTCGTATGCCACCATAGAGTGGAACCCAAATACGCTTCTTGAAGTATAAGGCTCCCTCTTCATTTGGCGCCATGTACTTCAATGCACCTCGGAGGTATTCAGCTTTGCGGTTCTCTCCTTTAAGAGCTTCTTGTTGTGCATCACGAATGCGTGCAGTGAGGTTCGTTCGAATGGTCATTTCTAACGCTCGAACTCTTAGGGTCTTACCCCTTTCTTTTCGGCTCAATGCGTCTGCTACAACGTTTGCCTTTCCTGGGTGGTACTTAATCTCACAGTCGTAATCATTTAGCAGCTCGACCCATCGCCGCTGGCGCATATTCAATTCCTTCTGATCAAATATGTGTTGCAGGCTTTTGTGATCTGTGAAGATTGTACATCGAGTACCATATAGATAGTGTCGCCAGATTTTCAAGGCGAATACCACTGCGCCCAGTTCCAGGTCATGAGTGGTATAATTTCTTTCGTGCACCTTCAGTTGCCTTGACGCGTAAGCGATGACTTTTTGGCGTTGCATGAGCACGCAACCCAAGCCTTGTCGCGAAGCGTCGCTGTATACCACGAAGTCTTCCGTGCCTTCGGGTAGTGACAATATTGGTGCATCGCATAGCTTGCTTTTGAGTAGCTGAAAAGCTTCCTCCTGTTTAACACCCCAGTCATACTTCTTGTCTTTCTGCGTAAGGGCAGTTAGCGACTGAGCTATTTTCGAGAAATTCTCGATGAATCTCCTATAGTAGCCCGCTAAGCCCAAAAATTGCCGAACTTCAGTCGGGGTTTTGGGAGCTTCCCAATTCTTTATGGCTTCAACCTTGGACGGGTCTACATGAATTCCCTTCTCATTCACCACGTGACCAAGAAATTGTACTTCGCGAATCCAGAATTCGCACTTTGAGAACTTTGCATACAGTTTCTCTGTCTTCAGTAGTTCTAGGATGGTTCTGAGGTGTTGTTCGTGCTCTTCTTTCGTCCGTGAGTAGATCAGGATATCGTCGATAAATACAATCACGAATTTATCGAGATATGGTTTGCATACTCGATTCATCAGATCCATAAAGACCGCTGGTGCGTTCGTCAGTTCGAATGGCATAACAAGAAACTCGTAATGCCCATAGCGTGTTCTGAATGCAGTCTTTGGTACGCTCTCTTCTTGGATCCTTAACTGATGATATCCAGATCGAAGGTCGATCTTGGAATAGTAGCTTGATCCTTGCAACTGATCAAATAAGTCATCAATCCTCGGTAGTGGGTACCGATTTTTGATAGTGACCTTGTTCAGTTCTCTGTAATCGATACACATTCGCAGAGTTCCATCCTTTTTCTTCACGAACAATACTGGAGCTCCCCAGGGCGAGAAGATTGGCCTTATGAATCCTTTATCCAACAACTCCTGGAGTTGTGTGGATAATTCTTGCATTTCGGATGGTGCAAGTCGATAGGGGGCCTTGGCTACAAGAGCGGCTCCTGGAACCAAGTCTATACGGAATTCGACTTGTCGTTGCGGAGGTAGTCCTGGTAGATCTTCGGGAAAAAACATCAGGAAATTCCTTCACCACAGGAATGACTTCGAGTTTCGGCTCCACAACCTTTTTATCTACAACATGTGCCAGGAAAGCGACACATCCTTTCCTTAAGCACTTCTTTGCTTTTATGCAGTTGATGATTCGCAGAGGCGCGTCTCGTCTTTCTCCATGTACGATGAGGGTTTCATCATTCGCTAAAGGGATGCGAATGATTTTCTCATGAAAAATGACTTCAGCTTTGTTCTTGGATAACCAGTCCATGCCGACTACTACATCGAAGCTACCTAATTGGATAGGTAAGAGGTCGATGCTAAATTTTCGCTCACCAAGTTCTAGTGTGCAGCCTCTAATTAACCCAACCAATTCACATATGCGCAATTGAAGAAATAATGAAGCAAGGGCCGTTCATAAATTTCTCCATGCCTAGCAAATTGTCTTAAGGTTACCTTGGGCTGCGTTTCCTCCTGACGAATCTCCATGTCCGTTACGCCTAGCATTGCTTGGCCCTCCACTGTCTTGGGTACGGTTCGCCTCGTACTGGGTGATAGCAACAGAGATCCTCTCTTCCAGTAGAGCGTCCAGCTCTTCAGCAGTTCTTGGCAGTGGGGGAGGAGGAGGGTGATCACCACCTCGAGCATTCACAAATCTCCTGGGTGCCATGTTCTGATAGAACATAACACAACAGGGTTAAATATTTGTTTGATGTCGTCACACTAGACAGTAGTATCATATATATTCACAGGTATATATACCACATAAGTGACATCAAACAATTATTACTCTAGCAGAGTACATAGTAGGCTTGCACTGAGGGAATCTATACGTGACGAGACTTGCTGTGGTTTCTGTGCACTGAATTCCATAATTATGTATGCATCCATAATTACGTAACTCCTTGCACAGTCCGCACAGTTCGTTTCATCCTTGTATTTCTTCCTTCGGATGGGCCATTGCTTTCAGGTAAAGTCACATATACTTGTGACATCCTACTTCTAGTATATGCTAATTATCACACATAATTGCAATTAACTCTCAATTAAAGACAAGTGTTACTCCTGTGCACCCTAAGTCTTGTAGTGTCTTTTCTAGACTCATGTAAGCAGTTCCAGGCAGTGGATGTCGCGGGACGTTTTATGCAATGAAAACTTTTTGAAAAAGTGTTTTCGTGATAGGATCCTAGAGATTGTAGACTAGACTCGAGAAGGAATCTTGGTTCACTACAATCGCAGCGCTGATACCAATCTGTCACACCCCTTTCTGCGGCGGAAGCACAAGGTGTGATCATGAAAGGTTCTCATTGCATACGAAAGGTAAACATACTATATGCTCGAAAATAACTTTAAACATTACATTACCGAAAACATAAGTCAAGTGTTTACAACACATGATAGCATATTGTCTTAAAAGTTACAACTTTATTTAACGATAAACAAAGCGACATCCACGAGCATGCGTAGGACCACGCGCACATCCACCTTTAGTTACCTGAAATACATGTGAGTTTTGGAAAAACATCAACATAATGTTGGTGTGAATTCATGCAGTGATTGTTTTTGAATGTTTAATATCCTTGAATGAAAACATAGTATAAAACTGGTAGAATGAATGAATGTTTGAATGTAACTCGTAAAACGTATGTATAACTGGGTACTATGACTGTTTGAATGTGTGAGTTTTGCTAGTGGTTTGCAAGGCCACTAACATATGTCACGACATAGGAAGCCACCAAACCTAGGCATTTTTGTCGACTTGACTGAGACACAGAAGCACTCATTGGTAGAAGTAGGCCAAGAGTGGGGTTGCCTGAAACCCATTAGATCTAACCTTTTGTTCCGCGGTCTGAATGTATACGTTGATTAATGGTGCTTATGGTACCCTATTCGAGACATGGTCTGGAATGTTTCACTTGAATGTTTTTGTACCCATCATAACATATGCAAACAATATTCAATTTGTGACATGTATTTCACCCCCGAAGTGTAAAACAAAAACAGTTAAAGAAAAAGGGGAGCATGAACTCACAACTTTGCGTTCCTTGCGTCGTAAACTTCACCGGATTTGCTTAATTAACGTTGTAACCTATACGCGTTTCCTTATCGTTAGTCACTAGACTTGCGTCGCACAAGTTCAGTCACTCACTTTTGTGTATATTTTCTTGTGTTAAAAATATTTTATATTTTTAACTAAATGTCTTACTTATATTATTTTCTCACAAATAAATATAAGTCTTTTGTGTTTTGTAGTTTGCACCCGAATTATGTGTCTAGTATATTGTATGTGTATCTTCATGTTTATACTCCTCATGAGTATTTAGTGTATTTTTTTACGTCTTAATATGCTAGCATGTATAACACATATGGTATACACTTAGCACAAAAGTTGGTGATAAATAATATATATATATATATTTTTCTTTCAAAAATGCATACTTATATCCCTTTTTATGCTTGAAGAAATCCTCATTTCTTATCACCAAAAATTAGGGAAACCTTGGTAATACTCTTAAATACATTTTTAGGGAATAAGTTTCTCAAAAACTTATATTTTTCTAAGTGTCAAGATTTATAAAAATTTTGACAGAGTTTCCCCTAAAAATGGAGGTTTCCCATGTTTTCAAAACATGTGTTTATTTTCTTTTAAATCGTCAACAATCATCAACAACAATTATCAACAATAATCATCAACAACAATCACTAATTTTCCCCATTTCATGAACTTGAATACTTACCAAAATTGTGTAGTAACTTACTAGCACATTTAGTAAGTCTTTTTATCTTTATAAATAAGTTTGATTTCTTAAAAACCTTATTTTTAAAGAATATGAAGTTTCACAACTTCTAGTCAGTTTTTACGAAAATTATTTCTTTGCTAAAAACTTTTGTTACACAAGTGTCCACGCACTTGTTTGTTCACAAAAATCACTTTTGTTTGTGTAAGATCCGGTTTAGAACATGTGATTTCTTTTGACGCTTGGTCTTTTGAAAATACCACTTGTAGATACATAGATCGGCTAGGTTTAAACACTATTTCACAAGTAAAACGCTTTTACACAAGTTCATGATTCGTATGTGGTAGAGCTTCACCCTTTAACCCTTGTTTCATTCAAAACAACCTTATGTCATGATTCATGATCACGACCAAACCGGGTTAAACGATGATCCGAGCTACCACAACATAGATCGGGTCTAAATAATCACAAATTTCAATTACTACAACATTTACACAACTAGTGAGCTTTTAACCATCGTTTTTCATGTTTTTAGTAGACTTTAATGAACCATTTTGTAAGATTTCGAGTTTTAATCATTACACATCACATTAACCACTTCAAAATAGTTCAAGAAGGTGTATTAAGTAACATACCACTAGCTCGAGGCTAGGGAGGAATCTAAGCGCAAATGAAGTGGATAAAAGCTAGAGGATGAGGTCCTTCGAGCTCCGAGTGCACCAAGCCTTCTTATGCGTGACACTTGACACTTGTATGATGTTGGAATGTGAAGAACAAAATCGAAAAATATGATGGATGATCAAGGGGTGTTTGGCCGAAAGTTTTTGAGGGAGAGGAGAGAGTAGTTTTATGGTGTTGGGTGGTGAATTGTCTAATGTGCCATCTCAAGGTATTTATAGACATTCCATATGGCATATTCCTAGCATATTCCTGGCATATTCCTGGAATATTCCTAGCATATTCCTGGCATATTCCTGGAATATTCCTAGCATATTCCTGGAATATTCCTAGCATATTCCTGGCATATTCCTGGAATATTCCTAGCATATTCCTAGCATATTCCTGGAATATTCCTAGCATATTCCTGGAATATTCCTAGCATATTCCTGGAATATTCCTAGCATATTCCTGGCATATTCCTGGAATATTCCTGGCATATTCCTGGTATATTCCTAGGTTTTCTGCGTTGTCTGCGTTTTGCAGTGTAAGCACTGTGTCGCGTAGGAACACACGGTACGCGCTTAAACATGAAAATAACGTTTTTAAGCGTTTTAACTTATTTTTTCAACACGAACCTGATTAAAATTAAATTTTAATCATAACAGAATATTTGTGGGATTAAATATTATCCGGGCGGCCATCAACGTTCGTTTCGCAGTTTTGTCGTAATTAGTTCTGCTCTTAAAGTGTGTTTCGGGTGCTTTTAGTGCTTATTTTTGCTTTCGCAATGTCTATAAATTAAACCCTTATATGTATTCTTGGGTTTTAATGTATTCTTGGGTTTTAATGTATTCTTGTCGTAGAACCTACACCTAGGCCTCCATTCTAATGTCTGACTGCTTTCTGCAGTTCTGTTGACACATTGTGTCTTACCGGTGAGTTTGCTTAGTATTTTTTTTGACGCAACGCTCTCGTTTATGCATAAAGCAATATTTTGTAGTATACAACGTGCATGAATTCACTTGTTTAACATGTGTTCAGACATTGCTGACAATTAAGCACATAATTGTAGTTATTAAATAATAATTAAAGTGTACGGAAGTTACCGGTTTGGTGCCAGTTGTCACATATTATCACTCACGAACTTGGCATTGACAGGCCATTCAAACCAATCCATCAGAAAAGGAGGAAGTTTGCACCAGAAAGAAATGCCATTATCCATGAAGAGGTAGAGAAATTACTCTGAGCAGGTATGATTAGAGAGGTCAAGTATCCAAGATGGTTGGCCAATGTGGTTGTTGTTCAAAAGAAAAATGGAAAGTGGAGGGTATGTATCAATTTCACAGATTTAAATAAGGCATGTCCCAAGGATCCTTTCCCATTACCCCACATTGACTCCATGGTGGATGCAACGGCGGGTCATGAACTGTTGACTTTTATGGATGCTTCATCTGGATTTCAACAAATTCAGATGGAACCATCTGATCAAGAGGATACGGCCTTTGTGACTCCAACTGGTATATATTGTTATATTGCTATGCCATTGGACTAAGGAATGCAGGTGCAACTTATCAAAGGCTGGTGAATATGATGTTCAAGGATCAGATTGGACAAACTATGGAGGTTTACATAGATGATATGGTGGTAAAATCCAGAAAGGCTGAGGATCACCTAAGGGACTTGGAGGAAGCATTCGATATCCTTGACAAATATAATATGAAACTTAATCCTTCAAAATGTCACTTTGGTGTTAAAGCAGGTAAATTCTTAGGATATATGGTGACAAAAAGAGGTATTGAAGCCAGCCCGGAACAAATCAAAGCTTTAGTGAATATCAAATCTCCTGCCAATGCTAAGGATGTCCAAGGGCTAACAGGCAGGATCGCAGCTTTGAACAGATTTATATCCAAATCCTCAGAGAAATGCAAGGAATTCCATGATATCCTAAGGAAGAACAAGAAATTTGAGTGGACTGAGAAGCATGAAAGTGCCTTAAAAGCTCTCAAGGATTACCTATCCTCAGCCCCGGCCTTGATGAAACCAGAAAAAGGAGACGTGCTATCCTTATATCTTGCAGTATCCTTAAAAGCAGTAAGTGCAGTTCTTGTTAAGGATCACGAAGGTACACAACATCCTGTCTATTATGTAAGTAAGAGTTTACTTGATGCCGAATCCAGGTATTCACACCTAGAAAAGCTTATCCTTGCTTTAATTATGGCATCTACTAAATTAACACATTATTTTGAAACTCATGCTATTATTGTTAAAACTAATTTTCCAATTAAGAATGTCCTCAGGAAACCTGAAATGTCAGGAAGGATGGCTAAGTGGGCAGTGAAGCTTAGTGCATATGATATAAGATATGAGCCTAGGACAGCCATTAAATCCCAAGCATTAGCTGACTTTGTGGCAGATTTCAGTAGTGATTTGCAAAAGGAAGCTGAATTGGAAGGCCAGCACCTAGAAGAGACCAATGATCCTTGGATACTCTATACTGATGGATCCTCAAATGTCAAAGGCACAGGGCTTGGAATACTACTAAAATCGCCGCAGGGGGACATAATACCCCACTCTATAGCTTGTGAGTTCCAAACCACTAACAATGAGGCTGAGTATGAAGCCTTGATAGCTGGTTTGCAAATTGCTAAGCATATGGGGATCAGGTATCTTGAGGTACATTTAGATTCATTGCTAATCACTAATCACTTTAATGGATCCTATGCTGTTAAAGGTGAAAAACTAACCAAATATTTAGAGATAGTCAAAGAATTGGCACTCTCTTTTGTTTCCTTTAGTTTGACACAGGTACCAAGGGAAGAAAATACAGAAGCTGATGCATTGGCTAATTTAGGATCATCTTTGAAGATCCCGGAGGATATAAGTATCCCCATTATCCATATCCTGGCTCCTGCCATCAAGGATCATGTGGCCATGGAAATAGGAGAGGATTCTGCAATTATCCCCAGTGAGGATACTCGATCTCATTCAGGATCAGGATCATGGATCCTGCCAATCATGAGATACTTACAACATGGAGAGATTCCCACAGGAGAAAACCCTAGAGCTTTCAAAGTTAAGGTATCTCAATTCACAATTTTAAATAATATGTTGTATAAGCGATCTCTTGGAGGACCATATTTAAGATGCATTGAGGATCCTGAAATCCAAGAAGTTTTAAAAGACTTCCATGAAGGAGACTGTGGAAACCACACCGGGGGCAGGGCATTATTCTCAAGGATCCTGAGGACAGGATACTACTGGCCAACTATGAAGAAAGATGCTGTGGAGTATGCTAAGAAGTGTGATCCTTGTCAGAGACACAACAATATCCTTCACCAACCAGCTGAATTTTTGCATCCTATATCCTCCTCTTGGCCATTTATGAGATGGGGTATGGATATAGTTGGTAAGCTCCCTAAGGCACCTGGTGGAAAAGTGTTCATGCTTGCTATGACTAATTACTTCTCCAAGTGGATAGAGACTGAAGCTTTTGCCCAAGTCAGAGAAAAGGAAGTTATATCCTTCATTAAAAGAAATATTATTACTAGATTTGGCATCCCTTCTGAAATTATATGTGATAATGGTTCCCAATTTATTGGGGGCGGAACTACTAACTTTTGTGACAGCTGGGGGATTAAGATGATAACATCAACACCAGTCTACCCACAAGCTAATGGTCAGGCAGAATCATCCAATAAGATCATCATCAACAATTTGAAGAAGAAACTTGGATCCAAAAAAGGGAAATGGGCAGAAGAACTACCTTATGTGCTTTGGGCTGATAGGACAACTCCTAAGAATGCTACAGGCCAAACTCCATTCTCTTTGGTATTTGGGGCAGAATCAGTGATCCCTACAGAAATGGTGGTCCCAACTACTAGAACAAGTATCCGTGATCCTGAGGAAAATGATGAGACCTTGGTTCAAGACCTGGATACTATTGAAGAAATCAGGGATATGGCTAGGGTAAGGATGGCCAGTTATCAACAAAGAATGGCTGGTGTTTACAACAAAAATGTCAGGATCAGGAAGTTTCAAATTGGTGATATGGTGTTAAGGAAAGCATTTCAGAATACCACCAATCCTGCTGATGGAAAATTGGCACCAAAATGGGAAGGCCCTTATTTGATTGAAGCTGAGGCAGGAAACGGGGCATATCGATTGCTGACCATGGAAGGTGATTTGCTACCAAGAGCTTGGAATGCTGTCCACTTGAAGAAATATTTCATGTGAACAGGATCCTCATAGAACAGATGATCCTTACATTATGGGCATCCTTGAAGGATCCTTAAAGCACCGATGATCCTTACTGTGGTATCCTTAGCAAAATGTTGGTTATCCACAGAAGCAACCAGTCAATTGGGTTTGACCCCAGTTATTTGGGCCTGACCCCAGTTCCGCCTGTAGCGCATGATTATCCTGGTATAGTTCATGGCAGTGGGACCAGTACTCGCTTTAGGGGCTGATAATTCCATTGTACTGGCTATACCTAGGATCCTACGTATAATGGTAGACGTACCATACATCCGTTCCTAAGGTTTCTAACGTTTTCACGTTAGCTAAGGTTTTGGCATCTTCATGTCACTAAGTTTGGATAGTCGCCAGTTAGGGCCATACTCCAGTTTACAAACGATCCTTGGGCTTGTCCCCAGTTATCCTTGGGCTTGTCCCCAGTTATCCTTGGGCTTGTCCCCAGTTGCTAACTTTTATCTTATATTGGCTTAGTCCCAAGTTATGTTCTATTTCAGGTCTTTGAAGTTAAACAACCAAGGATCCTTGATCCTTACTTCTCTCTAAGGGTTAGGATCCTAACTTGGATCCTCAGGTATGATCCTTAACTATTTTAATTTTATTCATTGTTTATTTGAATAACCCTTGTATTTTGACAACTAAACTTGTGATCCTTAAAAATACACTACTTTTTGGGATTTTTCAACTATAGGATATTTGATGCTGGATCATATCCTAAATATTTTCAATCTAACTTATTCAAGATTTCTTATTTAGATAAGTATACATCAAAACAATTGAAAATTAAAAAAGACAAACAAGGATAACAACACAAGATAAGCCAAAAAAGATTATAGTTATTTTATTAACAAAGATTAAACCACCAAAAGTTGTCAAGATTGCCAACCCACGTTTCTACCAGCAAAACGTGGCCCGTCCACATGGGTTGGCAACGGGTGTCCATTGTTTGTGCGGTCTTAGCATGCAGGAAAATTAAAAGGCGGCAGGATCACAATGGCTTCATCCCCCAAACAGAGGATCCCTCCACCATTTGCAATCCTACCTATTGTCTAAAGGATCCTGGATCCTTAACCCTAAAACTATTGTTCAAGTACAAACCGACAATTGTTCAACAAACTACCATCAAAAAAAAAAAAATTGGGCTCCGGCTATGTCTAGAAGTGTCCATCATTGCCCAATTACGCAGCCTAAACCTTCGCTGCATCACCACCACCAGCTCCACTTGCTTCACCCCCATGATCCTTGCCACTGCTTCCAGCCTCAATCGTCAAGATCTCCTCAGCTTCCTCCTCATCGTCCAGCTCAGCCAACCTTGCCTTCCAGCCTTCCACATCCCAGGTGCTCCTGTCAAAATCAGGATCCTGAGCTTCCAAGGCCATCTGCAGTTTAGTCTTGTACATCGCTATGGCGGCAGAGACTTTGGCATCCTCGGTGATCTCATGCTTTTCATAGTCAGCATTGATCAACACCTTAGCCGTCTCGTTTTTGGCATTCTGTAGATCCTTCTGGAGGTCGGCAATCTTGAGATCCTTAAGCAGTGCAACCTGTTGGAGGTCAGCAATCTTCCTATCCTGATCCTCAACGTTGCCCACATAATCCTCAATCTCAGCAAATTTCTGCAAAAGAGGATAAAGGATAGTTCAAGACCAGGTGATCCTCAAACAAGCAGGATATACAAGCAGGGACGGTGATCCTTACCTCATTGAAGTACTCAAGGAATTGTTGGCGGATCAAGGGCAGACCTTGCAGATCCTCAGCTTCAGAGGCTTTTCCTTTCTTGCCTCCCCTTCCCTTGGAAGGTGCCTTGGGGATTGAAGCAGTTGGGCTAGCAGGAGTCTTCTTCTTGGAGGATCTGACATTGGCGAGATCAGTGACACTGAATTTGGAGGCAGACTTTGAGGATTTTCCAGCACCTGCACAAACAAAACAAGATAAGTATCCTTATCCTACTTATATTTAACTGTTTATTAGAATTTTTAACAGGATACTTACTTAACATCGTGACAGAACCTGAGGATACCTCTTGTGAATCCTGGGTGGTTGTCTTGAATGATCTTATTTCAGGGTTGAGTCTTCTAAAGGTAGCAAGCCTCTCTTTGGCAGCAGGAGACAATTTGAGGTGTGAGACAGTAACAGCTGCATGACAAAGAACAAAAGGGCGTTAGTGATCCTCATACAAAAGGAGACTGTCTGGTGATCCTTCTCAGGATCCTCTATCCTACCATGGGTGGCCCATTTTCTTGGTAGATCCTCTCCGTTGGAGATAGTATCTCTTCTGAAAAAGAAGAAACGCCGTTTCCAGTTGGTTTCGTTCTTGGTGGCTTTAAAGATTGGGTGTTCTTCACCAGGTCTACGTTTGAACAAGTATCGGTGGGATCCAAACATAGTGGGATCGTACATCTCGCCCAGCTCTGACATTCCTAGGTCAATCCCCTCCTGCTCAATGATCCTTTCAAGGGTATACAAAACCCTCCAGATCATTGGCATGGCTTGGATATAAGAGATGCCAGTAAGAGAGAAGAAGGATTGGGTAATGTTAGGGCTGGATTTTTATTATACATGATCCTTACACGTGATCCTAACCGGTGATCCTTGTTTCTTTGGCAGACAGTGATCCTCAGCAGGACTTCAGGATCAGGATCATGGACCATTTTAGGATCCTCATGCTAACGGTTACCTTCGTTTAATACAATGTTATCTTGCAGGAACATCTAGCAGGATACGCTCTTAGCATCATAACCAAGGGACGCGTCTTCACAATTATGGCATTAGCTTAATCGGATATAGACGTTGCAAAGGATATGGAAACTTAGCTTGATTTAAGGGCGGCAATTTAGGCTAGATTGTCTTTTATTTCTAAAGGGGTAATGAGCTGATTATTAGTCTTTTTACCTAAAATAGGTCACCTACACTTATATATATAACGCTCTTCTTCATTCGGAAGAGGACACGACACAACTCTCACACGCTTAGACACTCGAAACTATAGTGATCCTTGTACTCAGCTCATTATCATCCAAAGTTGTAACTATTTGTCTTATATTGAAGTTTGGTGATCGGTAGTTGCCATCACCCGAGGTTTTTTATGCCGGAGATCATACATTGATCAAGGGCTTTTTCCTCGTATAAATCATTGTGTCTTTGCATATTTCTCACAAAAGTGATCCTTTACTTTTATAATTAACCAAGCATCATACCCCATTTACATAAAGTTTGGTTACATTATCCTTGTGTGATTTTTGACCAAAACAGTTTGGCGCCCACCGTGGGGCAATTGGTGCTTCATTCATAAGAAAACCTTTTGTTCGAAATCATTTCAAAGAATTACATGGCTTCATCATTGAAAAACATGTCCACGGCAATGTCTGCAGTCACCTCGTCCCAGAACGTTCTGCCTCCACCACCGGCAGGATCCCAGAAGAATGCTGAGAAGAGACAAACTCCTACTAACTCTAAACCTCCATCTCCTTCTGCTATGAATTCCTATATTCCCAGTACTAGTGATGTATTTACTTTGATTTTGCAGATGAAGGATCGTATGCAGCGGCATGATGAAACTAATGATAGGATCCTCAGGGAAATTGGAGATCTCAAAAGACAAAAGAGAACGGCGGAGGATCATTCCCCACTGATGCCCAAATCCTTGAGCTTTGATACTCTAATGATCACTTCTCAGCCATCGGGAATTCCAGACGTGCAAATTGTGGGAGAATCAAGAGGATTGCACCTCGGATCGACAGCAATGACTCAGGCATCAAGCTCACACTTTCAGCCGGCAGGATCCTATCCCCAGCATATGGGATCCTTCATGAATTCAGGAGCCTATCCGGGAACACAGCAGTTTCAAGGATCCTACTTTGTTCCAGGATCATCCCAGGTTCAAGGATCCTCCTTCGTTCCAGGATCATCCCAGATACCAGGATCCTTCCAGATACCAGGATCCTTCCAGATGCCAGGATCCCTAAAAAGTTTGCAAACAGGAAGTCTAGATGTCCATCAAGGGGACTTCATTCCAATGCAGACCATTGCTTCCACTGGTCCCTCCGTTATCTCCGAATCCCAGCAATATGGATTCACTAACTTGAACTCAATGGGAGGTAACACTTTAAATAATCATCTTACTACTAACCATGGATTCATGCAGGATACAGGTGTCAATCATGCTATGGCCAGGGAATTGCAGAAGCTAAAAGATATGATCTCAAGTGTTCCAGGGGTAGTCAAACCTATCCCAGAGATTGCAGATGGAAGCCACAAGGTATCTCGCTTTGCACCACCAATTTGTGATGCAGAGGTACCCAAAAGGTTCCATATCCCTACTATGAAGCTGTATGATGGTACAACGGATCCAGAGGAGCACATAGCACAATACAGGGAGAGGATGGAAATCAATCCTATCCCAGAAAAGCTGAAGGAAGCATGCCTATGTAAAGGATTTGGATCCACTCTTACTGGATCAGCTCTTAAGTGGCTGCTAAGTATTCCCCCTTACTCTATTACTTCATTTGCTAATTTAGTTAATTTATTCAATAACCAATTCTCTTGTAGTAGAAAATTTGAAAGATTAACCAGTGATTTATATAGAGTAACCCAAAGTCATAATGAATCATTAAGGGATCACATAACTAAATTTAGTAAAGAATCCTTGGACATTCCCAACTTGGATATGGCTACGGCTGTCGAAGCCTTCAAAATGGGACTGCTTAAGGATTCATTATTCTATGATGACCTTGTTATGACACCATGCAGGAACCTAGATGAAGTAAGAACTCGGGCACTCAGGTTCATCCGGCTAGAGGATGGCAAGAGGATCCAGGAGAGACAAGTAGGATCCTCAAAACAGGAGAAGCAAGGATCCTCCTTCAAGAACAACAAATTCAAATCCTACCATAGAAATGAGAACCAGAATGTGCATGCTGTTGACCAAGAAGAGGATGATGAAGATTATCCTCCAATCTCAGAATATTGTTTTTCCGTTGATAATCAGGAACTAATCCTTGCAATGCAGAATCTAGGTGAAAAAGCTAGGTGGCCCAGGAAGAATGATAAACCATCCGGGACTAAAGACAAGTCAAAATGGTGTGCATACCATGAGGATTTTGGGCATCTAACTGAAGAATGCATAGCTTTAAGAAAAGAGATTGGATATCTATCAAGCAAGGAGCACCTAAAAGAATTGTTGGGAAGAAAAAAGCAAAAAACTCAGGATCCTGAAAGGATCCCTGAAAAGGCTCCAGCACCTCCGGCAAATGCACAAGTGATCAACTTTATTTCTGGAGGATCAGACATCTGTGGTACATCCTTCTCGGCAGCCAAAAGGCATGCAAAGGAGTCAAAAATGGATAATGGAGAAAGACCTATTAGAACATCAAGTGTCTCAGAAGGGAAGATGATAACGTTTGATGAGGATGATCGCATTAACATTCAGGATCCTCATCATGACAGTTTAGTTATTACTCTCTTTATCTCTAACCATTTTGTCCGCAGGATCCTTATCGATGGAGGAAGCTCAGTGAACATTATCCAGCTTGATGTTCTGAAGAAAATGGGTATTCCAGAATCAGACATCACACCAAGATCCTCCGTGCTTGTAGGATTCAGTGGAGAAACGAAGAAAACTCTGGGGGACATCAAACTCCCAATCTACGTGGAAGGATTACATAATTATCAGAAATTTTGTGTCATTGACTGTCTATCTTGTTGCATTGTTATCCTTGGCAGGCCTTGGATACATGATATGAAAGCAGTCCCATCCACCTACCATCAATGTGTGAAGCTCCCTAGCCCGTGGGGAATAATCAAGATCGACAGTGATCAGCAGGAGGCTAAGGATTGTTATACCTCATCCATGAAACCAACCTCGAAGCCAAGGGAGCAATAGCAATTACAGTATCCTCCGAGGAATGTCTTGGAGGCAAGGGAACAAGATGTGGACGAAATCCTCTTGGATCCTAGTGATCCTGAATCAAAAATCTATATCGGATCAGGGATCCTTGGCAAGATGAAAGAAAACTTAATATCCTTCCTCAAAAGAAGAAAATCTACCTTTGCTTGGAAACATGAAGATATGACAGGTATATCTAAGGATATTATTACTCACAAACTTGGCATTGACAGGTCTATCAAACCAATCCATCAAAAAAGGAGGAAGTTTGCACCAGAAAGGAATGCCATTATCCAAGAAGAAGTAGAGAGACTACTTCGGGCAGGTATGATCAGAGAGGTAAAGTATCCAAAATGGTTAGCCAATGTGGTCGTTGTCCAAAAGAAAAACGGAAAGTGGAGGGTATGTGTCGATTTCACTGATCTAAATAAGGCATGTCCCAAGGATCCTTTCCCATTATCCCACATTGACTCCATGGTGGATGCAACAGCGGGGCATGAACTGTTGACCTTTATGGATGCATCATCTGGATTCCAACAAATTCAGATGGAACCATCTGACCAAGAGGATACAGCCTTTATGACCCCAACAGGTTTGTATTGTTATATTGCCATGCCTTTTGGATTAAGAAATGCAGGTGCAACATATCAAAGGCTGGTGAATATGATGTTCAAAGATCAAATTGGACAAACTATGGAAGTATACATAGATGATATGGTAGTCAAATCAAAGAAAGCTGAGGATCACCTAAGGGATTTGGAGGAAGCATTTGATATCCTTGATAATTATAACATGAAGCTTAATCCTTCAAAATGCCACTTTGGTGTTAAGGCAGGTAAATTCCTAGGATATATGGTAACTCAGAGGGGCATTGAGGCAAGTCCGGAGCAAATTAAAGCACTAGTAAACATCATGTCCCCTGCCAATGCTAAGGATGTGCAAAGGCTAACAGGCAGGATAGCAGCTCTGAACAGGTTCATATCAAAATCCTCAGAAAAATGTAAAGAATTTTACGATATCCTAAGGAAGAACAAGAAGTTTGAATGGACTGAGAAACATGAGAATGCTTTACAAGCCCTTAAAGAATATATGTCCTCAGCACCAGCATTAACAAAGCCCGAAAAAGGAGATGTGTTATCCTTATATTTGGCGGTATCCTCAACCGCTGTAAGTGCTGTCCTTGTTAAGGATCATGAAGGTACACAATATCCTATCTACTATGTAAGTAAGAGTTTACTTGATGCCGAATCCAGGTACTCACACCTCGAAAAACTTATTCTTGCATTAATTATGGCATCAACTAAGTTAAGGCATTATTTTGAAACTCATCCTATTGTTGTTAGAACTAATTTTCCAATCAAGAATGTCCTCAGGAAACCAGAGATGTCAGGAAGAATGGCTAAGTGGGCAGTAAAGCTTAGTGCCCATGATATAAGATATGAGCCAAGAACAGCCATTAAATCCCAAGCACTAGCTGACTTTGTGGCTGATTTCAGTAGTGATCTACAAAAAGAAGCAGAATTGGAGGTCCAGCAGCTGGATGAGACCAAGGATCCTTGGATACTACACACTGATGGATCCTCAAATGTCAAGGGCACAGGGCTCGGGATACTACTAAAATCGCCACAGGGGGACATAATACCCTACTCCATAGCCTGTGAGTTCCAAGCAACTAATAATGAGGCTGAATATGAAGCCTTAATTGCTGGCTTGCAAATTGCTAAGGATATGGGGGTGAAATATCTTAAAGTATATGTAGACTCATTATTGATCACCAATCACTTTAATGGATCCTATGCTGTTAAAGGTGAAAAACTAACCAAATATTTAGAGATAGTCAAAAAATTGGCACTCTCTTTTGTTTCTTTCAGCTTAACACAGGTACCAAGGGAGGATAACACGGAAGCTGATGCATTGGCCAACTTAGGATCATCCTTAAAAATTCCAGAAGATATAAGTACCCCTATCATTCATATCCTGGCTCCTGCTATTGAAAATCAGGTGGCCTTGGAAATAGAAGAGGATACTGCAGTAATCCCTAGTGAAGAAGCTCAATCTTATATAGGATCATGGATCTCACCAATCATGAGATACTTGCAATACGGGGAGATTCCGATGGGAGAAAATCCTAGAGCTTTCAGGATTAAGGTATCTCAATTTACAATCTTAAATAATGTGCTATATAAACGATCTCTTGCAGGACCATATTTAAGATGTATCGAGGATCCTGAAATTGAAGAAGTGTTGAGAGACTTCCATGAAGGAGATTGTGGAAACCACACTGGGGGCAGGGCATTGTTCTCAAGGATCCTTAGAACAGGATACTACTGGCCAACCATGAAAAGGGATGCTGTAGAATATGCTAGGAAATGTGATCCTTGTCAAAGACACAGCAATATCCTTCATCAACCAGCTGAATTGCTACACCCCATACCATCCTCTTGGCCATTCATGAGATGGGGGATGGATATAGTTGGCAAGCTCCCTAAAGCACCTGGTGGAAAAGTATTTATGCTTGCCATGACTGACTACTTCTCTAAATGGATAGAAGCTGAAGCTTTTGCTCAAGTCAGAGAAAAAGAAGTTATATCCTTTATCAAAAGAAACATTATAACTAGATTTGGCATTCCCTCTGAAATTGTATGTGATAATGGTTCCTAATTCATTGGAAGCAGAACTACTAACTTTTGTGACAGTTGGGGAATCAAGATGATAACATCAACACCAGTTCATCCACAGGCCAATGGCCAAGCAGAATCATCCAACAAGATCATCATCAACAATCTGAAGAAGAAGCTAGGATCCAAGAAGGGAAAATGGGCAGAGGAGTTACCTTATGTGCTATGGGCCGATAGAACAACTCCCAAGAATGCCACTGGTCAAACACCTTTTTCTTTAGTATTTGGGGCAGAAGCAGTGATCCCAACAGAGATGGTGATCCCAACTGCTAGAACAAGTGCTCGTGATCCTGAAGAAAATGCTGCAATCCTGACTCAGGATTTGGATACTATTGAGGAAATCAGGGATCTGGCTTGGATAAGGATGGCAAGCTACCAACAAAGAATGGCTGGTGCTTACAACAAAAATGTTAGGATAAGGAAGTTCCAAGTCGGAGATATGGTGTTGAGAAAAACATTCCAAAACACTATTAATCCTGCTGACGGGAAGTTAGCACCAAAGTGGGAAGACCCTTACTTGATTGAAGCTGAAGCAGGAAAGGGGGCATACAGATTGCTAACTATGGAAGGAAACTTGTTACCAAGAGCCTGGAATGCTGTTCACTTAAAGAGATACTTTATGTGAACATGATCCTTCAAGCATGTGATCCTTTTATTGAAGTATCCTCGAAGGATCCCGGTGATGTCAGTGATCCTTAATCTGGTAATGTCCTTATCTTAAAACATTTACATTTCCTTACTTTTTACCAAAGGATAAGGATCCTGTATCCTTCATCCTCTTCTCACGAACCATTTGAGTTATGATAGTTCAGGTATCTACAGCATATCGTCAAAGATCTTCAAAAGCAACGCAGATCCTTGGGCTTGTCCCCAGTTATCCTTGGGATTATCCCCAGTTTCCGCCAGTAGCGCACGATGATCCTGATATAGTTCACGTCTTTGGGACCAGTACCCACTTCCGGGGCTGACAACCTCATCGTACTGGCTATACCCAGGATCCTACGTATAATGGTAGACGTACCATACATCCGTTCATAAGGTTTCTAACGTTTTCACGTTAGCTAAGGTTTTGACATTTTCATGTCACTAAGTTTGGATAGTCGCCAGTAAGGGCCACACTCCAGTTTACATACGATCCTTTGGGCTTGTCCCCAGTTATCCTTTGGGCTTGTCCCCAGTTATCCTTTGGGCTTGTCTCCAGTTATCCTTTGGGCATGTCCCCAGCTACTAATTTATCTTTTACATTGGCTTAGTCCCAAGTTATGTTCCATTTTTCAGGTTCTCAAAGCTAAACGAATAAGGATCCTTAATCCTTGTTATCCGTTAAAATTTCACTTATGGTTATCTTGATCAAAGGTTAGGATCCTAACTTGGATCCTCAGGTATGATCCTTGACTATTTTGATTATACTAAACAACCCTCGCACTTTGACAACTGAACCTATGATCCTTAAAATAAACTACCTTGAAAATTTTCGATTATAGGATATTTGATCCAGGATCATATCCTAAATTTCTTAAACATAATTTGCTCAACTTTTCTTACTCAAACAAACATGTGTCAAAACAATTGAAAATAAAAAGGATAATAACACAAGATAAGCGACAAAAGTTTAAGATTTTATTTATTAACGAAAGGATTAACCCTTCAAAAGTTGTCAAAATTGCCAACCCACATTTCTACCAGCAAAACGTGGCCTGTCCACATGGGTTGGCAAAGGGTGTCCATTGTCTTTGCGGTCTTAGCAGGTGCAGGAAATTAAAGGCGGCAGGATCACAAAGGCTTCATCCCCCAAACAGAGGATCCCTCCACCATTTGCAATCCTACCCATTGTCTGAAGGATCCTGGATCCTTAATCCTAAAACTATTGTTCAAAGATTACAAACCATAATTGTTTAAAACATCACAACCACAAAAAAACCACTACCAAATTTAAAAATTGGGCTCCGGCTATGTCTAGAAGTGTCCATCATCGCCCAATCATGCAGCCTACACCTTCGCTGCCTGATCATCCCCTCCAGCTCTAGTATCCTTCGCCTGATCCTTGCCACTGCTACCAGCCTCGATCGCGAGAACCTCTTCAGCCTCCTCCTCATCATCCTCCAACTCGGCCAGCCTAGCCTTCCAGCCTTCCATGTCCCAGTTGCTCCTATCAAAGGCAGGATCCTGAGCTTCTTGAGCCATCTGTATCTTGGTCTTGTACATGGCAATGGCGGCGGAGACTTTAGCATCCTGTGTGATCTCGTGCTTCTCGTAATCAACATTGATCAGAACCTTGGCCGTCTCAGTTTTGGCATTCTGGAGGTCTTTTTGGAGGTCAGCAATTTTGAGGTCCTTGAGCATTGCAACTTGCTGGAGGTCTGCATACTTTTTGTCCAGCTCTTCAACGCTCCCAACATAGTCTTCAATCTCAGCAAATTTCTATAAAGGAGAAAATGCAAAGATTAGAGTCTGGTGATCCTTAAATGGATAGGATAACTAAGCTAAGTCAGTGATCCTTACATCATTGAAGTACTCGAGGAATTGATGACGGATCAGAGGCAGGCCTTGAAGGTTGTCAGCTTCAGGGCTCTTTCTTTTCTTGCCACCTCTTCCCTTTGAAGTGGTAGCCTTGGTGATCACGACGGAGGGGCTAGCAGCAGTCTTTTTCTTGGAGGACCTGACGTTGTCAAGATCAGTGACACTGAACTTGGAGGCAGACTTTGAGGATTTACCAGCACCTGCACATTCAAAACAGATAAGTATCCTTATCCTGTTTCTATTTAACTATTTACTTAAATTTTTAACTATATGAAAAACAGGATACTTACTTGACATTGTGACAGAACCTGAGGACACTTCTTGTGAGTCTTGGGTGTTTGTCTTGAATGACCTTGTTGCAGGATCAAGTCTTCTAAAAGCAGCGAGCCTTTCCTCGGTGATAGGTGATGGTATAAGGTGTGAAACAGAAACAGCTGTACAACAAGAAAAGAAATTGGTAACTTGTTAAGCAAGGGGCACTTAAAGGAACTTTTGGGACGAAAGAAGTCGAGAACCCAGGATCCTGAAAAGATCCCTGAAAAAGCTCCAGCTCCTCCAGCAGATGCACAAGTTATAAACTTCATATCTGGAGGATCAGACATTTGTGGTACTTCCTTTTCAGCAGCCAAAAGACATGCCAAAGAAACCAAGATGGATAATGGAGACAGACCCGTTCGAACATCCACTGTTACCAAGGATAAAGTGATAACTTTTGATGAGGATGATCGTGTTGACATCCAGGATCCTCATCATGACGGTCTCGTTATTACTCTTTTTATTTCTAACCATTTTGTTCGCAGGATCCTTGTAGATGGAGGAAGCTCTGTGAACATCATCCAGCTTGATGTCCTTAAGAAGATGAATATTCCTGAATCCGACATTATACCAAGATCCTCAGTGCTTGTGGGGTTCAGTGGGGCGACCCAGAATACTCTGGGGGACATCAAACTCCCAATCTATATTGAAGGATTACATTCTTATCAAAAATTTTGTGTTATAGATTGCTTATCCTGTTGTAATGTTATCCTTGACATGCCTTGGATACATCACATGAAGGCAGTCCCATCAACTTATCATCAGTGTGTAAAGATTCCTAGTCCGTGGGGTGTGGTAAAAATCGAGAGTGATCAGCAAGAGGCTAAGAACTGCTACACTTCATCAATGAAACCAGTCTCAAAGCCTACAGAGCAATAGCAATTAAAGTATCCTCCAAGGGATGTCTTGAGGCAAGAGAACAGGATGTAAAAGAAATCCTCATGGATCCTGAGGATCCTGAATCCAAGATCTTCATAGGATTAGGGATCCTTAACGACATTGAACAGGAGCTGATATCCTTCCTTAAAAGAAGAAAAACCACCTTTGCCTGGAAACATGAGGATATGACAGGTATATCTAAGGATGTAATCACTCATAAACTTGGCATTGACAGGTCATTCAAGCCAATTCATCAAAAGAGGAGGAAGTTTGCACCTGAAAGGAATGCTATTATCCAGGAAGAGGTAGATAAACTACTTCGGGCAAGTATGATAAGAGAGGTTAAGTATCCAAGATGGTTAGCCAATGTGGTTGTTGTTCAAAAGAAAAATGGAAAGTGGAGGGTATGTGTCGACTTTACTGATTTAAATAAGGCATGTCCCAAGGATCCTTTCCCATTACCCCACATTAACTCCATGGTGGATGCTACCGCGGGTCATGAACTGTTAATTTTTATGGATGCTTCATCTGGATTCCAGCAAATTCAGATGGAGCCATCTGATCAAGAGGATACAGCCTTTATGACCCCAATTGGTATATATTGTTATATTGCTATGCCATTTGGACTAAGAAATGCAGGTGCTACTTATCAAAGGCTAGTCAATATGATGTTCAAGGATCAAATTGGACACACTATGGAAGTCTATATTGATGACATGGTGGTTAAGTCCAAGAAAGCTGAGGATCACCTTAAAGACTTGGAGGAAGCATTCAATATCCTTGATAAATTTAATATGAAACTAAATCCTTCCAAGTGTCATTTTGGTGTTAAAGCAGGTAAATTCCTAGGCTATATGGTGACTAAGAGGGGCATTGAAGCAAATCCAGAGCAAATCAAGTCTATTGTGAATATCAAATCTCCTGCCAATGCTAAGGATGTGCAAAGATTGACAGGCAGGATCGCAGCCTTGAACAGATTCATATCCAAATCCTCAGAAAAGTGCAAGGAATTCTATGACATCCTGAGGAAGAACAAGAAATTTGAATGGACTGAGAAGCATGAAAGTGCCCTCAAAGCTCTTAAGGATTACCTATCCTTAGCCCCCGCCTTGATGAAACCAGAAAAAGGGGATATATTATCCTTATACTTAGCGGTATCCTCAAAAGCAGTAAGTGCGGTCCTTGTTAAGGATCACCAAGGTACACAACATCCTGTTTATTATGTAAGTAAGAGTTTGCTTGATGCTGAATCCAGGTATTCACATTTGGAAAAACTTATCCTTGCTTTGATTATGGCATGAACTAAATTAAGACATTATTTTGAAACTCATGCCATTATTGTTAAGACTAATTTTCCAATCAAGAATGTTCTCAGGAAACCTGAAATGTCAGGAAGGATGGCAAAGTGGGCAGTAAAGCTCAGTGCTTATGATATAAGATATGAGCCTAGAATAGCCATTAAATCCCAAGCCTTAGCTGACTTTGTGGCAGATTTCAGTAGTGACTTACAAAGGGAAGCTGAATTAGAAGTCCAACAGCTAGAGGAAACTAAGGATCCTTGGATACTCTACACTGATGGAGCCTCTAATGTCAAAGGAACAGGGCTTGGAATACTACTAAAATCGCCACAGGGGGACATAATACCCCACTCTATAGCTTGTGAGTTTCAAACTACTAACAATGAGGCTGAATATGAAGCCTTGATAGCTGGTTTGCAAATTGCTAAGCATATGAGGATCAGGTATCTTGAGGTACATGTAGATTCGTTATTAATCACTAATCACTTTAATGGATCCTATGCTGTTAAAGGTGAAAAGCTAATCAAATACTTAGAGATAGTCAAAAAATTGGCACTCTCTTTTGTATCTTTTAGTTTGACACAGGTACCAAGGGAAGAAAATGCAGAGGCTGATGCATTGGCTAATCTAGCATCATCCTTGAAGATCCCGGAGGATATAAGGATTCCTATTATCCATATCCTGACCCTTGCCATTAAGGATCATGTAGCTATGGAGATAGGAGAGGATTCTGCAATCATCCCTAGTGATGATACTCAATCTCATTCAGGATCATAGATCCTCCCAATGATGAGATACATACAACATGGAGAGATTCCTACAGGAGAAAACCCTAGGGCTTTTAAAATTAAGGTATCTCAATTTACAATATTGAATAATATGTTGTACAGACGATCTCTTGCAGGACCATATCTAAGATGCATTGAGGATCCTGAAATCCAAGAAGTCCTAAAGGATTTCCATGAAGGAGATTGTGGAAACCACACTGGGGGCAGAGCATTATTCTCAAGGATCCTGAGGACAGGATACTATTGGCCTACTATGAAGAAGGATGCTGTGGAATATGCCAAGAAGTGTGATTCTTGCCAGAGACATAGTGTTTTGGTCAAAAATCACTTAAAGATAATGCAACCAAAATTTATGTAAACGGGGAATGATGCTTGGTATGATGAACAAAGTGAAGGATCACTCAAATGTAAAATGCACAAGTGACACAAGGATTTATACGAGGAAAAAGCCCTTGATCAATGAATGATCTCCGGCATAAAAAACCTCGGGTGATGGAAACTACCGATCACCAAACTTCCATATAACAAATAATGGTTACAACTTCGGA
Source organism: Helianthus annuus (assembly GCF_002127325.2). NCBI lineage: Eukaryota > Viridiplantae > Streptophyta > Magnoliopsida > Asterales > Asteraceae > Helianthus > Helianthus annuus. The sequence goes on from NC_035436.2 coordinate 122,554,967, forward strand.
TGGTAACGAGCGAGGTACAAGGATCACTATAGTATCGTATGCTAAAGCGTGTGAGAAATGTGTTGTGTCTTCCGAATGTTCAAGAGTGCCATTTATACAAGTGTGTGTGGTTCTATTTTAGGCAAATCACCTAACTACTAGCTCGTTACCCCTTTAGAAATAGAAGTAAATTTAGCCTAAATAATCGCCCTTGAATTGTGCTGAGTTTCCATATTTGTCATAACGTCCATCTTTGATTATGCGTGTGCGAGATTAGTGTGACAGATTCCTTGTTTACGTTGCTAAGACCAGATCCAACTCGTAATTCCTGCAAGATAACACTAAATCCAAAGAGAACAGTTGTTAGTATGAGGATCCTTAGGATGATCCGTGATCCTGATCCTGGAGCTCCTCTGAGGATCACTTATCTGCCAAAGAAACAAGGATCACTTGTTAGGATCACATGTAAGGATCATAGCTCATAAAAATCCAGCCCTAACAATTGCCCCCAAAATATAAGGAGTATTTATGTAATATAAACGAGTTATAATTTGCTGAATCTTATCTATAACTAACTCAACGGATATATAGCCGTTAAGGTGGAACTATCCATTGCGATCTGACGTCATGGAGGTGACAGCCCTGCACAATCATGATTATAAATAGAAAATAGGGATAGGATCGAATGCATTTAAATTCAAAGCAACTCCCTTTATAACCGTATTCAGAAGATCAACCAGGTATTCTCCTTTTCATCTTCTTCTCTCTTGCTCTGTTTTTCTTCTTCTTTCCATTCTTCTGTAAAAGATGTTGCTCCGGAACTCCCCCTGCAAGGATCCTAAGAAGAACAGTCCCTTAGAGGGTCAAGGGATCATCAAAGATTCCCCCTCCGAGAGGTGTTGCTTCACCGACCCTCAAATCGATAAAATCCGTCGTTGTTTCCCGGCGGAAACCCTTTTCAAGTCTTTTAGTCCTACCGCTTTGAGTGATTTTATCTCTGAGACTTGGGTAGCTTTCCCGGTCACTCCTTTCTTGATAGGATATTCATATCCTTTTCCTCAATTCACCCAATCTTTTTTCTCCCTTACCGGCATCTGCTATATCCAGGCTATGCCGATGATCTGGAGGGTGTTATACACCCTTGAAAGGATCATTGAGCAAGAGGGGATTGACCTTGGTATGGCGGAGTTGGGTGAGATGTATGATCTTACAACTTTTGTATCCCACCGATATTTGTTCAAGCGAAAAGCTGGAGAGGATCACCCTGTTTTCAAAGTGACCAAAAATGACACGAACTGGAAGCGACGATTCTTTTTTGTTAGGAGAGATTCCATCCCTAATGGGAAGGATTTGCCCAAGGAGTGGGCTACCCATGGTAGGATAGAGGATCCTGGAAGGATCACCATAGAACTTGTTCCTTAAGATAAGGATCACTAACATTTTCTTGTTTATTGTGCAGCTATATCCGTTGATCATCTTAGGTTGACTCCTGCTGCAAAAGAGAGACTCTTGGCCTTTAGGAAGCTTGATCCGGAGACAAGAACTTTTCAGGTTGCCATCCAGGATTCTCAAGAAGTATCCTCTGCCTCTGTCACAATGTCAAGTAAGTATCCTCATTTGAAAAGCAATTCTATGTAGGATTTTCAAGTTTAATTAGAATACTTATCTTATTTTGGTTGTGTAGGTGCTGGGAAGTCCTCTAAGTCTGCTTCAAAGTTTGGCATCGATGATCTTACAAATGTCAAATCCTCAAGGAAGAAGACTCCTGCTGCTAGTCCAACTGCTTCAGCCCCTAAAGCGCCTATCAGGGGTAAAGGAAAGAAGAGAAAGGCCTCTGAGGATTTACAAGGTCTGCCCCTGCTCCGCCAACAGTTCCTGGAATACTTCAATGAGGTAAGGATCACTGCCCCTGTTTGTTATCCTGACAGTTTTGAGGATCACTTGTTTCTGACGTTATGCCTTGTTTTCCTTGCAGAAATTTGCTGAGATAGAGACTTATGTTGGCCACGTCGAGGATCAAGACCGCCAAATCGCTGACCTCCAACAAATGGGTGTGCTGAAGGATCTTAAGATTGCTGATCTTGAGAAGGAGCTCTGGGCCACCAAGGATGATGCTGCCAAAATGCTGATCAATTTTGATTATGAGAAGCATGAGATCACCCAGGATGCCAAGGTCTCTGCTGCAATAACCATGTATAAGATCCAGCTGCAGATGGCTATGGAGGCTCAGGATCCTGCCTTCGACAAAAGCACATGGGATGTAGAGGGTTGGAAGGCGAGGCTAGCAGAGCTTGAGGATGATGAAGAGGCTGAGGAGATCCCGATATGAGGGTGGAGAGGCTGGCAAGGATCATGCTGGTGAGGCAAGTGGAGCTGGTGGTGATGGTGCAGCGAAGGATTGAGCTGCAGGATTGGGCGATGAAGGAAACTTCTAGACATAGCCGGAGCCCAATTTTTTTTGTTTGATGGTTGTGATGTTTTAAAACAATTATGGTTTGTATTTGAACAATAGGTTTAGGGTTGAGGATCTAGGATCCTGTGAACAATAGGTAGGATTACATATGGTGGAGGGATCCTCTGTTTGGGGGATGAAGCCATTGTGATCCTGTCGCCTTTTAAATTCCTGCATGCTATGACCGCACAAACAATGGACACCTTTTGCCAACCCATGTGGACGGGCCACGTTTTGCTGGTAGAAACGTGGGTTGGCAATTTGACAACTTTGAAGGGTTTTAAACCTTTGTTAATAAAATAACTCTAATCTTTTCTGGCTTATCTCGTATTGTTATCCTTTTAATTTTCAATTGTTTTGATACATATTTGTTTGAGTAAGAAAAGTTAAGCAAATTATGTTTAAGAAATTTAGGATATGATCCTGGATCAAATATCCTATAATCGAAAATTTTCAAAGTAGTTTATTTTAAGGACCATAGGTTCAGTTGTCAAAGTCTAAGGGTATTCAAATAAATAATGAATGAAATTGAAAATAATTAAGGATCATACCTGAGGATCCAAGTTAGGATCCTAACCTTTAATCAGGATAACCATAAATGAAACTTTAATGGATAATAAGGATTAAGGATCCTTAATTGTTTAACTTTGAAAACCTGAAAAATAGAACATAACTTGGGACTAAGCCAATATAAAAGAAAAGTTAGTAACTGGGGACATGCCCAAAGGATCACTGGGGACAAGCCCGAAGGATAACTGGGGACAAGCCCGAAGGATAACTGGGGACAAGTCCAAAGATCGTATGTAAACTGGAGTATGGCCCTCACTGGCGACTATCCAAACTTAGTGACATGAAAATGCCAAAACCTTAGCTAACGTGAAAACGTTAGAAACCTTAGGAACGGATGTATGGTACGTCTACCATTATACGTAGGATCCTGGGTATAGCCAGTACGATGAGGTTATCAGCCCCTAAAGCGAGTACTGGTCCCAAAGACGTGAACTATACCAGGATCATCGTGCGCTACAGGCGAAAACTGGGGACAAGCCCAAGGATAACTGGGGACAAGCCCAAATAACTGGGGTCGAACCCAAGGATCTGAGTTGCTTCTGAAGATTGTCGACATTATGCTAAGGATACCTGGACTTATCAGAACTCAAAATCTCGTGAGAGAAGGATGAAGGATACATGATCCTTATCCTTAAATAAGAAGATATGTAAATAAGAGTTCAAGCTTAGGAAATTACCAGAGTAGGGATTATTGATGCTTCAGGGATCCTTGAAGGATACTTCCAATGCAAGGATCACTCGTGCCAGAAGGATCCTGCTTACATGAAATATTTTTTCAAGTGGACAGCATTCCAGGCTCTTGGTAACAGATTACCCTCCATAGTAAGCAATCTATATGCCCCCTTTCCTGCTTCGGCTTCGATCAAATAAGGGCCTTCCCATTTTGGTGCCAATTTCCCATCAGCAGGATTGGTGGTATTTTGGAATGCTTTTCTCAATACCATATCCCCAACTTGGAATTTCCTTATCCTGACATTTTTGTTGTAAGCATCAGCCATTCTTTGTTGGTAGCTAGCCATCCTTATCCTAGCCAGATCCCTGATTTCTTCAATAGTATCCAAGTCTTGAGCCAGGTTTGCATCATTCTCCTCAGGAATACGGGTACTTGTTCTAGCAGTTGGAACCACCATTTTTGTTGGGATCACTGATTCTGCCCCAAACACCAAAGAGAAGGGTGTTTGACCAGTAGCATTCTTGGGGGTTGTCCTATCAGCCCAAAGCACATAAGGCAATTCCTCTGCCCATTTCCCCTTCTTGGATCCAAGTTTCTTCTTCAGATTGTTGATGATGATCTTGTTGGATGATTCTGCTTGACCATTGGCTTGTGGGTGGACTGGTGTTGATGTTATCATCTTAATCCCCCAACTGTCACAAAAGTTAGTAGTCCTGCTCCCAATAAATTGGGAACCATTATCACATACAATTTCAGAAGGAATGCCAAATCTAGTTATAATGTTTCTCTTAATAAAGGATATGACTTCCTTTTCTCTGACTTGGGCAAAAGCTTCAGCCTCTATCCACTTGGAGAAGTAGTCAGTCATAGCAAGCATGAATACTTTTCCACCAGGTGCCTTAGGGAGCTTGCCAACTATATCCATCCCCCATCTCATGAATGGCCAAGAGGATGGTATAGGATGTAGAAATTCAGCCGGCTGATGAAGGATATTGCTGTGTCTTTGACAAGGATCACACTTCTTAGCATACTCCACAACATCCCTTTTCATAGTTGGCCAGTAGTATCCTGTCCTTAAGATCCTTGAGAACAATGCCCTGCCCCCAGTGTGGTTTCCACAATCTCCTTCATGGAAGTCTTTTAACACTTCTTGAACTTCAGGATCCTCGATACATCTTAAATATGGTCCTGCAAGAGATCGCTTATATAGCACATTATTTAAGATTGTGAATTGAGATACCTTAATCCTGAAAGCCCTAGGATTTTCTCCCATAGGAATCTCCCCGTGTTGTAAGTATCTCATGATTGGTGAGATCCATGATCCTGAATAAGATTGAGTATCCTCACTAGGGATCATTGCAGTATCCTCTTCTATTTCCATGGCCACCTGATTTTCAATAGCAGGAGTCAGGATATGGATGATGGGGATACTTATATCCTCTGGGATCTTCAAAGATGATCCTAGATTGGCCAATGCATCAGCTTCTGTATTTTCCTCCCTTGGTACCTGTGTCAAACTGAAAGAAACAAAGGAGAGTGCCAATTCTTTGACTATCTCTAAATTTTTGGTTAGTTTTTCACCTTTAACAACATAGGATCCATTAAAGTGATTGGTGATTAACAATGAATCCACGTATACCTCAAGATACATGATCCTCATATGCTTAGCGATTTGCAAACCAACGATTAAGGCTTCATATTCGGCCTCATTATTAGTGGCTTGGAACTCACAAGCTATGGAATGGGGTATTATGTCCCCCTGTGGCGATTTTAGTAGTATACCAAGCCCCGTGCCTTTAACATTTGAGGATCCGTCAGTATGTAGTATCCAAGGATCCTTAGTTTCATCCAGCTGCTGGACTTCCAATTCGGCTTCCTTTTGTAGATCACTACTGAAATCAGCCACAAAGTCTGCTAATGCTTGGGATTTGATGGCTGTTCTGGGCTCATATCTTATATCATGGGCACTAAGCTTTACTGCCCACTTAGCCATTCTTCCGGACATCTCTGGTTTCCTGAGGACATTCTTAATTGGGAAATTAGTTCTAACAACAATAACATGGGTTTCAAAATAATGTCTTAGTTTAGTAGATGCCATAATTAGTGCAAGGTAAGTTTTTCAAGGTGTGAATACCTGGATTCAGCATCAAGTAAACTCTTACTTACATAATAGACAGGATATTGTGTACCTACATGATCCTTAACAAGGACTGCACTTACTGCTTTTGAGGTTACCGCAAGGTATAAGGATAACACATCTCCTTTTTCTGGTTTCATCAATGCTGGGGCTGAGGACATGTATTCTTTTAGGGCTTGTAAAGCATTCTCATGCTTTTCAGTCCATTCAAATTTCTTGTTCTTTCTTAGGATGTCATAGAATTCTTTACACTTTTCTGAGGATTTGGATATGAATCTGTTTAGAGCTGCTATCCTGCCTGTTAGCCTTTGCACATCCTTAGCGTTGGCAGGGGATTTGATATTCACCAATGCTTTGATTTGTTCCGGGCTTGCTTCAATGCCCCTCTGGGTTACCATATATCCTAAGAATTTACCTGCTTTAACACCAAAGTGACATTTTGAAGGATTAAGCTTCATGTTATAGTTATCAAGGTGATCCTCAGCTTTTTTGGATTTCACCACCATATCGTCTATGTACACTTCCATAGTTTGTCCAATTTGATCTTTGAACATCATGTTCACCAGCCTTTGATATGTTGCACCTGCATTTCTCAATCCAAAAGGCATAGCAATATTACAATATAAACCGGTTGGGGTCATAAAAGCCGTATCCTATTGGTCAGATGGTTCCATCTGAATTTGTTGGAATCCAGATGATGCATCCATAAAGGTTAACAGTTCATGACCCGCAGTTGCATCCACCATGGAGTCAATGTGGGGTAATGGGAAAGGATCCTTGGGACATGCCTTATTCAAATCAGTGAAATCAACACATACCCTCCACTTTCCATTTTTCTTTTGAACAACAACCACATTGGCTAGCCATTTTGGATACTTCACTTCTCTAATCATACCTGCTCGTAGTAATCTTTCTACCTCTTCCTGGATAATGGCATTTCTTTCTGGTGCAAACTTCCTCCTTTTTTGATGGATTGGTTTAATTGACCTGTCAATGCCAAGTTTATGAGTGATAATATCCTTAGATATACCTGTCATATCCTCATGTTTCCATGCAAAGGTAGATTTTCTTCTTTTGAGGAAGGATACTATGTCTTCTTTCATTTTATCAAGGATCCCTGATCCGATGTAGATTTTAGATTCAGGATCATCAGGATCCAAGAGGATTTCGTCCACATCCTGCTCTCTTGCCTCCAAGACACCCCTTGGAGGATACTTTAATTGCTATTGCTCCCTTGATTTCGAGGCTGGTTTCATTGATGAGGTGTAACAATCCTTAGCCTCCTGCTGATCACCATCGATCTTGATTATTCCCCAAGGGCTAGGGAGCTTCACACATTGATGGTAGGTGGATGGGACTGCCTTCATATCGTGTATCCAGGGCCTGCCAAGGATAACATTACAACAAGACAAACAATCAATAACACAAAATTTCTGATAATTATGTAATCCTTCCACGTAAATTGGGAGTTTGATGTCCCCCAGGGTTTTCTTAGTTTCGCCACTAAATACTACAAGGACGGAGGATCTTGGTGTGATATCTGATTCCGGGATACCCATTTTCTTCAGAACATCAAGCTGGATAATGTTTACTGAGCTTCCTCTGTCAATAAGGATCCTGCGGACAAAATGGTTAGAAATAAAAAGAGTAATAACTAAACTATCATGATGAGGATCCTGGATGTTAATTCTATCATCCTCATCAAAGGTTATGATTTTTCCTTCCGAGACACTCGATGTTCGAATAGGTCTTTCTCCGTTATCCATTTTAGCTTCCTTTGCATGCCTTTTAGCTGCTGAGAAGGATGTACCACAGATGTCTGATCCTCCAGATATAAAGTTAATCACTTGTGCATCTACTGGAGGAGCTGGAGCTTTCTCAGGGATCCTTTCAGGATCCTGAGTCCTTTGCTTTTTTCTTCCCAACAATTCTTTCAAATGCCCCTTGCTCAGCAGATATCCAATTTCCTTTCGTAATGCGCGGAAGAGGATAACGGTTCTTCACCGTCACCTTGTTGAGTTCGCGGTAGTCTATGCACATCCTGAAGGTACCGTCCTTCTTTTTCACAAATAACACTGGAGCTCCCCATGGCGAAGAGCTTGGACGAATGAAGCCCTTTTCCAAGAGCTCTTGTAGCTGCTTTGACAATTCTTCCAATTCTGATGGAGCTAGACGATATGGTGCGCGAGCTATGGGTGCTGCTCCTGGAGCGAGCTCGATTTGAAATTCGACCTGACGATGAGGCGGTAATCCAGGTAAATCTTCAGGAAACACCTGAGGGTAGTCGCGAACAATTGGAATATCCTCCAATTTCTTTTCCTTTGCTGATGCGTCTGTAACGAGTGCCAAGATTGCGGTGTGACCCTTCCGCAAACATTTCTGAGCCTTCAAGAAAGAGATGATGCCAACCACAGCACCACTCTTGTCGCCTTGGACTTCGAGAGATTCTTGACCAGTACGGGGAATGCGGATGATCTTCTCGCTGCATAAGATTTCTGCCTGATGTTGGGATAACCAATCCATCCCAATAACGATATCGAAACTTCCCAAGACTATGGGAATAAGGTCGATGGAGAAGGTTTGACCGGCTAAGACAATACTACAACCCCTGACTATATGCGTGGCTTCTAAACTCTTACCATTAGCTAGTTCTACGACGTGTTTGGTGTTTAGGGGTGTTGATGTACATTTTAACAATTTACTCATTTTCAAAGACATATAGCTTGTATCAGCACCCGAATCAAATAAAGCAGTAACGTAAATGTTGTCGAGAAGAAACTTACCCATAACAACGTTGGGATCATTCCTGGCATCACCCTGCCCCAACACAAACGCACGACCCCTTGCCTCGTTGCCGTTGTTGTTTCCCCCGTTGTTGTTGTTGCCATTACCATGATTATTGTTGTTGTTGCGGTTCTGGTTCTGGTTCAACTGAGGACAATCGCGTTTGTAATGACCTTCTGCCCCACACTGGAAACATCCCCGGTTTCCACGCTGTGGCTGCTGCTGCTGTGGGTTCTGAGGAGCTGGTGGCGGAAGTTGCTGGTTCTGATTAGCTGGCCGTGAGCTTCTACAATCTTTGGCTTCGTGCCCTACCTTGAGACATCTCTGACAACGTTCTTTACGACACCTTCCACTGTGGTGCCTGTTACACTTGTTACATAGTGGGTGAACTCCCCGGTATCCACCCTGTCCCTGACTGCCAGATGATTGCTGACTCGAATTCTGGTAGTCATTCGTCCTGCGCTGCTGTGCTTGAGACTGAACGGAAACTGATCCCCTGTTGGAATCCCCATCCCATTTCCGTTTGTTGTCGTTGGGTGTAGCAGAAGTAGCAGCTGGAGTAGTAGTTGCACTGACGCGTTTGGGCAGCTTGTTCTGTTCTACTGCCTGATCTGTGAGTGGATGGGCAAGACGCTGGATGTCTTGGATGTTGTCGAGGTTTGCCGATGTAACATGGCTCTGGATCTCTGGCGCAAGTCCCTTGAGATACAACTCAATGCGCTTCACTGGAGGGTCCACCATAGTTGGACACAGAATGGCCAGTTCGTTTGACCGCTTTGTATAGGCTTCAATCTCTGACCCCGTCATTTTCAAGTGATAGAGCTCATTCTCCAACTTGTGGATGTCATCACGCGTGCAGTATTCCCTCTTAATGAGTTCCTTGAAGTAGTTCCAGGGTGTGGCGTTAGCAGCTGCCAACCCTAAGATCTGAACTTGGGCGTTCCACCAAGTTAGTGCTATTCCTTCTAGCGTGCCAGTGGCGTATTTCACCCTGCGAGCCTCAGGGCATTCACACATCTCGAACACGGACTCGAGCTTTTCAAACCAGTGGAGGAGTCCCACTGCCCCCTCTTTGCCGCTGAAAGTACTTGGACGACAGTCCATGAAGTTCTTGAAAGTGCAGACAGGTTGCTGCGCGTGTTGACCTATTGTGTACGAATAGGGCAAGGTTTAAATACAAGGGCTAGTTTAGGAGTGTAGGATCTAAAGATCCTAGTGTGAGTTATGACTACAGGATACACTACCTGCTTGTGCGGCTGCAAGTGCCGCAGCAACTTGAGCTTGAACGAGAGCCTCTAGCTGGGCTTGAGTCATGTTAATTCGTCCAGACATGATCTTCATTGTAAAAGTAGCGTAAGTGAGAATGGTTCGCGAGTAGGGCGATGATAGAAAAGTGTAAGCACGTAGGTATTCTCATGTAATAGTATCATGTGTATCTAAGTGTAATGCGAGCAAGGTTCTATATAGTTCTATCATGCATGTAATAAACATAAACCTTATTACCTAGGATGTCGAGTCTTGCACGTGGAGCGAAGCGTCGTTGTGGATCGTTGAGAGCACTGTTCTGGTTATAGTCTGGTTTTAATAAAAACGTTTCCCCATATTAAAACCTAGTTCTCTATAACCAATGGCTCTGATACCAATCTGTCACACCCCCAAAATCCACCTGCGGAGTATCACCGCTTGGGAGCGTGACATGACCAGGATCAAGCCACCAATCATATTGAACATGTAAATATATAGTAAAAGTTATCCATCAATACAAAAGGTGTTTATCAAAACCAACATAGTTAAGTATAGCGGAAGCATTAAAGTGAAAACCCCAAACATAAGTATTAATGTATGAAAAGTAATAAATGTTTGTTCATGATCCAATCCCCACAACGACCTGCTCCTCCTTGTGCAAGCTCCATAAGTACCTAAGGTCCTGCAAGGCATGCAGCAGAGAGTCAACAACTAGTTGAGCGAGTTCACAGTAAGTAAGTTCAGTAATAGTAATTGTATGAGTCGTATTATGTTCGTTCATTGTTCATGTATAGTATTGGTTTCCATCGCGGGCCCTTCGGCATGTATGCGAAGATTTGGGTTAATACTCCCAAATATCCTAGACTATGTATATTTGTATCGCGGCCACCCTGGCATTACTTGCGAAGATTTAGTTTCTATAGTTCGCAGCCTCCCCGAAGCATGTGTGCGAAGATCAGTCATAATTATCGCAGCCAACCCTTGGCGTGTGTGCGAAGATCAGTTCAAGTAAGTATACTAGTCTAGCCTTAATCTTATCATTTACCATCCTCACCCTGAGGACCATATCATTAGGTTCCATTAACTCTGTACGCACGAAATAATCATCCAATCCCATTCCCACCCTGGGAACCCCATGCCTTGGCTGTGTGAACTCACCTTGGGTTGCTCGGTAGATACACAAAGGAAAGAGTTCTTGAACTAACGAGGTCAACCACGTCCTAACAGGGTTACCGTACAAGTCAGGTTTGGTTCAAGTAATGCACGTATGACTCATAGCAACACGTATAGCACGTAGACAGTCAAGAATATAATGAAATCATACTTGTGCGATTAAATCATTAGCCCAAATGTAATCGGCCCAACATGTTTTGCGATGAACAACATGTTGTGCGGTCCAACAAAATCCCCGGCCCAACTATACTTAAGCCCAACAGAATAGAAGTCCAAACATAAACATACTCGGCCCATGAAAAGCCTTGTGCGATCCGGATTGGATTGTACGTTCCGGATGGGTTGTGCGATCGGATATGGGCTTGTGCGGTTTAATTTGGGCTGAGCGGCCCAACTACTTATCAACATTACAAACGGTGCGGTCCAGCAACCTTGTGCGAGTGAACAGCTCTTGTGCGATTGAATTTGTGTGTCCGGCTTGTGCGACCAGATCAGCTTGTGCGACTGATCCATTTGTGCGAGTGGACACCTTGTACGACCAAGATGCCTTGTGCGATCGGTTAACAAACTTTCGTGAATCAAGCAATCAGTTACAATCTCAATTAATTCTTTTTGACCAATTCGATAGTTTCCAAATTTTGACAATTATCAATTAACACAATTCCAATAATTCAATTATCATAATATCGATCAAACAGGGAATCAAGTATCAAATTCACATGAACCCTAAGCTTAATCAAAACATAACAACATATCCATTATCCTATCGAATTGTATGATTTGGTTCGATTACTAGCATACATAATAGTTTAACGATTGCATCTATCATTCGCATATGAACACACTCTTCAGCCGATTAACAAACATTCAATCTAACATTATCATACAACAATCCGAATATATAACATGGTGGCCGATTAACATCCATTATGCTTTAGATTATTTTCATACTATCCGATTTAACACATACATAATCAATCGCATCTCAACAACATGATAACACATCACCCGAAACATATACATTACAAGAAATACTAACCGGTTAGAGAAGAAACAAGGTTTGATCCGATAGAAAAGCAAAACCTTCGATCACCAAGAGTTGTTGCCGTCGGGTTTGAGGGAATGAGAGGACTAGGGTTTGCAAACTTGTGTGTAAAGTGTATTTGGTAACAAATGGGATATGGTTACAATTCCCTAATGTTAATCGAGTAACAAGATGGGCCGAACCCAACTTGGCTGTCCATTCGGTTCACGTGGAGTCCATAAGGACTTTGTGCGATCGGCCCAATTAGACTTGTGCAACCGGGTGAAGATTGTGCGAGTACAATTCATATAGCACACATGATCATATAACATATCTAACCTTAAAAACACATATCACATAATCTCATACAGTTCAAGCAAGTTACATCAAAGTACAGAACAAGAGGTTTGAAATACGAGTTGTCACATTATCCCCAACTAAAAAGAAATTTCGTCCCGAAATTTGGTACGCACTCACTGAGGGAGCTAGATAGGTTATATCGTTCACTGGTTTTCCTGGGGTGTCACATCCTCCCCCCGTTGATCTGGAATTTCGTCCCGAAATTCCGCAGTAGTAGCTTCAGCCTCAGTAGTGGTTGCATTGGTTCCGAATAACTGGGGGTACTTTTCTGTCATCCTGTCTTCGCGTTCCCAGGTGTACTCTGGGCCACGTTTGGAGTTCCAACGAACTCGAACAAGAGGGATTCTCTTGTTTTTGAGGACCTTCACATCCCGGTCCGTGATTTCAACTGGCTCCTCGATGAACTGCAACCGCTCATCGATAGTGAGTTCCTTAAAAGGAACTATGAGGGTCTCATCTGACATGCACTTCTTCAGATTTGACACGTGAAAGACATTGTGAACTGCACCGAGTTCAGCTGGTAAGTTTAGCTTGTATGCCACTTTGCCAATCTTCTCTAAGATTTCGAATGGTCCGACATACCGCGGATTGAGTTTGCCCCGTTTGCCAAAACGAACCACACCCTTCCAGGGTGAGACTTTGAGTAAAACCCGGTCCCCGACCTGAAATTCCAAAGGCTTTCTACGCTTGTCCGCGTAGGCTTTCTGACGGTCGCGTGCTGCAGCCATGCGTTGTCGTATTTGTGCAATCTTTTCTGTGGCGTCCACTACAATCTCTGGACCCGTAATCTGACTATCCCCCACCTCTGCCCAACAGAGAGGTGACCGGCATTTATGCCCGTACAATGCCTCGAATGGAGCGGCTTGTATGCTGGTGTGATAACTGTTATTATACGAGAACTCCACCAAAGGGAGATGCTTTTCCCAGCCGTTGCCGAAATCAATAACGCATGCCCGAAGCATGTCTTCAAGTGTTTGAATCGTTTGCTCAGACTGCCCATCCGTCTGAGGATGATATGCTGTGCTCATGTCTAATCGTGAGCCGAAAGATTTGTGCATTGCTTGCCATAGCTCTGACGTGAATCGTGCATCCCGATCCGAAATGATGGAGGTGGGCACCCCGTGCCTCGAAACAACTTCTTTAAGGTAAATGTCTGCGAGAGTGGAGAACTTATCCGTTTCCTTTATAGCTAGTAACTGTGCAGACTTGGTGAGTCGATCCACGATCACCCATATGGTATCATTCCCACGCTGGGATCTAGGTAGGCCTGTAACAAAATCCATGGAAATTTCTTCCCATTTCCATTGCAGTATCATGGGTTGCTGAAGTAGGCCCGCTGGTTTCTGGTATTCGACCTTGACTCTCGCACAGGTCAAGCACTTGCCGACATAAGTAGCGATGTGGGCCTTCATGCTAGGCCACCAATAAGTAGTTCTGATGTCGTAGTACATCTTGTCCGACCCTGGATGTACTGAGTAGCGAGACTTGTGAGCTTCGTCCATCACGAGTTCGCGTAGACCGCCATAAAGTGGGACCCAAATACGCCCCGTTACATAGTAGGCGCCGTCTGCCTTCTGTTCTAATCGTTGCCTTGAGCCGCGTAAGGCTTCAGCTTTGACATTTTCTGGTTTCAATGCTTCTACCTGAGCATCTCGTATCTGTGCAGGAAGGCTAGACTGAATCGTAAGCTGTAGTGCTCGCACGCGCCGAGGTAAAGTGTCTTTCCGACTGAGGGCGTCAGCCACAACATTGGCTTTGCCTAGATGGTACTTGATAGCGCATTCGTAATCGTTCAGTAACTCGACCCATCGCCGTTGACGCATGTTCAAATCCTTCTGCTTAAGAATATGCTCGAGACTCCTGTGATCGGTGTAAATCGTGCACCTGGTACCGTACAGGTAGTGTCGCCATATCTTAAGCGCGAAAACAACAGCTCCTAGCTCTAAATCGTGCGTCGTGTAGTTTCGTTCGTGAATCTTAAGTTGTCGTGAAGCGTAAGCAATAACCTTGTCCCGTTGCATCAATACACATCCCAGACCCTGGATGGATGCGTCACAATATACTACGAAATCGTCTGTGCCCTCTGGCAATGAGAGGATAGGTGCGCTGCAAAGTCTATCCTTTAGATGCTGAAAAGCAGTCTCCTGGGGCTCTCCCCAGCGATAGGTGACACCCTTCTGGGTCAGTAGCGTAAGCGGCTGAGCAATCTTTGAAAAGTCTTTAATAAACCGTCTGTAGTAACTTGCCAAACCCAAGAATTGGCGTATTTCCGTTGGCGTACGTGGTGCAGGCCAGTTCCTGATTGAGTCTACCTTGGATGGATCGACATGAATCCCATCCTTGTTTACTACGTGGCCTAGAAAGTGGACTTCACGAAGCCAGAAGTCACATTTCGAAAACTTAGCGTACAGCTGTTCCTTTCGAAGAAGTTCCAAAATAAGGCGTAGATGCTGCTCATGTTCCTCCTGACTCTTGGAGTAGATCAGGATGTCGTCGATGAAAACAATGACGAACTTGTCAAGATAGGGTTTGCACACCCTGTTCATAAGGTCCATAAATACGGCAGGCGCGTTCGTTAACCCGAACGGCATGAAAAGAAACTCGTAGTGGCCATAACGAGTTCTGAATACGGTTTTGGAGACGTCCTCATCCCGGACTCTCAGCTTATGATACCCTGACCTCAGGTCTATCTTCGAATAGTAGCACGACCCTTGCAACTGGTCGAATAAATCATCTATACGCGGAAGAGGATAACGGTTCTTCACCGTCACCTTGTTGAGTTCGCGGTAGTCTATGCACATCCTGAAGGTACCGTCCTTCTTTTTCACAAATAACACTGGAGCTCCCCATGGCGAAGAGCTTGGACGAATGAAGCCCTTTTCCAAGAGCTCTTGTAGCTGCTTTGACAATTCTTCCAATTCTGATGGAGCTAGACGATATGGTGCGCGAGCTATGGGTGCTGCTCCTGGAGCGAGCTCGATTTGAAATTCGACCTGACGATGAGGCGGTAATCCAGGTAAATCTTCAGGAAACACCTGAGGGTAGTCGCGAACAATTGGAATATCCTCCAATTTCTTTTCCTTTGCTGATGCGTCTGTAACGAGTGCCAAGATTGCGGTGTGACCCTTCCGCAAACATTTCTGAGCCTTCAAGAAAGAGATGATGCCAACCACAGCACCACTCTTGTCGCCTTGGACTTCGAGAGATTCTTGACCAGTACGGGGAATGCGGATGATCTTCTCGCTGCATAAGATTTCTGCCTGATGTTGGGATAACCAATCCATCCCAATAACGATATCGAAACTTCCCAAGACTATGGGAATAAGGTCGATGGAGAAGGTTTGACCGGCTAAGACAATACTACAACCCCTGACTATATGCGTGGCTTCTAAACTCTTACCATTAGCTAGTTCTACGACGTGTTTGGTGTTTAGGGGTGTTGATGTACATTTTAACAATTTACTCATTTTCAAAGACATATAGCTTGTATCAGCACCCGAATCAAATAAAGCAGTAACGTAAATGTTGTCGAGAAGAAACTTACCCATAACAACGTTGGGATCATTCCTGGCATCACCCTGCCCCAACACAAACGCACGACCCCTTGCCTCGTTGCCGTTGTTGTTTCCCCCGTTGTTGTTGTTGCCATTACCATGATTATTGTTGTTGTTGCGGTTCTGGTTCTGGTTCAACTGAGGACAATCGCGTTTGTAATGACCTTCTGCCCCACACTGGAAACATCCCCGGTTTCCACGCTGTGGCTGCTGCTGCTGTGGGTTCTGAGGAGCTGGTGGCGGAAGTTGCTGGTTCTGATTAGCTGGCCGTGAGCTTCTACAATCTTTGGCTTCGTGCCCTACCTTGAGACATCTCTGACAACGTTCTTTACGACACCTTCCACTGTGGTGCCTGTTACACTTGTTACATAGTGGGTGAACTCCCCGGTATCCACCCTGTCCCTGACTGCCAGATGATTGCTGACTCGAATTCTGGTAGTCATTCGTCCTGCGCTGCTGTGCTTGAGACTGAACGGAAACTGATCCCCTGTTGGAATCCCCATCCCATTTCCGTTTGTTGTCGTTGGGTGTAGCAG
Organism: Helianthus annuus; assembly: GCF_002127325.2. Lineage (NCBI taxonomy): Eukaryota > Viridiplantae > Streptophyta > Magnoliopsida > Asterales > Asteraceae > Helianthus > Helianthus annuus. The sequence goes on from NC_035436.2 coordinate 122,571,454, forward strand.
AAGTAGCAGCTGGAGTAGTAGTTGCACTGACGCGTTTGGGCAGCTTGTTCTGTTCTACTGCCTGATCTGTGAGTGGATGGGCAAGACGCTGGATGTCTTGGATGTTGTCGAGGTTTGCCGATGTAACATGGCTCTGGATCTCTGGCGCAAGTCCCTTGAGATACAACTCAATGCGCTTCACTGGAGGGTCCACCATAGTTGGACACAGAATGGCCAGTTCGTTTGACCGCTTTGTATAGGCTTCAATCTCTGACCCCGTCATTTTCAAGTGATAGAGCTCATTCTCCAACTTGTGGATGTCATCACGCGTGCAGTATTCCCTCTTAATGAGTTCCTTGAAGTAGTTCCAGGGTGTGGCGTTAGCAGCTGCCAACCCTAAGATCTGAACTTGGGCGTTCCACCAAGTTAGTGCTATTCCTTCTAGCGTGCCAGTGGCGTATTTCACCCTGCGAGCCTCAGGGCATTCACACATCTCGAACACGGACTCGAGCTTTTCAAACCAGTGGAGGAGTCCCACTGCCCCCTCTTTGCCGCTGAAAGTACTTGGACGACAGTCCATGAAGTTCTTGAAAGTGCAGACAGGTTGCTGCGCGTGTTGACCTATTGTGTACGAATAGGGCAAGGTTTAAATACAAGGGCTAGTTTAGGAGTGTAGGATCTAAAGATCCTAGTGTGAGTTATGACTACAGGATACACTACCTGCTTGTGCGGCTGCAAGTGCCGCAGCAACTTGAGCTTGAACGAGAGCCTCTAGCTGGGCTTGAGTCATGTTAATTCGTCCAGACATGATCTTCATTGTAAAAGTAGCGTAAGTGAGAATGGTTCGCGAGTAGGGCGATGATAGAAAAGTGTAAGCACGTAGGTATTCTCATGTAATAGTATCATGTGTATCTAAGTGTAATGCGAGCAAGGTTCTATATAGTTCTATCATGCATGTAATAAACATAAACCTTATTACCTAGGATGTCGAGTCTTGCACGTGGAGCGAAGCGTCGTTGTGGATCGTTGAGAGCACTGTTCTGGTTATAGTCTGGTTTTAATAAAAACGTTTCCCCATATTAAAACCTAGTTCTCTATAACCAATGGCTCTGATACCAATCTATCACACCCCCAAAATCCACCTGCGGAGTATCACCGCTTGGGAGCGTGACATGACCAGGATCAAGCCACCAATCATATTGAACATGTAAATATATAGTAAAAGTTATCCATCAATACGAAAGGTGTTTATCAAAACCAACATAGTTAAGTATAGCGGAAGCATTAAAGTGAAAACCCCAAACATAAGTATTAATGTATGAAAAGTAATAAATGTTCGTTCACGATCCAATCCCCACAACGACCTGCTCCTCCTTGTGCAAGCTCCATAAGTACCTAAGGTCCCGCAAGGCATGCAGCAGAGAGTCAACAACTAGTTGAGCGAGTTCACAGTAAGTAAGTTCAGTAATAGTAATTGTATGAGTCGTATTATGTTCGTTCATTGTTCATGTATAGTATTGGTTTCCATCGCGGGCCCTTTCGGCATGTATGCGAAGATTTGGGTTAATACTCCCAAATATCCTAGACTATGTATATTTGTATCGCGGCCACCCTGGCATTACTTGCGAAGATTTAGTTTCTATAGTTCGCAGCCTCCCCGAAGCATGTGTGCGAAGATCAGTCATAATTATCGCAGCCAACCCTTAGCGTGTGTGCGAAGATCAGTTCAAGTAAGTATACTAGTCTAGCCGTAATCTTATCATTTACCATCCTCACCCTGAGGACCATATCATTAGGTTCCATTAACTCTGTACGCACGAAATAATCATCCAATCCCATTCCCACCCTGGGAACCCCATGCCTTGGCTGTGTGAACTCACCTTGGGTTGCTCGGTAGATACACAAAGGAAAGAGTTCTTGAACTAACGAGGTCAACCACGTCCTAACAGGGTTACCGTACAAGTCAGGTTTGGTTCAAGTAATGCACGTATGACTCATAGCAACACGTATAGCACGTAGACAGTCAAGAATATAATGAAATCATACTTGTGCGATTAAATCATTAGCCCAAATGTAATCGGCCCAACATGTTGTGCGATGAACAACATGTTGTGCGGTCCAACAAAATCCCCGGCCCAACTATACTTAAGCCCAACAGAATAGAAGTCCAAACATAAACATACTCGGCCCATGAAAATTTTTGTGCGATCCGGATTGGATTGTACGTTCCGGATGGGTTGTGCGATCGGATATGGGCTTGTGCGGTTTAATTTGGGCTGAGCGGCCCAACTACTTATCAACATTACAAACGGTGCGGTCCAGCAACCTTGTGCGAGTGAACAGCTCTTGTGCGATTGAATTTGTGTGTCCGGCTTGTGCGACCAGATCAGCTTGTGCGACTGATCCATTTGTGCAAGTGGACACCTTGTACGACCAAGATGCCTTGTGCGATCGGTTAACAAACTTTCGTGAATCAAGCAATCAGTTACAATCTCAATTAATTCTTTTTGACCAATTCGATAGTTTCCAAATTTTGACAATTATCAATTAACACAATTCCAATAATTCAATTAGCATAATATCGATCAAACAAGGAATCAAGTATCAAATTCACATGAACCCTAAGCTTAATCAAAACATAACAACATATCCATTATCCTATCGAATTGTATGATTTGGTCCGATTACTAGCATACATAATAGTTTAACGATTGCATCTATCATTCGCATATGAACACACTCTTCAGCCGATTAACAAACATTCAATCTAACATTATCATACAACAATCCGAATATATAACATGGTGGCCGATTAACATCCATTATGCTTTAGATTATTTTCATACTATCCGATTTAACACATACATAATCAATCGCATCTCAACAACATGATAACACATCACCCGAAACATATACATTACAAGAAATACTAACCGGTTAGAGAAGAAACAAGGTTTGATCCGATAGAAAAGCAAAACCTTCGATCACCAAGAGTTGTTGCCGTCGGGTTTGAGGGAATGAGAGGACTAGGGTTTGCAAACTTGTGTGTAAAGTGTATTTGGTAACAAATGGGATATGGTTACAATTCCCTAATGTTAATCGAGTAACAAGATGGGCCGAACCCAACTTGGCTGTCCATTCGGTTCACGTGGAGTCCATAAGGACTTTGTGCGATCGGCCCAATTAGACTTGTGCAACCGGGTGAAGATTGTGCGAGTACAATTCATATAGCACACATGATCATATAACATATCTAACCTTAAAAACACATATCACATAATCTCATACAGTTCAAGCAAGTTACATCAAAGTACAGAACAAGAGGTTTGAAATACGAGTTGTCACATCTCTGAGGATCCTGTCATTAGTTTCATCCTGCTGCTGCATACGATCCCTCATCTGCAAAATCAAAGTAAATATATCACTAGTACTGGGAGCAGAAGAAGTTAGAGCAGAAGATGAAGTTTTAGAGAAGATAGGAGTTGGTCTCTTCTCAGCAATTTTCTGAGATCCAGCTGGTGGTGGAGGCAAAGGTGGAATGCCATTAGATGAATTGACTGCAGACATCGCTGTGGAAGTATTCTTCAACGATGAAGCCATGCAACACTTCCGGAATGATCACCAACAGAAAGACTTTCTTATGAATGAAGCACCAATTGCCCCACGGTGGGCGCCAAACTGTTTTGGTCAAAAATCACTTAAAGATAATGCAACCAAACTTTATGTAAACGGGGAATGATGCTTGGTATGATGAACAAAGTGAAGGATCACTCAAATGTAAAATGCACAAGTGACACAAGGATTTATACGAGGAAAAAGCCCTTGATCAATGAATGATCTCCGGCATAAAAAACGTCGGGTGATGGAAACTACCGATCACCAAACTTCCATATAACAAATAATGGTTACAACTTCGGATGGTAACGAGCTAGGTACAAGGATCACTATAGTATCGTATGCTAAAGCGTGTGAGAAATGTGTTGTGTCTTCCGAATGTTCAAGAGTGCCATTTATACAAGTGTGTGTGGTTCTATTTTAGGCAAATCACCTAACTACTAGCTCGTTACCCCTTTAGAAATAGAAGTAAATTTAGCCTAAATAATCGCCCTTGAATTGTGCTGAGTTTCCATATTTGTCATAACGTCCATCTTTGATTATGCGTGTGCGAGATTAGTGTGACAGATTCCTTGTTTACGTTGCTAAGACCAGATCCAACTCGTAATTCCTGCAAGATAACACTAAATCCAAAGAGAACAGTTGTTAGTATGAGGATCCTTAGGATGATCCGTGATCCTGATCCTGGAGCTCCTCTGAGGATCACTTATCTGCCAAAGAAACAAGGATCACTTGTTAGGATCACATGTAAGGATCATAGGTCATAAAAATCCAGCCCTAACACATAGTAATATCCTTCACCAACTAGCAGAGATTTTGCATCCCATATCCTCTTCTTGGCCATTTATGAGATGGGGAATGGATATAGTTGGTAAGCTTCCTAAGGCACCTGGTGGAAAAGTGTTCATGCTTGCTATGACTGATTACTTCTCCAAGTGGATAGAGGCTGAAGCCTTTGCTCAAGTCAGAGAAAAGGAAGTTATATCCTTCATTAAAAGAAACATTATTACTAGATTTGGTATTCCTTCTGAAATTGTATGTGATAATGGATCCCAATTTATTGGGAATAGAACTACTAAATTTTGTGACAGCTGGGGGATTAAGATGATAACATCAACACCAGTCCACCCACAAGCTAATGGTCAGGCAGAATCATCTAACAAGATCATCATCAACAACTTGAAAAAGAAACTTGGATCCAAGAAAGGGAAATGAGCAGAAGAGCTACCTTATGTATTATGGGCTGATAGGACAACTCCCAAGATTGCTACTGGTCAAACTCCATTCTCTTTGGTATTTGGAGCAAAATCAGTGATCCCTACAGAAATGGTAGTTCCTACTGCAAGAACAAGTATCCGTGATCCTGAAGGAAATGCTGAAAACTTGGTTCAAGACTTGGATACCATAGAAGAAATCAGGGATTTGGCAAGGATAAGGATGGCCAGTTATCAACAAAGGATGGCTGGAGCTTACAACAAAAATGTCAGGATCAGGAAATTCCAAGTTAGTGATATGGTACTAAGGAAAGCATTTCAGAACACCACCAATCCTGCTGATGGAAAGTTGGCACCAAAGTGGGAAGGCCCTTATTTGATTGAAGCTGAGGCAGGAAAGGGGGCATATCGATTGCTGACAATTGATGTGTGAAAATGTGTATATTAAATTCGAACAAGTTTTAAAAATGGAATCACAACCTAAACCACACACAATCGGCAAGTGCACCGGTCGCAGTGTAGTGTAGATGGCAAGACCGGATATCAATCCGTGGACACTATATGCAAACTCTAGATAATGAACCTCTATCGAATAAGTAGTCAAATTTTTTAGATTTGTTTTGAGTGATTTTGATTAATTAATAACTAAAATAAGCAAGAAAACGTAGGAACCAAAACAGACAAACGAAGCAAACACGCGAGCAAATTGTGATCAAATATATATGAGATAAAGGCTACCTAGGTGTCGAATCCTTAGAATCATGCAATGCTAATGTGACAATGCTAATGGTTAAATATCTATTTCCCTCAATTGACCCCCCGCTAGAGATGTCCCAATTGAAAAAGCAAGACTAAATGTGAAGTGCTAGAACGAACCGGCTCGAGCTATCGATACGAAATCCGACGAAAATAGAATCCTTTTGACCTCAAAGACAGTTATGTTAAGAGAAGATCCCAAAATCGCAAAGCAAACCCAACTTTGATAATTGAAATCCTAGGAAACCTTAATTACGATGCAATAAACGAGCCCGAGCTATCGGTCACCCAATCTACCCACCAATAATTAGCTAATAACCTAGCTCACCCTAATCGTCTTTCGAGTCACAAGATGAGGATGCAAGTTTTAATATAGTGATTTTAATTATTAGTCAACTTGGTCAATTTCTCAACACAATACCTAACCCGAAAATCCTAAGATAACCGAATTAAATTAAATTCTAAGTCTAGGGGGAATTTCTTCGTGCCTAAACCGCTGAATTTATTGACTAATAAAATAACCAAAACATACCAACATGCAATATCAATATCAATATAAAAGAAAAGTTATGTAAATCACATCAAATAACCGAAAACATGTCACAAACGCATTACAATCCTCTAGTTCATCAAAACCTAGGTAGTTATGAAGTTTAGCTACTCATATTTATCAAAAGCGTAATAAATTCAGTTGTGAAAATCAAACAAAACATGGTTTCGATGCAAAGGATTAGAAAAATAAGCGCAATATCGAACCCGTAATGTTCCAAACTCGAACTGAATATTTCTTCTTTCTTTCTGTTCGTCTAGCAGCCTTCTCGAATACAATAAAGAGAAATCACCCACTGATGTGTCGAAACCAAATAGGGATCCTCCACTCCCTTGATGTTGGACGAAAAACAATAATAATCACCAATTGTGCTTGTTGCCGTCACTGTTGTTGTTCCAATTCTGCCTTTTTCCCTGATCACCTCCTTGCCGCCAATTGCTGTTGACCTTTGTGCCTCTTCTCAAAAACAATGATCGTCCCCCTACATCACGTCCACCTTCTCTATATATATTATCTTTCCATTGCATTAGGGTTTTTATTTTTAATACCCACTAAGTTTGTTTCACAAGCCCAAAACCATGAAACAATAACTGTTTTCGAAATGCATGAAGTTTATTTTATCGGCCCACTTTTGATTTTGAATTCAATATATATAGCCTCCCCCAATATAATATAGAGATAGCGGGCTCGGCTCAATCACGAAAAATAGCAGCAATTTTGATTTTTGTTACTGGCGTTCTACTCTGCTCAACTGGCTGGTGATTTCCATATTACTCGTTTTCGCTCCATTTGCACCAGTACCTGCCAAAACACCAAATAATGTAATCTAATACTAAAAACTAAATAAAACAAATAAAAATTATACAAAAACTATACAATTTACACGGGACAAATATGTGTATTTTACAACACTTCAAATATCCCCACACTTAACCTTTTGCTTGTCCCTAAGCAAAATCCCTAGCAACATGTCCAACTTAAACACTTAACAACAACGCAAGTCTTGAACAAATTATAACACGAACTACGAAATCATCAAACACAACAGTTTCACAAGACTTACATCGTTCAAAAGGTTGATGAATCATAACATTTAACTGAAAACGGGCCTACCTAGTCAAGCATTTCTTACCTTCGAGCAACCAATCATGCAATGTCAATACCCCTCACAATATCACTCATCTCTCGGCTGATAAATATGTTATTTTGAGTGAACTCTCAACACCAAACTATGAAGCACACTATCATAAGCTTGTACGCCAATCAGAATTCCACCTATTTGTTAAAATCTAACACGGATCAAGAGGACTTTATTGGGTAGGTAAGGGCTAAAGGTAGGTGTATATATATATATATATATATATATTTTTTTTTTTTCCGGAAATAATGGGCTAAACACATAATCACAAAATAAACCGGATAAACACGAAACAAATACTAACATATTGGTCATTTTGACCCACAACTTTATTCTATTTTTTTTATTCTTTTTTCTTTTTTTTTCAATTTTTTTTTTCATTTTTTTGCTTTTCAATTTTTTTTTCAAATATAATAATCACATAACACGATCCGGGTATCAAATCACAAACGGGTAACAAACGAATGGTTAGGCTCAAAGTGGTGTATCTAAGGGTAGTGGTGAAACGGGTCAAACAAAAAGGCTACAAAAACAAGGTGATCCTAATGCCTCTATCATATCCATGCCAAATCCTAACCGAAGGTTTCAAACTGTATCAAAACGCACAAGTTCTAAAGTAATGCAACAAGTCGGTAAACACACATGAAACGAAAGTAGTGAACATATAAATATGACACACGTAAAGGCTCAAATCTCACTATCATATGGTAAATAAGGGCTACCGATATTGACAATGCACAATCAATTAACTCTCCGGCTCAATCCACTATCCTAGGCATCCCAAAATCTTTACTCCCAAAAAAAAAAAAAAACTGATTCAATCAACCTACTATCCCGCAACTTAAAGAAACATGTGCTCTCCGACTCGTAAATTCGACAATTAAACCGCTTTTGACCGACGTTTTGAAAAGGTTTTTGTTTTCTACGCGCTAAAAGACCGGGACTCACAAAACCAACTCTTTTTTTTTCGATTTTTTTTATTTTATTTTTTTTTTGTTTTTTTTTACTCAAAACTACCTAAAAAGACGTAGTCTCCCATCCCCACACTTAAAATTTACGTTGTCCCCAATGTAGGATGAAAGACAACTAAAAATAAATAAGAAATAAATAAAAAAATAACGAATTGGAAAGGACTTAGCTGGTTAGGATAAAAATCAGTGCCAGCTGCGCGTGTCATCGATCCGAACCCGTACACGATCGTATAGCATTTCCTTCGCGATCGGCTTTGACTCTAACTGACAAGCTCAGTAAATGCCTGATATTCGAAAAGCAGCTCCAAACTCACCCGGATGGAGATTGAGTACGGGTGGTACATATTCAAACCTGCATCAACAAAAACAAGCAAAACCAAAGCAGTACTGACTCTAAAAAAAACGACAAAAACTGACTCAAACCAACTAATTTAGACTCATGTACACAAAAGATAAAAATAAAATAAATACTACTAAAAATCATACAAACTCTACAACTCGGACGAACATCCGAGTACCCAAACCAACTCTCACGTGCTCATAACGGGGAGGTCAATCACCTCCTCCTCTCGATCCTCTGTCGGTCCCTCGACAAAATGCTTCAATCGATGCCCATTGACCTTGAACCTCTGACCGTCTTCATTCTCAACCTCTATTGTTCCGTATGGGTAAACCTGCGTGACCACATACGGACCAACCCAACGCGACCTAAGCTTTCCCAGGAACAGCTTCAACCGGGAATTAAATAGCAACACCTTCTCCCCACACTTGAACTCTTTCACCTGCTTCAAGTGTCTGTCGTGCAACGCCTTAGTACGTTCTTTATATGCCCACGACTTCTCATACGCCTCATCTCTCAACTCCTCTAACTCGTGAATCTGAAGAAACCGGTTCTTACCCGCAGTTGGCAAGTCAAGATTGACTGCCTTTAGTGCCCAGTATGCACGATGCTCTAGCTCCACCGGTAGATGACACGCTTTCCCATAAACTATCCTAAAGGGTGTGGTCCCAATAGGCGTCCTATAAGCAGTACGGAAAGCCCACAGAGCGTCATCTAACTTCTCGGACCAATCAATGCGACTGTTTCCGACAGTTTTCTCCAAGATCCTCTTAATCCCCCTATTCGAATTTTCCACCTGCCCACTCGTTTGTGGGTGATAGGCCGTTGAAAGCCGACGGGTTACCCCGTAGCGTTTCAAGACCTTCTCCATCTGTGAATTGCAAAAGTGGGTGCCTCGATCAGATATCAAGGACTTCGGTGTCCCGAACCTAGCAAACAACCTCCTCAAAAATCTCACAACAACCCTCGCGTCATTCGTAGGCAAGGCCTCTGCCTCCACCCACTTAGAAACATAATCCACTGCGACGAGGATGTATCGGTTCCCCCTCGACATGGGGAACGGACCCGTAAATTCGATACCCCATATATCAAAGACCTCAACCACCTGAATGGGGTTTTGGGGCATCTCATTACGGGATGAGATATTTCCTGTCCTCTGACAGGCATCACAACTTCGCACAAACTCATGTGCGTCCCTAAAGATGGTCGGCCAATAAAAACCCGCATCAAACACACGTTTGGCGGTATGAGCAGCACCATAATGGCCACCAGTCGGTCCCTCATGACAATGTCGCAGGATGCTGCGAGACTCGGACCCAAACACACATCTCCTAATAACCTGGTCCGCACCGATCCTAAACAAGTATGGATCCTCCCAAATGTAGTGCTTGACATCCGCAAAGAATTTCTTCTATTGCTGATACGTCATGCCCTCCACAAGGTCACCTGTAGACAAGTAATTTGCCAGATCAGCGAACCAGGGAAAGCCTTCCTCGTGGGCTTTCAAAAACATCAACGCCTCATGGGGAAACTCATCCCCAATCCTATCCTCCCGAGTTTTCTCTATCTCGGGGCTCTCCAATCTCGACAGATGATCAGCAGCTACGTTCTCGGCCCCCTTCTTGTCCCTAATCTCTAGGTCAAACTCCTGAAGCAGCAAAATCCATCGAATAAGCCTAGGCTTCGCATCCTTCTTCGCAAACAAGTAACGAAGAGCCGCATGATCCGTGAAGATAACAGTCTTCGATAGCACAAGATAGGAACGGAATTTGTCGCACGCGAATACGACTGCCAGCAACTCCTTCTCCGTGGTGGTGTAGTTTTCTTGGGTGTCGTTTAGGGTCTTGCTAGCGTAGTAAATGGGATGAAAGTGTTTCTCCCTACGCTGCCCTAGAACGGCCCCAACAGCAAAGTCGCTGGCATCGCATATGATCTCAAATGGGAGGCTCCAATCGGGAGCAATCAGAATGGGAGCACTCACTAACCTCTCCCTAATCAACTCGAAGGCCCTCAAACACTCATCATCGAACACGAATGGCCTATCCTTCTCTAGCAGCTGGGTCATCGGGCGAGCAATTTTCGAAAAGTCGCGGATGAAACGGCGGTAGAATCCTGCATGACCCAAGAAACTCCTAATCGACTTCACAGAAGTAGGCGGCGGGAGCTTGGAAATAACATCAACCTTGGCTTGATCAACCTCAAGCCCCGCCTGTGAAATCTTGTGCCCTAGCACAATCCCCTCTCGAACCATAAAATGACACTTCTCCCAATTGAGCATCAGGTTCGTCTCCTCACATCGAGTAAGCACACGCTCGAGATTTCGCAGACAATGATCGAAGGAACTCCAAACACAGAAAAGTCATCCATGAACACCTCCATGGAGTCCTCGATCAACTCGTGAAAGATCGCCACCATACAGCGCTGAAATGTGGCTGGAGTGTCACACCCCCAAAATCCACCTGCGGAATATCACCGTTTGGGAGCGTGACTGACCAGGATCAAGCCACCAATCATATTGAACATGTAATTAATATCAAGTAAAATAAATGCAAACCAATCATTCAATACGATAGGTGTTCAAAGCATAATTATAGTATCAAGTGTAGCGGAAGCATAAGTATGAAAACCCAAAATATATCATAGTTCAAATGTTTAAATGTTTTAACATGGCATCCACGATCCATGCTCCACAACGACCTGCTCCTTCCTAGTGCAAGCTCCACAAGTACCTAAGGTCCTGCAAGGCATGCAGCAGAGAGTCAACAACTAGTTGAGCGAGTTCACAGTTAATAGTTCAGTAATAGTATAGTGTGAGTAGTAGTATGTTCGTTCGTTATGTCATGTATCGTATTAATTTTCATCGCGGCCTCCTAGGCAGGTATGCGAAGATATTAGGGAATGTTTTTCCCAAGTATTCTAGACTAGGTTTATGTGTACGCGGCCTCCCAGGCAGGTGTGCGAAGATTAGTACATTTAGTTCGCGACCTTCCCAAGGCAGGTGTGCGAAGTCAGTCATAATATCGCGGCCAACCCTTGGCAGGTGTGCGAAGATCAGTTCAATAAGTGTTACTAGTCTAGCCGTATCTTATCGTTAGGTTCCACCATCTGAGTATATACAATAAGTCATCCAATCCCATTCCCACCCGGGAACCCCATGCCTTCGCTGTGTGAACTCACCTTGGTTTGCTCGGCAGATACACAAAAGGTTCTCGAACTAAGGGTGGTCAACCACGTCCTAACAGGGTTACCACACAAGTCAGGTTTTGACTTCAAGTAATGCACGTATAGGTTTCACACAAATTAGCACGTTTCGAGCATGTATAGAACATGGCAGCATTTACCAGTTAAACAAGTGTATAACATATCCAAACTTTGCGATTAAACGATTGGGCTCAATAACAGTCGGCCCAACCCCTTGTGCGATTTGCAAGGCTTGTGCGATCCACAATGGGTTGTGCGATTGGACACTAGCCCGGCCCAAATAACATAAGCAATTCAATAGCCTGTTTGGCCCAATAAGTATACCCGGCCCAACATAACATCTTGTGCGACTAGCAATACTTTGTGCGACTGAAGGTACCTTGTGCGAGTGAGGTCTTAGGCGGTCCGGCCCAGTAACACCAACTGGTTATTCATCTGTGTGTGGCCCAAGGTATTGTGCGGTACAATTAGCCTTGTGCGACTAAGGCACCTTATGCGATTGGGCTCCTTGCGCGATCAGATGACTTGTGCGACTAGACTTCTTGTACGACCAAGAAGTCTTGTGCGAGTAGGTTTAAGTGTTCCGGATTTCATGCACTCGGTTACAAGCTAGTTAATAGTTTCCAATTTTACAATAACAAATTAACAGTTTCTTGTTTTACAAATATTCGATCAAAGCAAGGTTGTTTCAACTAATTCACATAAACCCTAACCAAATCATAATCATGAACAATGACAACCATGAACATCTATCACAATTAACACTTGGCTCATGAACCTGATTTTCTAGCATGCATCCTACCAACAACCACATTCGATCCTGAACATATTGTAACCGATTACTTCATCATAACCCGATTCACTAGAACAATAATAAGTTAACAATCCGAATCTAGCAAACAAAACAGTGGATCAACATCTACATCAAACCGATTCATATCATAGCCGATTATACATATTCGATTCACAAGTATAACATTCATACACACCGTATCATGGCAAACATAATATCAATAATCACACGGACAAGATGATACACTAACCAATTGAAGGAGAGAGAGCAAGGATTGATCCGAACACCACAAGTTCCGATGGCTGCCGTCAAGTTTGTGAGAGAGAGGAACCGAACTAGGGTTTTGTGTGTGAAGGTGTTGTTGTAACAAGTGAGAACCAAAACTCTAAGGGGGATTGCTTGTATGCGTGTAAGAGGAGGATGGGCCGAACCCACACATGGGCTGCCCTTATGGTCCGATTACAATGGATACGGCCCCAAGTGGGCTTGTGTGATCAGGTGTAGTGTTGTGCGATCGGATCATGTTGTGCGTTTAATACAAACATTCAATAACGTACATTCATGCACATAATAACATTCAATAAATCAAAGCTCATATAATCACAACACGTTCACATACGTTACACAAAGTAGGTTCGAAATACGAGTTGTCACATGGAGCATTACACAACCCAAATGGCATGCGTCGATACGCGAAGGTGCCAAAAGGGCATGTAAATGTGGTCTTTTCCTGATCCTCTGGTGCAATAGGGATCTGGAAATAACCTGAGAATCCATAAAGAAAGCAATAGAACTGTTGTCCTGACAGTCGCTCCAGCATCTGATCAATGAATGGCAAAGGAAAGTGATCCTTGCGCGTGGCGTCGTTGAGTCTGCGATAATCTATGCAAACTCGCCAGCCGGTGACGGTCCGGGTGGGTATCAACTCATTCCTATCGTTGACGACCACTGTCATACCCCCCTTCTTGGGGACCACCTGGACGGGACTCACCCATGCAGAGTCCGAAATCGGGTAAATCAGTCCTGCATCTAGCAACTTAATTACCTCTTTCTTCACTACATCCTGCATATTAGGGTTTAGCCTTCTCTGAGGCTGAACCACCGGCTTGAACTCCTCTTCCATCAAGATCTTGTGCGTGCAAAACGAAGGGTTAATACCCTTGATGTCCATCAGCTTCCACGCAATAGCCTGCCTGTGCTCTCTCAAAACACTCATCAGCTTCTTCTTCTCCTCCTCCGTCAATCCAGCAGAAATGATGACGGGTAACTGCGATCCCTCGCCTAAGAATGCGTACTCCAGATGAGACAGCAACTCCTTCAACTCCAGGGGCGGGGGTGCCTCAACAGACGGTCTCTCCTTCGGAATATCCTCCCCCTCGATAACCTCAAACACCTCGAATCTAGGGGAAGGCTTGGTAGCCTGCAACAGAGGGTCCTGCTCAACATCCAACTCAGTGACCTCACTCCCCTGATCATCCATACTCGCATCATGCGTATCAGATGCATCTCTCCCACAAATCTCGCTGAGAAGGCCACCCACATGTGACATAAGAGTATCAATAAAGTAGAGAGTGTCATCATGCTGACGGGTGTGCCTCATAGAATGTTGGATATCAAAAGTGACCTCATCTTTATCGACACAAAGAGTTAACTTTCCATGATATACGTCAATGACTGCTCGTGCAGTGGCAAGGAATGGACGACCTAAGATCAACGGGACCTCAGAGTCCTCATCCATGTCGAGAATGACAAAGTCCACGGGAAATACGAACTTGTCGACTTTCACCAACATGTTCTCCACGATGCCCCTAGGAAACTTCACCGATCGATCGGCAAGCTGAATACTCATGCGCGTAAGGGAAGGCTCTCCTAGGTCAAGCTTAGAGAATATGGAATAGGGCATGAGATTTATGCTAGCACCTAGGTCAGCAAGCGCATTGCTGACAGTAAGATTCCCAATCAGACATGGGATGGTAAAGCTACCAGGATCAGTCATTTTCTTTGGCAGCTTGTTCTGCACGACAGCAGAACACTCCTCACTCAGGGTGACAGTCGACAGATCCTCTAATTTCTTCTTATTCGTAAGAAGATCCTTCAAAAACGTCGCATACTTCGGCATCTTCGCCAAAGCCTCGACGAGCGGGATGTTCACGTGTAACTTCTTCAGCATCTCCATGAAACGACCATACTGCTCCGCGTCCTTACCCTTCACTAACCTACCAGGGTAAGGGGGTGTCGGCTTATACACCCTCATCGGCTCCTTCTCTGGCTCCTTCTTCTCTCCTGGAGACCCGCTGGACTGTGCTGTACTTGCTGGGCGCAGCCTAGGGTGCACTTTGCCAGCAGGGGTCTCCATCTGAATCTCCTCGTCGACCTCCGGGTCCTCGTCATCTACCGGCTCGACCTCTACAGCTCCTCGACCACTCCTCGTAGTAACAGCCTTTGCAGTGGCATTTGGATTACCCTCAGTGCTACTAGGGAGACCACCAGGGGGTCTCTGACTCAACTTCTCTGGCATCGCACCTACAGTCCTCTCAAGATTCTGAAAAGCCATGCTCTGATTCTTCATGAAAGTCTCATGCTCCAAGAATCGCGACTGGTTCTCCTGATGTCGTGCCTCCTCTCTGGTCATGAACTGAGTCAGTAACTGTGTCTGCTGAACCAGGGTCTCTTGATTCTGCTTCATTGTCTCCTGGTTCTGCCTTAGCATCTCCTCCAACATGGGGTTTTTATTCGTACCCGAACTCGATCCTGCTCCTGCGTCCTGAAACAAGTTCTGACGCTGCTGAAACCCCGGTGGGTTGTTGTTCTTCCAACTGAAATTCGGGTGGTTCCTCCAATTTGAATTGTAACGCTCCCCAAAATTTCCTTGATTTCGATTACCTACAAACTATACCTGATCTGGTGTCTCAGTAGGAGCAATAGGACACGCGGTCGTGTCATGCCTACCAGTGCATATCTCGCATAGCTGCTCCTTCTGTACCTTCATATCACTCACCTGCTGTTTCAAAGCGTCAATCTGTGCTTGCATCCTGGTGACCTCATCGACCTTGTGCACTCCTCTATGTGTAGTAGATGAATCTCTAGACTCAGGAAACTCGTAGCTACTCATCGCTATATCCTCGAACATATCCATGCACTCATCCGGTGTCTTGGCGGTCAGCAGATTGCCACCGGCAGTAGTATTCAGCATATTCCTCGTAGTGGGCGTCACTCCATGATAGAATCTCTCAACTAAAGCCCAATCCTCAAATCCGTGATGAGGACACTTGAGTAGTAACTCCTTGAAACGCTCCCATGTCTCGTAGAATGAATCTCCCTCCTTTTGGCGAAACTCTTGGATCAGGCTCCTCAGACGAGCGGTTTTGGAAGGAGGAAATACTTACCTAAGAATTTTTCTTTCATACCGGCCCAGGTAGTAATGGATCCCGCAGGGAGGGATTCCAACCAAGCATGAGCGCGGTCAGCGAGCGAGAATGGAAATAGGCGCAGCTTACAGGCATCCTCGGTGACACCTTGCTCCTGGAACGTATCGCAGATAGCTGAAAAGCGCGAGAGATGGACATTCGGTTCCTCAGAAGGTAGTCCATGGAATTGGATGGTGTTCGTAACCATCGTGATGATCTGGGGTGGAATCTGCCAGCGATTAACCCCGATAGCGGGTCGGGTAATGCTGGAACGAGCATTGGCCGCGTTCAGCCTGGCATAGTCTGCGATGACTCTCCTAGCTGGGGCTTCATTGTTGTGACAACTCGAATTTCCAAGATTCTATTTCGCATTTATTGCACGTTCTTGTCTTGTTTAGTTGATTTATTTGCACAAGTAGTTGCTATGGAATTTTATATGTTTTTGTTACAATGAAGTGCATTGTGTGATTATGCATGGTTAAGTGTCAATTGTGATAAATTTGTTAAATGCATAAACTTAGTGGTGAAACTGTGAAATTGTTGTGAGATGGTGTACTTGTGTAAAAGTTAATACTTGAGGATTTAGAGAGCAATTAGTGAAATCCTAGTAATACTTAACCCTAATCCCCTTTTCACTAATCATTCTCTCAAAATCAAAACACGTATTACATCCTCTAATTCCCTAGCAATCATCACCATTATCATTGGCAAGCTATTCATCACTTTCGATTCCACATTTCTTTAGAATCAACACAAGGTAAATGGTTATTGTTTATTGATTGCTTGATTCTTAGTAACTTTTGATTCTTGATTATGTGTTCATGAAAACCCTAGTTTCTCATATAATATTCTGTGATTTTGCTTTGATTCTGGATGATTGTGATTATGATGATGCTTGGTTGCATGCTCTATAGAATATCTTTGTGATGATTGTTGTTGTTAAGCGTAGGTTGATTGATGATTGGTTCTGCCGTCAAAATGTATGGAATTAGGGTTAGAAACCAAGAAACGTAACTGCTTTAATCTCAAAGAGCGAATGATTGAATTGTTCTCAGAGTTTTTGTGAATGATTATGTCTGAGTTTCGTAACCATAATGTAGCTGTCTGAGTTTTGGGATTCATGATTAGTCTGAGTTTATGAAATGCATCAGGGATCCGAACTTTATATGATGTGCATGATAGTCTGAGTTTTGTAAGATGATACATGTCCGACCTTTTTGATAATACAAAGGTCCGAGCTTTATGAGTTGTTGCATGGTCCGAACTTTAAGGGTTTTAAAGGGGGATAGGTCCGAGTTTGTTGTAAGCAGATTAGTCTGAGTTTTGAGTTTGATATACATGCACAAGGTCCGAAGTTAGAGAGCATGGGTCCGACTTTCATAAGTGTTGTGGTCCGAGATTCTAAGGGGCATAGCCATGTCCGACTTTTGTGACCCCCATGGTCCGACTTTGTGCACTTGATCATCATGTCCGAGTTTTACACACCCCATGGTCCGAACTATATGAACCCCCTTCGTTTGCCCGACCTTTTAAAAGCAAACAACCATGTCCGAGTTTAAAGGGGCACTCCCCTTTGTCCGAGTTTCTTGTAACCCCTCTCATGGTCCGAGTTTAATGCCCCAACCCCTAGGTCCGACTTTTGATTGCTTAAACACCTTGTCCGACTTTCACTTTATAAGGAGCTTGTCCAACCTGTTGAATGATTCAAGGAGATGATATCTGAATCTATGTATATGATGCATAAGGGTCCCGATTGGTTAAGTTAAGAATGTTAACTCTAATAGTGATTAACTATGTTAACTTGTTGTTCAGTTAAATCATTTACTTCAGTTAATCCCGTTAGTCTGCTAAAACTGTTAAACAACTAGCTGTTATTTATCAACTCCGTTAGTTGTTAGTTTAGTAAACATGTTAACTCTGTTAGACATGAAACATTGTTAGTGTGTGAATCCTGTTAGTGTGTTAACTTGGTGAAATATGTTAACTGCCTGTTAATCTTGTCAAGCATGAATTGTACGGTTAAAACTTACCTTGACTGTTGATGAGTAACTGAATTAAAACAAACTGAGAAAGCCTTGAATGTAAGGATTTAGCTGCATGAAATGTGATTGGCTGCTTATGTGATACATGATGTTACCTGCGTATCATTTCGAACATGAACTGATTTATTACACGTGCACACAATAGGACTTGACTGATTACTTGTGAGTGCATGACCTAGCATACCGAGCAAACCGAGGTGAGTTCACACCCTTACTAAGGCATGGGATTCCCAAGGGCTTGGGAATGGGATTGAAGGAATAAGATTGAACAGATTCGTACTGACACTAATACTAGACTACCATACCACTGTCCTCGGTTGTGCAGGACACATACTTATGCTATTCACTGTCCTCGGTTGTGCAGGACACATACTTATGCTATTCACTGTCCTCGGTTGTGCAGGACACATATTTACAATCGACGTAGACTTATACCTACTACTATCCTCGGTTGTGAAGGATACTTATACATACTACTATCCTCGGTTGTGAAGGATACTTATACTAAATTACTATCCTCGGCTGTGAAGGATACTTATACTAAATTACTATCCTCGGATGTGAAGGATACTTATACTTATACTATCCTCGGTTGTGAAGGATACTTATGGTTACGAATAGTCTAGAGGTTATACAACATGGGAAGCCCCCACCAATAGAACGTACTAACGGCCCAGTAGAGCCACCCGTTACAAACGAACTTACTATTACGCATTTACTTTCTGTGAACTCGCTCAACTAGTTGTTGATCCTCTGTTACATGCCTTGCAGGTCGTTAGGTATATGGAGCTTGCACAGGGAGGAGCAGGTCGTTGTGGGCTTGGATCATGATTATCCTATTAAACACTTTTGATATTTGATACTTATTTACGATGGGTTTTATTTATACGCTTCCGCTAAACAATGATAACTTTCTTATGATTTGGAACACCTTTCATATGGATTTGGGTTGGTTTAAATGACAACTACTTTTATTGTATGTATTGTTCTGTATGATTGGTGGCTTGATCCTGGTCAGTCACGCTCCCAAGCGGTGATACTCCGCGGGTGGATTTTGGGGGTGTGACAGATTGGTATCAGAGCCATTGGTTATAGAGAACTTGGTTTTAATATGGGAAAACGTTTTATTAAAAGCAGACTATAACCAGAACAGTGCTCTCAACGATCCACAACGACGCTTCGCTCCACGTGCAAGACTCAACATCCTAGGTAATAAGGTTTATGTTTATTGCCTACATGCTAGAAATTGCATAGAACTTTGCTCGTAGTATGCTCACATTACTTTGCTCACTACTTTATACTGCTTGAGAACACCTATGTGCCTACACTTTTCTGTCATCGCACTACTCGCGAACCATTCATACTTATGCTACCTTTACTGTTCGATCATGTCTGGACGTGTTGACATGACTCAAGCCAGTTGACGGCTCTCATTAACGAACAAGTCGCTGCGGCGCTTGCAGCCGCACCAGCAGGAGGTATAACCTGCTATTCCAAACCTATCCTAGGACGTTAGATCCTACTCTCGTGACCCAACTCTCGCGCTTAACCGTAATCTATCTTTCTCGCGCAAGGGTCGGAACGCACATCAACCTGTCTGCACATTCCAGAACATCATGGACTGTCGTCCAAGCACATACAGTGGCACATTCAAGAACTTCATGTGTGAACACCCTGAGGCTCGCAGGGTCAAGTACGCCACTGGTACTTTGGAAGGAATCGCGTTAGCCTGGTGGGACGCGCAAATACAGATACTAGGGTTGGCAGCTGCTAACGCCACCCCTTGGAACGATTTTAAAGAACTCATTAAAAAGGGAATACTGCACGCGTGATGGCATCCGCAAGTTGGAAGTGGAGCTTTACCATTTGAAAATGACGGGGTCAGGAATTGATGCTTATACGAAACGGTCGAACGAACTGGCCATCTTGTGACCAACCATGGTGGACCCTCCAAGCAAGCGTATCGAATTGTACCTCAAGGGTCTAGCCCTAGAGATTCAGAGCCATGCTACATCGGCTAACCTCGACAATATCCAAGACATTCAGCGTCTTGCTCATCGCCTCACGGATCGGGCAGTGGAACAGAACAGGCTGCCTAGTTGTATTAGCGCTATTACTACCGCTATCACTTCTGCTACTCCCGCTACTCCTAGTGACAACAAGCGGAAATGGGATGGGTATTCCAGCAAGGGTTCAGCTACCATTCAGTCTCAAGCACAGCAGCAGCGCAAGAATAGTGATCACCAGAGCCGAGTCAGCCAACTTCTGGTGGTCAGGGGCAGGGTGGATATCGGGGAATTCACCCAATGTGTAACAAATGCAACAGACACCACGGTGGTTAGTGCAACGAGGGACGTTGCCAGAGGTGTCTCAAGATGGGCCATGAAGCTAAGGATTCAGGAGCCCACGGCCTGCAAATCGGAATCGCCAGCAGCAACAGCAAGCAGAAACCCCATGCAAAGAAAAGATTGTTCGCATTCCTCATTCTGGTCAAGAAACTCTCAAAGTTCAAGGCGACAAGAGTGGTGCTGTGGTTGGCATCACCTCTTTCTTGAAGGCTCAGAAATGTTTACGGAAGGGCCACACCGCAATTTTGACTCTCGTTACTGCCGCATCAGTGAAAGAAAAGAAGTTGGAAGACCATCCAGTTGTACGCGACTTTCCTCAGGTATTTCCTAATGATTTACCTGGTCTACCGCCTCATTGTCAGGTCGAATTTCAAATCGAGCTCGCTCCAGGAGCAGCACCCATAGCTCGAGCACCGTATCACTTAGCTCCACCAGAATCGGAAGAACTATCGACGCAGCTACAAGAAATCTTGGATAAGGGATTTATCCGACCTATCTCTTCGCCTTGGGGAGCTACAAGAACTATTGGATACCAATTATCGGTGAAAAAGAAGGATGGCACCTTCAGGATGTGAAATTGATTACCGTGAGCTGAATAGGGTCAAAGTGAAGAACCGTTATCCTCTACCACGCATTGACGACTTATTCGACCAGTTGCAAAGGTCGAGTTACTACTCCAAGGTTGATCTAAGGTCTGGTTGTCATCAGCTGAGAGTCCAGGATGAGGACGTCTCCAAAACTGCATTTAGAACTCGCTACGGCCACTACGAGTTTCTTGTTATGCCATTCGGGCTTACGAACGCGCCTGCAGTTTTCATGGATCTTATGAACAGGGTGTGCAAACCCTATCTTGACAAGTTCGTCATTGTCTTCATCGACGACATTCTGATCTACTCCCAGAGTCAGGAGGAGCACGAGCAGCACTTACGTCTTATCTTGGAATTTCTTCGAAAGGAGCAGCTGTACGCAAAGTTTTCAAAATGCGACTTCTGGCTTCGTGAAGTCCATTTCCTAGGCCATGTGGTGAACAGGGATGGGATTCATGTCGATCCGTCCAAGGTAGATTCGATCAGGAACTGGCCTGCATCGCGTACACCAACGGAAATACGCCAATTATTGGGTTTGGCGGGGTACTACAGGCGATTCATTAAAGACTTTTCGAAGATCGCGCAACCACTTACTATGCTGACACAGAAAGGTGTCACCTACCGTTGGGGAGATTCCCAAGAGACCGCTTTTCAATACCTGAAAGATAGGCTTTGCAGTGCACCTATTCTCTCATTGCCGGAGGGCACGAAAGACTTCGTGGTTTATTGTGACGCATCGATACAGGGGCTTGGTTGTGTATTGATGCAGCGGGATAAAGTTATTGCCTACGCTTCGCGGCAACTCGAGATTCATGAACGGAACTACACGACGCACGATTTACAGCTGGGAGCTGTTGTTTTTGTGCTTAAGATATGGCGACACTACCTGTACGGTACCAGGTGCACGATTTACACCGATCACAGGAGTCTCGAGCATATCTTTAAGCAGAAGGAATTGAACATGCGTCAACAATGACGGGTCGAGCTGCTTAACGATTATGAATACGCCATCAAGTATCATCCAGACAAGGCCAATGTTGTGGCTGACGCCCTCAGTCGAAAGGACACCCTACCTAAGCGCGTGCGAGCGCTACAGCTTACTAATCAGTCCAGTCTTCTTGCACAGATACGAGCTGCTCAGATAGAAGCTTTAAAACCCGAAAACGTCATGGCTGAAGCCTTACGCGGTTCAAGGCAACGAATGGAACAAAAGGAAGACGGCGCCTACTACGTAACAGAACGTATTTGGGTCCCACTATACGGCGGTTTACGAGAGCTTGTGATGGACGAAGCACACAAGTCTCGCTACTCGGTACATCCAGGGTCGGATAAAATGTACCACGATATCAGAACTACATATTGGTGGCCTAGCATGAAGGCCCACATTGCAACTTACGTCGGCAAATGTTTGACTTGTGCGAGAGTCAAGACAGAGTACCAGAAACCCTCAGGCCTACTTCAGCAACCCAAGATACCGCAATGGAAATGGGAAGAAATTTCCATGGATTTCGTTACAGGCCTACCTAGATCTAAGCGTGGAAATGATACCATATGGGTGATCGTGGATCGACTCACCAAGTCCGCACACTTCCTGGCTATAAAGGAAACGGATAAGTTCTCCACTCTTGCAGACGTTTATCTTAAAGAAGTTGTTTCGAGGCACGGGGTGCCCACCTCCATCATTTCGGATCGGGATGCACGATTCACGTCAGAACTATGACAAGCGATGCACAAATCTTTCGGCTCACGATTAGACATGAGCACAACGTATCATCCTCAGACGGATGGGCAGTCTGAGCACACGATTCAAACCCTAGAAGACATGCTTCAGGCGTGTGTTATCGATTTCGGCAGCAGCTGGGAAAAGCACCTCCCTTTAGTGGAGTTTTCGTACAATAACAGTTATCACACCAGCATACAAGCCGCTCCATTCGAGGCATTGTACGGACGTAAATGCCGGTCACCTCTCTGTTGGGCAGAGGTGGGGGATAGTCAGATTACGGGTCCAGAGATTGTAGTGGACGCCACAGAAAAGATTGCACAGATACGACAACGCATGACGGCAGCACGCGACCGTCAGAAAGCCTACGCGGATAAGCGTAAGAGACCATTGGAATTTCCGGTCGGGGACCGGGTTTTACTTAAAGTCTCACCCTGGAAGGGTGTGGTTCGTTTTGGTAAACGAGGCAAACTCAATGCACGGTATGTTGGACCGTTCGAAATCACTGAAAGAATAGGCCCAGTAGCCTACAGACTGAACTTACCAGCTGAACTCGGTGCAGTTCACAATGTATTTCACGTGTCGAATCTGAAGAAGTTCCTGTCAGATGAGACCCTCATAGTTCCTTTTAAGGAACTCACTATCGACGAGCGGTTGCAGTTCGTCGAGGAGGCAGTTGAAATCACGGACCGGGATGTTAAGGTCCTCAAACACAAGAGAATCCCTCTTGTCCGAGTTCGTTGGGACTCCAAACGTGGCCCAGAGTACACCTGGGAACGCGAAGAACAGATGACAGAAAAGTACCCCAATTATTCGAAACCAATGCAACCACTACTAAGGCTGAAGCTACTACTACTGAATTTCGGGACGAAATTCCAAATCAACGGGGGGATGATGTGACACCCCAGGAAAACCAGTGAACAATACAGCTTACCTAGCTTCCTCAGTGAGTGCGTACCAAATTTCGGGACGAAATTTCTTTCAAGTTGGGGATAATGTGACAACTCGAATTTCCAAGATTCTATTTCGCATTTATTGCACGTTCTTGTCTTGTTTAGTTGATTTATTTGCACAAGTAGTTGCTATGGAATTTTATACGTTTTTGTTACAATGAAGTGCATTGTGTGATTATGCATGGTTAAGTGTCAATTGTGATAAATTTGTTAAATGCATAAACTTAGTGGTGAAACTGTGAAATTGTTGTGAGATGGTGTACTTGTGTAAAAGTTAATACTTGAGGATTTAGAGAGCAATTAGTGAAATCCTAGTAATACTTAACCCTAATCCCCTTTTCACTAATCATTCTCTCAAAATCAAAACACGTATTACATCCTCTAATTCCCTAGCAATCATCACCATTATCATTGGCAAGCTATTCATCACTTTCGATTCCACATTTCTTTAGAATCAACACAAGGTAAATGGTTATTGTCTATTGATTGCTTGATTCTTAGTAACTTTTGATTCTTGATTATGTGTTCATGAAAACCCTAGTTTCTCATATAATATTCTGTGATTTTGCTTTGATTCTGGATGATTGTGATTATGATGATGCTTGGTTGCATGCTCTATAGAATA
This sequence comes from Helianthus annuus, assembly GCF_002127325.2. Lineage (NCBI taxonomy): Eukaryota > Viridiplantae > Streptophyta > Magnoliopsida > Asterales > Asteraceae > Helianthus > Helianthus annuus. The sequence goes on from NC_035436.2 coordinate 122,595,693, forward strand.
TCTTTGTGATGATTGTTGTTGTTAAGCGTAGGTTGATTGATGATTGGTTCTGCCGTCAAAATGTATGGAATTAGGGTTAGAAACCAAGAAACGTAACTGCTTTAATCCCAAAGAGCGAATGATTGAATTGTTCTCAGAGTTTTTGTGAATGATTATGTCTGAGTTTCGTAACCATAATGTAGCTGTCTGAGTTTTGGGATTCATGATTAGTCTGAGTTTATGAAATGCATCAGGGATCCGAACTTTATATGATGTGCATGATAGTCTGAGTTTTGTAAGATGATACATGTCCGACCTTTTTGATAATACAAAGGTCCGAGCTTTATGAGTTGTTGCATGGTCCGAACTTTAAGGGTTTTAAAGGGGGATAGGTCCGAGTTTGTTGTAAGCAGATTAGTCTGAGTTTTGAGTTTGATATACATGCACAAGGTCCGAAGTTAGAGAGCATGGGTCCGACTTTCATAAGTGTTGTGGTCCGAGATTCTAAGGGGCATAGCCATGTCCGACTTTTGTGACCCCCATGGTCTGACTTTGTGCACTTGATCATCATGTCCGAGTTTTACACACCCCATGGTCCGAACTATATGAACCCCCTTCGTTTGCCCGACCTTTTAAAAGCAAACAATCATGTCCGAGTTTAAAGGGGCACTCCCCTTTGTCCGAGTTTCTTGTAACCCCTCTCATGGTCCGAGTTTAATGCCCCAACCCCTAGGTCCGACTTTTGATTGCTTAAACACCTTGTCCGACTTTCACTTTATAAGGAGCTTGTCCAACCTGTTGAATGATTCAAGGAGATGATATCCGAATCTATGTATATGATGCATAAGGGTCCCGATTGGTTAAGTTAAGAATGTTAACTCTAATAGTGATTAACTATGTTAACTTGTTGTTCAGTTAAATCATTTACTTCAGTTAATCCCGTTAGTCTGCTAAAACTGTTAAACAACTAGCTGTTATTTATCAACTCCGTTAGTTGTTAGTTTAGTAAACATGTTAACTCTGTTAGACATGAAACATTGTTAGTGTGTGAATCCTGTTAGTGTGTTAACTTGGTGAAATATGTTAACTGCCTGTTAATCTTGTCAAGCATGAATTGTACGGTTAAAACTTACCTTGACTGTTGATGAGTAACTGAATTAAAACAAACTGAGAAAGCCTTGAATGTAAGGATTTAACTGCATGAAATGTGATTGGCTGCTTATGTGATACATGATGTTACCTGCGTATCATTTCGAACATGAACTGATTTATTACACGTGCACACAATAGGACTTGACTGATTACTTGTGAGTGCATGACCTAGCATACCGAGCAAACCGAGGTGAGTTCACACCCTTACTAAGGCATGGGATTCCCAAGGGCTTGGGAATGGGATTGAAGGAATAAGATTGAACAGATTCGTACTGACACTAATACTAGACTACCATACCACTGTCCTCGGTTGTGCAGGACACATACTTATGCTATTCACTGTCCTCGGTTGTGCAGGACACATACTTATGCTATTCACTGTCCTCGGTTGTGCAGGACACATACTTACAATCTACGTAGACTTATACCTACTACTATCCTCGGTTGTGAAGGATACTTATACATACTACTATCCTCGGTTGTGAAGGATACTTATACTAAATTACTATCCTCGGTTGTGAAGGATACTTATACTAAATTACTATCCTCGGATGTGAAGGATACTTATACTTATACTATCCTCGGTTGTGAAGGATACTTATGGTTACGAATAGTCTAGAGGTTATACAACATGGGAAGCCCCCACCAATAGAACGTACTAACGGTCCAGTAGAGCCACCCGTTACAAACGAACTTACTATTACGCATTTACTTTCTGTGAACTCGCTCAACTAGTTGTTGATCCTCTGTTACATGCCTTGCAGGTCGTTAGGTATATGGAGCTTGCACAGGGAGGAGCAGGTCGTTGTGGGCTTGGATCATGATTATCCTATTAAACACTTTTGATATTTGATACTTATTTACGATGGGTTTTATTTATACGCTTCCGCTAAACAATGATAACTTTCTTATGATTTGGAACACCTTTCATATGGATTTGGGTTGGTTTAAATGACAACTACTTTTATTGTATGTATTGTTCTGTATGATTGGTGGCTTGATCCTGGTCAGTCACGCTCCCAAGCGGTGATACTCCGCGGGTGGATTTTGGGGGTGTGACAATTGTCACCCATAGTAAAAGCAGAAGATGAAGTGTGTACCTGACTAGCTTGGAAAATGCGAAGGCGCTCGTGGAAATCTCGCTCGGGCTCAGACGAAACAGCAAACGAAGGTGGCCCCTGTGAACGAGTGTGGTGCATACAATGAGAAGAATTCTAATCTAAGTGCTAAAGCAAATCTAACCCTAAAGGCACAAATTGCAAGCAAAAGGCACCTAAAGGCAATGGAAATCTATGAAGGCAAATAAGCAACTAAATAGACGACTCGGGTCGTTCTCTAAAGTGCCAGTGTCCCCGGCAACGGCGCCAAAAACTTGATGTGTGAAAATGTGTATATTAAATTCGAACAAGTTTTAAAAATGGAATCACAACCTAAACCACACACAATCGGCAAGTGCACCGGTCGTAGTGTAGTGTAGATGGCAAGACCGGATATCAATCCGTGGACACTATATGCAAACTCTAGATAATGAACCTCTATCGAATAAGTAGTCAAATTTTTTAGATTTGTTTTGAGTGATTTTGATTAATTAATAACTAAAATAAGCAAGAAAACGTAGGAACCAAAACAGACAAACGAAGCAAACACGCGAGCAAATTGTGATCAAATATATATAAGATAAAGGCTACCTAGGTGTCGAATCCTTAGAATCATGCAATGCTAATGTGACAATGCTAATGGTTAAATATCTATTTCCCGCAATTGACCCCCCGCTATAGATTTCCCAATTGAAAAAGCAAGACTAAATGTGAAGTGCTAAAACGAACCGGCTCGAGCTATCGATACCAAATCCTACGAAAATAGAATCCTTTTGACCTCAAAGACAGTTATGTTAAGAGAAGATCCCAAAATCGCAAAGCAAACCCAACTTTGATAATTGAAATCCTAGGAAACCTTAATTACGATGCAATAAACGAGCCCGAGCTATCGGTCACCCAATCTACCCACCAATAATTAGCTAATAACTTAGCTCACCCTAATCGTCTTTCGAGTCATAAGATGAGGATGCAAGTTTTAATATAGTGATTTTAATTATTAGTCAACTTGGTCAATTTCTCAACACAATACCTAACCCGAAAATCCTAAGATAACCGAATTAAATTAAATTCTAAGTCTAGGGGGAATTTCTTCGTGCCTAAACTGTTGAATTTATTGACTAATAAAATAACCAAAACATACCAACATGCAATATCAATATCAATATAAAAGAAAAGTTATGTAAATCACATCAAATAACCGAAAACATGTCACAAACGCATTACAATCCTCTAGTTCATCAAAACCTAGGTAGGTATGAAGTTTAGCTACTCATATTTATCAAAAGCGTAATAAATTCAGTTGTGAAAATCAAACCAAACATGGTTTCGATGCAAAGGATTAGAAAAATAAGCGCAATATCGAACCCGTGATGCTCCAAACTCGAACTGAATATTTCTTTTTTCTTTCTGTTCGTCTAGCAGCCTTCTCGAATACAATAAAGAGAAATCACCCACTGATGTGTCGAAACCAAATAGGGATCCTCCACTCCCTTGATGTTGGACGAAAAACAATAATAATCACCAATTGTGCTTGTTGCCGTCACTGTTGTTGTTCCAATTCTGCCTTTTTCCCTGATCACCTCCTTGCCGCCAATTGCTGTTGACCTTTGTGCCTCTTCTCAAAAACAATGATCGTCCCCCTACATCACGTCCACCTTCTCTATATATATTATCTTTCCATTGCATTAGGGTTTTTATTTTTAATACCCACTAAGTTTGTTTCACAAGCCCAAAACCATGAAACAATAACTGTTTTCGAAATGCATGAAGTTTATTGTATCGGCCCACTTTTGATTTTGAATTCAATATATATAGCCTCCCCCAATATAATATAGAGATAGCGGGCTCGGCTCAATCACGAAAAATAGCAGCAATTTTGATTTTTGTTACTGGCGTTCTACTCTGCTCAACTGGCTGGTGATTTCCATATTACTCGTTTTCGCTCCATTTGCACCAGTACCTGCCAAAACACCAAATAATGTAATCTAATACTAAAAACTAAATAAAACAAATAAAAATTATACAAAAACTATACAATTTACACGGGACAAATATGTGTATTTTACAACACATCAACAATGGAAGGTGATTTGCTACCAAGAGCCTGGAATGCTGTCCATTTGAAGAAATACTTCATGTGACAAGGATCCATGATCCTCACATGATCAGTATCCTTGAAGGATTCTAACAGAACAGACGATCCTCATTTTGGTAACATTCTAATCTCAAACTATTTCATTCTTTTATTCTCTTATATAAGGATAAGGATCCTGCATCCTTTATCCTCCTTTCACTTGATTCTGAGTTTTGAAGGTTCAGGTATCCTTAACAAAGGACTGATTATCCATAGAAGTATCCAGTTATTTGGGCTTGACCCCAGTTTTTTGGGCTTGACCCCAGTTTTTTGGGCTAGTCCCCAGTTTGGGCCTGTCCCCAGTATCGCCAGTAGCGCACGATGATCCTGGTATAGTTCATGGCAATGGGACCAGTACTCGCTTTAGGGGCTGACAATTTCATTGTATTGGCTGTATCCAGGATCCTACGTATAATGGTAGACGTACCATACATCCGTTCCTAAGGTTTCTAACGTTTTCACGTTAGCTAAGGTTTTGCCATTTTCATGTCACTAAGTTTGGATAGTCGCTAGTGAGGGCCATACTCCAGTTTACACAAGATCCTTTGGGCTTGTCCCCAGTTATCCTTTGGGCTTGTCCCCAGTTATCCTTTGGGCTTTTCCCCAGTATATTGGGCTTGTCCCCAGAATTGTTGGGCTTGTCCCCAGTTGCTAACTTTTATCTTATATTGGCTTAGTCCCAAGTTGTATCCTATTTCAGGTTCTTGGAGACGAACGACCAAGGATCCTTGATCCTTACCTTCCACTAAGGTTTGTCTTTTGGTTATCTTAAATATAATGTTAAAGGTTAGGATCCTAACTTGGATTCTCAGGTATGATCCTTAACTGTTTTGATTTTATTCTTTATACCTTTAAGTGACCCTTATTCTTTGACAACAGACCCAATGATTCTAAAATGGCATAACCTTTCTAAAGTTTATCTTTTTCGACTATAGGATATTTGATCCTGGATCATATCCTACAATTCGTAAATTTATTTTGTTTAACTTTTCTTATTGAAGCAAAATATGTGACAACACTTGAAAACTAAAGGATCCATAAGGATAACAACACAGGATAAGCGAAAAAGTTAAAGTTATTTTATTCACAAAACATTAAACCCTTTAAGGTTGTCAAAATTGCCAACCCACGTTTCTACCAGCAAAACGTGGCCCGTCCACATGGGTTGGCAAAGGGTGTCCATTGTTTACAGGTCTTTGTAGTGCAGGAAATAAGAGACAGAAGGATAAAGAGTGGCTTCATCCCCCAAACAGAGGATCCATCCACCACCCATTATCCTGCCTATTGTTCAAGGATCCATGATCCTTCACCCTAGAAACTATTGTCTAAAGTTATTACAACCCATCATTGTTCAACGAAAACATCATGACCAAAATAAACCACTACCAACTTAAAAAATGGGCTCCGGCTATGTCTAGAAGTGTCCATCATCGCCCATTCCTGCAGCTTACACCTTCGCTGCACCACCATCTCCAGCTTCACCAGCTCCACTTGCCTCTCCACCCTGATCCTTGCCACTGCCACCAGCCTCGATTGCTAAAACCTCTTCAGCCTCTTCTTCGTCGTCTAGCTCAGCCAGCCTAGCCTTCCAGCCCTCACTGTCCCAGGTGCTCCTGTCAAAGTCAGGATCCTGAGCTTCTTGGGCCATCTGCAGCTTCGTCTTATACATGGCAATGGCAGCGGAGACTTTAGCACCCTCCATGAGCTCGTGTTTCTCATAATCAACATTGATCAGAACGTTAGCCGTCTGGGTTTTGGCATCATTGAGGTCTTTTTCAAGAGAAGCAATCTTGTGATCCTTAAGCACCGCAACTTGTTAAAGGTCTGAGTATTTCCCTTCCAGTTCTTCAACATTCCCAACATAGTCCTCGATTTCAGCAAATTTCTGCGAAGAAGACAGTGCAAAGTTCAGGATCACGTGATGTAAGTCCCGTTTAATCGGATCTTTCAATGATATCAAACCAATCTTGTGAGAGTGCGGAATCCAATCACAAGATGATTCAAGATAAATCGAAAAATATGAAAAGCAAGAACAATACCGAATCACCTTTAAACACTTGCACACGATTCTATTACTTGAAAAGCAAAACCGTCTGGTACAAGTGTTCACAACCAAAACGAATTCTCTAGCTCTCTCTCTAGGAAATCTGTAACAATGAAGATCCAACCCTAAAACAAGTTGTAAACTTGTTTATATACTAACTTAAGCCCAAGTCCCTACATGGGCTCCCCTTGGGCCTGCTTGGCCCACATGGCCTAAAGCTTGGCCCAAGTGACCTGTAAAGGTCCACAACCTAATATAAACTAACCCGGTAAAGCCCAGTTCGTAACCATAACCCGTTGTGTTAATTTGATGCGTCAGTCTCACACTTTAGGGCCTAACAATCTCCCCCTAGACTGATGCCATCAAATTGTCTTCATAACTTGAATTCAGCAACGTCTTCAACGAAATCTATGGTTGTCTCTAAGCAGTAGATGTTGTGGAAGTTCTTGACTTTTGAACTCTCAGCACTGGGTCTCTTTCTTCAGATTTTGTGGTTAGCTTCATATCAGAATCTCGATCAGCATTTGCTTGAAAATCTTGTCAAAAAGAATGTGAGAGGAGGATTCTCAGCAGCTCTTTTCTTCTTCAGTCTTTGTCTTTCAAGCAGGTTCACGGTACTTTTTCAAATGTACTTTCACTGTCAGACGGCGTCTCGTATCAGGTTCTTCTGACTCAGGTACATCTTGTTGTTGTGATTCTGTAGGCTTCTTCAGCAACTAATAGCATCTCATTCTTCATCAACCCCTGTTCTTGATTGAAATCAAGTTCTGCACATGCTCACAAACTCATAAGCAAACATTTCTTATGCAACAGGGAGAGTACCACATGAACACTAGGTACATCCAATTTCACAATTTAAATTCTTTTAACTTTTGATGATCAGTCAAATCTTCAAGAACGGTTACATTTTTAATTTTTAAGAGAAACAAATGAACACACTATTTTTTGATTTTTTTGAAATATTTCTATTTTTTTTTAATTTTTAATTTTTAAGAACTAAAACAAATAAAAACTCAAAATTTAAACAACTACCACAATATACAATTACAATTGCAAATGGGATCAAAATTCGTTCTCAGACAGACTAAGGAACACTTTTCAGTACGAGTCTAATCAAACTGGTCTATGCGATTGCCAATATGTTTGTCCACTTAAACTTTAACGCTCAATTTTCAATTTTTCAACTTCGTGATATGATTAAGGTAATATTATACTATTATACCCGTGTGTCCCATTCCAAGACATACCCCCGCGATCAAGGTAAGCACAACGATTCATCGTAACAAGTGAGTATACTGATGTCATCCTTTAAGATATCCTGACTGTGTCTAGGTCTGCATATAATCTGTTTTATCATGTTTTGATTTCTTAACAATGAACACCCAGATAAATACTAATCAAATCCCGGAAATGTAAACAGCACACTCTATCATGCAAGTATCTTCCCTACCACATATTTCACAAGTCCAATCCAGATTTCTGAAATCTTAACTGGGAATAGGTTGAGAAAAGAACAGAATAGATCTTTTGCAGAGATGATATAATATACAAATCAAATGAGTTTTTCTCAATTTGATATAGGTTTATTGGGGTTTCTTTTGGGCACTAGAGGGCCTCTTTCGGGTGTTTAGATCTACAGCGCGACAACGTACAGCTAGGTCAGCATGTATCTGGATGCAGCAGAAGCTGTCGTTGCCTAGCACCTCCAGGTCAGCATGTATCTGGATGCAGCAGAGGAGGTACACGACTTTTTCAGAGAAGATTTCAGAATCAGATCAAAATTGTGTGTATCGGGACAACATACAGACATTCAAATAGACATGAGCTAATTCCAAGTGATTTTCTTTTCTGAGGTCATGTACTATTTTAGTTCTGAACAGAAACAGTCAAGATATCCCCGGGTGATTCAACAATATAAAGACCCGAAACCTCAGATATTGGCTATCTATCAACGCAAGATTTAAGACCATAAAATCATACGCCGTTGGTATGTTACCCACATGGTACATAGTTCGTTATGCTTATATCACTTAGTATCTTTTATCATGTTGAGCGTCAAGCCTATCGACATATCGCAGTAGATCCTAGTCTTTTCAGCTATGGCACCTTACATGTGTTAGTCAAACCCTTTAACACGAACATTTATTTCACTTCCCATATCATGCAATTTTTCTTTTTGGCTTTTGCATTTTTTCTAATGTTTTTGTATTTTTCTCATTTTCTCCCCCTAAACTCTATATATGTCTCTCTCTCCCCCTAAATTTGTGCATAAATCTTGGATTTTTGCGCAAATTTACCCTTTACAAGAGAAAGGACACTTTATATACAAGGTTATAAACTAAGAAAAAAAGAGAAAAATCTTTTTGCTTAACCGTTCTGTCATCAGATTGAAGACTAATCAAATTCAAATTAAAATACTGAATTTAAACGGTACCTTTTGCTGATCATTTCTTACTTCTTTTATCTCCTCCAAAGGAAACATATCATCTGTAAAAAAATTTGAACTTTTTGCAACAGTGAAATGTTACCCGTTTTATCTCTGGAACAACCGCTATCAACATTCCAGAGATTGTCAACAGCTCCTCCTTGGTTGTTCCTAAAAAGTAAGGAGATTAGTAAGACATGGGTACCCAGGCCATCGTGGTCCTGGGATTTCCTGAAGCATCAAAATAAGACACTTCCTTTAGACACAAGTCCCCTTTCGTTTCAAGGATTGGAGACGTTGCTGCTTTGGATTTGGGTTTCCAAAACTGTTTCGGTCTATCAAACGCATTTGTTGCCTTCGGTTGAGCAACTTTAGCTGTTTCAGGTTTGTTAGTTTTAGAAACACGTTTTTGTTCCTGAACAGCCATGCGTTTGTTTTTAGCAGCATTCCAATCCCCATCAGAAGGTTTAACCTTGGGATTCACATTCTTCATTGCCTTAGGTAAAGATACCTTCATTGGCTTGGAATGGTAGTTACCCTTTGGTGTAACCCTCTGATTTTGCATAGAATAGGGTACGTAGGGACGCCGTGTGCAGTTTCTAGCAATATGACCCGCGATGCCACAGTTGTAGCAAGTATGTCTTTTCATCGGAAAGACGTTTTGAGCAGCTTGATTTGCTCCTGCAGATCCTGAAGGACAAACCGGTCCTTTTTGTGCTTGATGCGCCTGCATATTTCTCTTAGACGAAGACGAATTTGGGTGCTTGTATTTGTTGTTTGCAGAAGTCTTGTTGCTCTGAGCACCATTCTTCGTCTTTTCTCCCTTATTGGAGCTTTCAATCACCTTGTCATGAGCCTTATGAGATCGTGATTGTCCTTGATGAGCAGACTTCGTATACTCCCGACTTTGATCTGCCCGTTTTGGCTCATTCCGCTTGTTGTGAACCGGCTCACAAACATTAGCACACGAGTGAGTGTTGGCATTTCGTTGCACTTTTGGACGATGAACACAATTTCTAGCAATGTGTCCAGGAATTCCACAGTTGAAACATGTCTGTCGTTTCAATGTATGGAGATTCTGAGAGCTAGCAACATTATCTAATTTGATGGGTCTAGATGACCGAGTTTGCGTTGCCTGTGTTCCATGTGCCTTTTCTGAGTCCTTTTGTACCTGTTGATCAGAACTAGCACAAGCATGAGATGTAGACGAATGATGAGATTCATCCTTCTCACTTTTATCATGATCATTTTGAAAAACCGGTGTTTCAGTTTTATCTTTATTTTCAGAAACATTTTTCGGTGACTGTTCATTTATTTCAACTCCTTTTTCTTCTTTAATAGATTCAGATTCATTTTCGATTTTAGGACAAGTTGAAATTTCATCAACACATGTTTCATGTGAATCCGATTTAGTTTTGCTTTCATCTACAGTTTCCAATGGGGTCCCACTAGATTCAACATTAGGGACACCCACTGAGACAGATTCAGAAGAAGAATCAGGATACTCTTGATTTTCTTGAGAAGAAGTTTCAGTGGTTTCACTGAATGTGTCCTGAGGAACCTCACCTGTAACACTGCCAACAACTGAAATATTAGAAGCATCACAATCACGTGCATTAACTGAAACACAATCATCACCACAATTATTGTTCAAAGATTCAACACAAACATCATCAGTTTTGCCCCTAACGTCAGACACACTTGACGAAACATAAGCAGAAAAAGACGCAAACAAAGAACGACTAAAAGCAATGTCAGATTCAGTTGGTTCAGAATAAGGTTCAACATAAGGTTCAGAAATATTTGAAATAACGACTGGTTCACTCCCAAGAACATCTCCACACTTTACTTCAGGTACTTCATCTGCACATGAAGACGAAACGTTAGAATCAAAAGTACCCTTTGAAACAAAATTTACCGAAGGAGTCGCTCGTTTATCAACATGTCTGCTGTTGATTGATGACTTATCAGTTTTAGGACCGTAAGCCATCTTGTCCTCATTCATCAATTCCTCCTCAGTCATGGGTAAATATGTGTAATTATCATTATAAGGAGGAGGAACTTGATTGAATCCCAACCCACACCCCTTCTTTTTCTTGTATGCAAGTTGCTGATCACACAGGTTCTTAACCAGTTTGCTGGAAGAATCAAATTTCTTAATGTTAAGTTCGTTAATTTGATATCTTTCTTTGATATCTTCCAGTTCTTTGGTCAAAATGCATACTTTCTCTTGAGCTTCTAAGAAATGGGCTGTTTTTACACTTACATCATCTTTGAGTTTGATGATGTCTTTTCGTTGAGCTTCAATTTTATCTTTATAAAGCTTTTCATTCTTTAATAAAGTAAAATTTTTATTTTTTATGTCTTGATAATCTTGTATTAGCTCAGCATTGTGTATTCTATATGCCTCAACCCTTTCTCGACACTCAGGAGTGCAAAAGATAGAAAGTGTATCTTCAACAGTCATTTCTTGAACCACGGGTTTGTGAAATATGAATGCCATAATCTCAGCAGGTGGTTGAAACTTTTGTTCTTCTCCTCAAAACACAAACCAAACAAGAATCCGTGTACTCGCTTATTCAAATACTTTGCACGCGAAAGAACGAACCCGCTCTTTAAACCGTACCTCAAAACCTGTCAAAACCGTTATCACAAACAAACAAACCTTTTTATTATTATTATGTTTATTATTATTATTATTATTATTATTATTATTATTATTATTATTATTATTTATTTATTTATTTTTTTTTAGATTTTGAAGTTACCCTTTTTTTTAATTACTAAAAGAGAATACTTATACTTATTATTATAATTATTTATTATGATTATTATTAAAAAAAAATATCTGATACCACTTGTAAGTCTCGTTTAATCGGATCTTTCAATGATATCAAACCAATTTTGTGAGAGTGCGGAATCCAATCACAAGATGATTCAAGATAAATCGAAAAATATGAAAAGCAAGAACAATACCGAATCACCTTTAAACACTTGCACACGATTCTATTACTTGAAAAGCAAAACCGTCTGGTACAAGTGTTCACAACCAAAACGAATTCTTTAGCTCTCTCTCTAGGAAATCTGTAACAATGAAGATCCAACCCTAAAACAAGTTGTAAACTTGTTTATATACTAACTTAAGCCCAAGTCCCTACATGGGCTCCCCTTGGGCCTGCTTGGCCCACATGGCCTAAAGCTTGGCCCAAGTGACCTGTAAAGGTCCACAACCTAATATAAACTAACCCGGTAAAGCCCAGTTCGTAACCATAACCCGTTGTGTTAATTTGATGCGTCAGTCTCACACTTTAGGGCCTAACACGTGATCCTCAAGTGAGCAGGATATTTAAACTAAGTCAGTGATCCTTACATCAGAAAAGTACTCAAGGAACTAATGACGGATCAGAGGCAAGCCTTGTAGATTGTCAGCCTCAGAGGTCTTCCTTTTCTTGCCACCCTTGCCTTTAGAAGTGGTTGCCTTGGGGATCATGACAGTTGGACTGGCAGTAAGCTTCTTCTTTAAGGATCGCACAGTGTCAAGGTCAGTGACACTGAATTTAAAGGCAGATCTTGAAGATTTTCCAGCACCTACACAATCAAAACAGATAAGTATCCTTATTTTATTCTTATTTAAGCATTTAATTACATATAACCATGGATACTTACTCGACATAGTGACAGAACCTGAGGATACTTCTTGAGAATCCTGGGTGTTTGCTTTAAATGATCTTATCGCAGGATCAAGTCTTCGGAAAGCAGCAAGCCTTTCCTTTGTTGCAGGTGTTTTGAAGAGATGTGAAACAGAAACAGCTGCACAAAAAAATGGAAACATGTTAGTAATCCTGATCAGAAGCAAACTCATCCGGTGATCCTTCTAAGGATCCTCTATCCTACCATGAGTTGTCCATTTTCTAGGCAGATCCTTTCCATCAGGGATAGAATCCCTTCTGACAAAGAAGAATCGCTGTTTCCAGTTGGTGTCATTCTTAGTGGCTTTGAAGATGGGATGTTCTTCACCAGGTTTATGTTTGAGTAGATATCGTGAGACCCATGGCTTACGAGGTCCTACATCTCTGCAAGCTCCGACATTCCCAGATCAATACCTTGTTGCTCAATGATCCTTTCAAGGGTGAGACCCTCCAGATCATAGGCATTGCTTGGATGTAGGAGATGCTAGTGAGAGAGAAGAAGGATTGGGTGAAATCTGGAAAAGGGTATGTGTATCCTATTGTGAATGGGGTGACCGGAAAAGCTACCCAGGTTTCAGACACGAAATCACTTAGAACGGTGGGATCAAAGGTTTTGAAAACGGTATTCGCCGGAAAACAATGGCGGACTTTGTCTATCTGTGGATCGGTGAAGCAGCAACGTTCTTTTGCAGAATCTTTTATGATCCCTTGGCTTTTCAAGGGCTGTCCTTCTTGTGATCCTTACCCGGTGAGGATCTTAGCATCATCTTGATTATGAAGGTGGTGAAGAAGGAGAAACAGAGTGAGAAGATGAAGGAGGATCCTTACCCGGTGAGGATCTTAGCATCATCTTGATCTTAGCATCCTCTTCCTGTTCCATTGCATGCACATTCTGGTTATCAGACTTGTTGTAGGGTTTGAACTTGTTGCTCTTGAAGGAGGATCCTTGCTTTTCCTGTTTTGAGGATCCTGCTAGTCTTTCCTGGATCCTTTTGTCATCCTCTAACCGGATGAACCTAAGGGCCCTAGTTCTTACTTCATCAAGATTCCTGCAAGGTGTCATAACAAGATCATCATAGAATAACGAATCCCTAAGCAATCCCATTTTAAAGGCTTCAACAGCCGTAGCTATATCCAAATTAGGAATATCTAAGGATTCTTTACTAAACTTAGTGATATAATCTCTAAGTGATTCATTTTGACCTTGAGTTATCCTATACAAGTCACTAGTTAATCGTTCAAACTTTTTACTACAAGAGAATTGGTTATTAAACAAGTTAACTAGATTAGCAAATGAAGTAATAGAGTAAGGGGGAAGACTTAGCAGCCATTTAAGAGCTGATCCTGTGAGCGTGGATCCAAAACCCTTGCATAAACATGCTTCCTTTAACCTTTCTGGGATGGGGTTAATCTCCATCCTTTCTCTGTATTGAGTTATGTGTTCTTCAGGATCTGTGGAGCCGTCATATAACTTCATGGTTGGTATCTAGAACCTCTTGGGTATCTCAGCATCACAAATAGGTGGTGCAAAACGAGATCTTATGGCCCCCATCTGCGATTTCAGGAATAGGCTTAACTACCCCTGGAACACTGGATATCATATCCTTAAGCTTTTGTAATTCTCTAGCCATAGCTTGATTGATACATGTATCCTGCATAAGGCCATGGTTAGTGGTATAAGAATTATTGAAAGTGTTACCTCCCGGTGGATTCAAGCTTGGAATCCCGGATGTGTATCCATATTGTCGAGGCTCTGGTATGATCGAAGGACCAGAAGAAGCAATGGTTTGCATCGGGATGAAGTCTCCTTGATGGACATCAGAACTTCCAGGTTGCAAACTTCTTAAGGATCCTAGATCCTGCGGAGCATTGGATCCTTGATGCACTGTGAATGGGGGTCTTGGAGGATAATCCATGGATCCGAAAACCTGAGAGGATCCTTGAGGCTGAAAGGAGGATCCTTGATCCTGAAAGGATCCTTGAACCTGAGAGGATCCTTGAACCTGAGAGGATCCTTGAACCTGAGAGGATCCTTGAACCTGGGAGGATCCTTGAACCTGGGAGGATCCTTGAACCTGAGAGGATCCTTGAACCTGCTGCGTCCCCATGTATCCTCCTGAGCTGACAAAGGATCCTTGATGCTGAGAGAAGGATCCTGCTGGTTGAAAATATGATCCTAAAGCCTGAGACGTTGCTGAGGATCCGTAGTGCATTCCTCTTGTTCCACCTAAGTATTGGACATTTGGAGCTGCAAAATGCTGAAAGGTTATGACCGGAGTGTCGAAATTCAAGGATCTGGGCATCAATGGGGAATGGTCCTCTGCCGATCTCTTCTGTTTCTTGATATCTCCAATTTCTCTGAGAATCCTTTCGTTAGTCTTATCCTGCTGCTGTTTGTGATCCTTCATCTGCAAAATCAAAGTAAAACGATCACTAGTAGTAGGAGTATAAGATGCAGAAGAAGTTGGAGGTTTTGAGAAAATAGGAGTCGGTTTCTTCTCAGCATTCTTCTGGGATCCAGAAGGTGGTGGATGTGACAACTCGTACTTTAGACTTATCTTGTGTAACGTTATATGCTTACGTGAACTATATTATTTGAATGAATACATGATATATTTGATATGTGTTATGTATAATATGTGTGTATGTTAACCGAGCCCAACCCGAACCGCACAATACCCGTTCGACCACACAAGCCCGCTTGGGCCGCACCTCTTGTATTCGGAACATGGACAACCCATTAAGGGGGGTTTCGGCCCACTAAACTTATACGTATAACACTAGGGTGTTAGTAATTTTCCCACACTTTTGGCAAACCATCAACACACAAGAAACCCTAATCTCTACTCCTCTCTCTCGTGTGCTTTGGAACCCGACGGCAAACACCCTTCGAAGCTCGTGAACCGAATCGATCCCCTACTTTAATCCGGTTAGTGTCTTAGTACCGGTTTGTATTATATGTGATGATGTGATATATGTATGATCTATGTGGTGACTTATGAATGTTATGAGATTGATTATGAATGAATGATATCGGCTGTGAGTTGTATGCGTGCGTGTGATTATATGTTGAGATGATACATGGTTGATAGATTAATCCTACTATTGGACTTCCGGGTTGTTGGTGATTATTCGGAAATCGTTGGTTGATTATGTGAACCGAATGGTTGATCATTGTTCATGATCATGATTCGATTAGGGTTTATATGGTTTAGGTTGCATGATAGTCTATGTATTTGTAAATCACATGATCAGAATATATGTTACATAGGATATTGAACTGATTATTGTTCTTGATTAGATATTATGACTATGCAAACCGGTAATCGATTATTTGATGATGAGTATGAACAGGTTGAATTGTGATTTGAAACTGTTAATTTCTGTGTTTGATCTGAAATCCGAAACTGCCTAAGTTGTTAGCTTGAATCACGGAATTAATTGAGATTGAATTAAGGAAATCAGGAAAGGTTGTTACAAATTGCTAGTCTCGACACGGTTGCGAGTCGAGAACTCCATGTCTCGACTCGAGACCGCACATTCCCGGCAGAAACCGCACAAGCCGAGACCACAGTTGCGAGTCCTGTTGCGACTCGAGACCGTGTAGTCTCGAGCAGACCATGACAACTCGAGATCATCCTTGTTGCGACTCGAGACTTCGGAACCAGCCCAACTCGAGACCGCTTGGTCTCGACTCGAGACTGTGAGCACGGGCACCTTATTATTGGACTGTTTAATCTTATTGGGCCGAGATTGTATTATTGATTTGTTATGATATTTGGGCCGGAGGTTATTGGACCGACTCCTAGTTTCACAAGTTGGATATGTTATGACAGTTAACTTATGTTACGTGTTTGTCATGATTATTACGTGCACGTTACCTACTAGTCTATGTGATACATATGTGCGATACTTGAGTCAAAACCTGACTTGTGTGGTAACCCTGTTAGGACGAGATTGACCACTTTAGTTCAAGGAAACTTTTTGTGTATCTGCCGAGCAAACCAAGGTGAGTTCACACAGCCAAGGCATGGGATTCCCGGGTTGGGAATTGGGTTGGAATGTTTGATATGGAATGATTACTCGTACTTACGCAATCACTAGACTATAGACCATCGTCCTCAGGATAGTCAGGACACTTACGTAAAACCTACGTAAACTAGTATCTACCATTGTCTCCCGGGTCGGGAGGACACTTACGTAAATCCTACGTAACCTAATACCCACTACTGTCTTCCGGGTCGGAAGGACACTTACGTAAATCCTACGTAAACCCCACGCGTACCACTGTCCTCGGGGAAGGGCACTCACGTAAATCCTACGTGACCTTGTACGTATTCCTGTTCTCAGTTAAAGAAGAACACATGGTTGCAAATAGTCTAGTAAGTACCATAATGGGAAGCCCCCATTAGTAAGGATAAACGTGGGAATACCCCACTAGTAATATATATATACAAGGCATGGGAAACCCCCACCATTAGTACATACATGCATTTGAAGCCCCCACTAGATGAACTTACGCATTACTGTTATGAACTTACTTTCTGTGAACTTGCTCAACTAGTTGTTGATTATCTGCTGCATGCCTTGCAGGACCTTAGGTACATTATGGAGCTTGCACAGGGAGGAGCAGGTCGTTGTGGGATACGGATCGTGAACGATATTTGAACTTATAACTTATTTTGGGTTTTCATTATTATGCTTCCGCTACTTAAACAAAGTTTGGTTTGAACATCAATCATGTTGATTTGGGTTTTTGAACTACTTTAACTATTATATGCTTGTTCAATATGATTGGTGGCTTGATCCTGGTCATGTCACGCTCCCAAGCGGTGGTACTCCGTGGGTGGATTTTGGCGGTGTGACAGATTGGTATCAGAGCCATTGGTTATAGAGAACTTGGTTTTAATATGGGAAAAACGTTTTTATTAAAACCAGACTATAACCAGAACAGTGCTCTCAACGATCCACAACGACGCTTCGCTCCACTTGCAAGACTCGACATCCTAGGTAATAAGGTTTATGTTTATTGCCTGCATGCTAGAATTACATAGAACTTTGCTCGTAGTACACTTAGATACACATGATACTATTACATGAGAATACCTACGTGCTTACGCTTTTCTGTCATCGCCCTACTCGCGAACCATTCTCACTTACGCTACTTTTACAATGAAGATCATGTCTGGATGAATTAACATGACTCAAGCCTAGCTAGAGGCCCTCGTTTAAGCTCAAGTTGCTGCGGCACTTGCAGCTGCTCAAGCAGGTAGTATACCCTGCAGTATAGACTCACACTAGGATCCTTAGATCCTGCATTAACTCTCGAATTTAACCTCGTCCTATTCATACACAATAGGTCAACCAGCGCAGCAGCCTGTCTGCACTTTTAAGAACTTCATGGACTGTCGTCCAAGTACTTTCAGTGGCACGGAAGGGGCAGTGGGACTACTCCATTGGTTTGAGAAGCTCGAGTCAGTATTTGAGATGTGTGAATGCCCTGAGGCTCGCAGGGTCAAGTACGCCACTGGCACGCTAGAAGGAATAGCACTAACTTGGTGGAACGCCCAAGTTCAGATCTTAGGGTTGGCAGCTGCTAACGCCACACCCTGGAATGAATTCAAAGAACTTATCAAACGCGAGTACTGCACAAGAGATGATATTCACAAGTTGGAGAATGAGTTTTATCACTTGAAGATGACGGGGTCGGAGATAGAAGCTTACACGAAGCGATCGAACGAACTAGCTATCTTGTGTCCAACCATGGTGGACCCTCCAATCAAGCGTATCGAATTGTACCTCAAGGGTCTAGCCTCAGAAATTCAGAGCCATGTTACATCGGCTAACCTCGACAACCTTCAAGATATTCAGCGTCTTGCTCATCGCCTCACGGATCAGGCGGTGGAACAGAACAAGTTGCCCAAACGCATCAGTGCTACCGCATCAGCCACTACTCCCACTACACCCAGTGACAACAAAAGAAAGTGGGATGGGGATTCTAGCAAAGGTTCAGCAACAGTTCAATCTCAAACTCAGCAGCAAAAGACTGACCACTACCAGAGTCCTAGGCAGCAATCCTCTGGTGGTCATAGACAGAGAAGGTATCAAGGGTTTCACCCCAAGTGTCACAACTGCAACAGACATCACAGCGGCCAGTGCAACAAGGGTCGTTGTCAAAGATGTCTCAAGATGGGTCACGAGGCCAAAGACTGTAGGAGCCCACGGCCTGCAAATCAGAACCAGCAACCGCAACAACCAGCTCCACAAAACCCACAGCAGCAACAGCCACAACGTGGAAACCGGGGATGTTTCCAGTGTGGGGCAGAAGGTCACTACAAACGCGATTGTCCTCAGTTGAACCAGAACCAGAATCGCAACAACAATAACCAGGTCGACGGGAACAACAACGGGGGAAACAACAACAACAATGGCAACGAGGCAAGGGGTCGAGCTTTCGTGTTAGGACGAGGAGATGCAATGAACGATCCCAATGTGGTTATGGGTAAGTTTCTCCTTGACGATATTTATGTTACTGTTTTATTTGATTCGGGTCCGGATACAAGTTATATTTCTGTGAAAGCCAGTAAATTGTTAAAACGTACATCAACACCCCTAAACACCAAACACATCGTAGAACAAGCTAATGGTAAGAGTTTAGAAGCCACGCAGATAGTCAGGGGTTGTAGTATCGTCTTAGCCGGTCAAGTTTTCTCGATCGACCTCATTCCCATAGTTTTGGGTAGTTTCGATATCGTTATTGGGATGGATTGGTTATCCCAACATCAGGCGGAAATCATATGCAGCGAGAAGATCATTCGTATTCCCCGTTCTGGTCAAGAACCCCTCGAAGTTCAAGGTGACAAGAGTGGTGCAGTGGTAGGCATCATCTCTTTCTTGAAGGCTCAGAAGTGTCTGCGAAAGGGTCACACCGCAATCTTGGCACTCGTTTCGGATGCATCAGTGAAGGAAAAGAAACTGGAGGACATTCCAGTTGTACGCGACTACCCTAAAGTGTTTCCTGAAGATTTACCTGGATTACCGCCTCACAGTCAGGTCGAATTTCAAATCGAGCTCGCTCCAGGAGCAGCACGCATAGCTCGCGCACCATATCGTCTAGCTCCATCAGAATTGGAGGAATTGTCAAAGCAGCTACAAGAGCTCTTGGAAAAGGGCTTCATTCGTCCAAGCTCTTCGCCATGGGGAGCTCCAGTACTTTTCGTGAAAAAGAAGGATGGCACTTTCAGGATGTGCATCGACTACCGTGAACTGAACAACGTGACGGTGAAGAACCGTTATCCTCTTCCACGTATTGACGACTTAGTCGACCAGTTGCAAGGGTCGTGTTATTACTCCAAGATAGACTTGAGGTCTGGTTATCATCAGCTGAGAGTCCGAGAGGAGGACGTCTCCAAAACTGCATTCAGAACTCGCTATGGCCACTACGAGTTTCTTGTCATGCCGTTCGGGTTAACGAACGCACCTGCCGTATTTATGGACCTTATGAACAGGGTGTGCAAACCCTATCTTGACAAGTTCGTCATTGTCTTCATCGACGACATCCTAATCTACTCCAAGAGTCAGGAGGAGCACGAGCAGCACCTACGCCTTATTTTGGAACTCCTACGGAAGGAACAGCTGTACGCTAAGTTTTAGAAATGTGACTTCTGGCTTCGTGAAGTCCACTTTCTAGGCCACGTAGTGAACAAGGATGGGATCCATGTCGATCCATCCAAGGTAGACTCGATCAGGAACTGGCCTGCACCACGTACGCCAACGGAAATACGCCAATTCTTGGGTTTGGCGGGTTACTACAGACGGTTTATTAAAGACTTTTCAAAGATTGCTCAGCCGCTTACACTACTGACACAGAAGGGTGTCACCTACCGTTGGGGCAACACGCAGGAAACTGCTTTCCAGCACTTAAAGGATAGACTTTGCAGTGCACCTATCCTCTCATTGCCAGAGGGCACGGACGATTTTGTAGTATACTGTGATGCATCCATCCAGGGTCTGGGATGTGTGTTAATGCAGCGCGACAAGGTCATTGCCTACGCTTCGCGCCAACTCAAGATACATGAACGAAATTACACGACGCACGATTTAGAGCTGGGAGCTGTTGTTTTTGCGCTCAAGTTATGGCGACACTACCTGTACGGTACCAAGTGCACAATTTACACCAATCACAGGAGTCTCGAGCATATCTTCAGGCAGAAGGAATTGAACATGCGTCAACGACGATGGGTTGAACTGCTTAATGATTATGAATGTGCTATTAAATACAATCCAGGCAAAGCCAATGTTGTGGCTGACGCTCTCAGTCGGAAAGACACTTTACCTCGGCGTGTGCGAGCACTGCAGCTTACGATTCAGTCTAGCCTTCCTGCACAGATACGAGATGCTCAGATAGAAGCTTTAAAACCAGAAAACGTCAGGGCTGAAGCCCTACGCGGCTCAAGGCAACGATTAGAACAAAAGGAAGACGGCGCCTACTATGTAACGGGGCGTATTTGGGTCCCACTTTATGGCGGTCTACGAGAGCTTGTGTTGGACGAAGCACACAAGTCTCGCTACTCGGTACATCCAGGATCGGACAAAATGTACCACGACATCAGAACTACTTATTGGTGGCCTAGCATGAAGGCCCACATCGCTACCTATGTCAGCAAATGCTTGACATGTGTAAGAGTCAAGGTTGAATACCAGAAACCAGCGGGCCTACTTCAGCAACCTACGATACCGCAATAGAAATGGGAAGAAATTTCCATGGATTTCGTTACAGGCCTACCCAGGTCCCAGCACGGGAATGATACCATATGGGTGATCGTGGATCGACTCACCAAGTCTGCACACTTCCTAGCTATAAAGGAAACGGATAAGTTCTCCACTCTCGCAGACATCTATCTCAAAGAAGTTGTTTCGAGGCACGGGGTGCCCACCTCCATCATTTCGGATCGGGATGCACGATTCACCTCAGAACTATGGCAAGCGATGCACAAATCTTTCGGCTCACGGTTAGACATGAGCACAGAGTATCATCCTCAGACGGATGGGCAGTCTGAGCGAACAATCCAAACTCTTGAAGACATGCTTAGGGCATGCGTTATTGATTTCGGCAACGGCTGGGAAAAGCATCTCCCTTTGGTGGAGTTCTCGTACAATAACAGTTATCACACCAGCATACAAGCCGCTCCATTCGAGGCATTGTACGGGCGTAAATGCCGGTCACCTCTCTGTTGGGCAGAGGTGGGGGATAGTCAGATCACGGGTCCAGAGATCGTAGTGGACACCACAGAAAAGATAGCACAGATACGACAACGCATGGCGGCAGCACGCGACCGTCAGAAAGCCTACGCGGACAAGCGTAGAAAACCGTTGGAATTTCAGGTCGGGGACCGGGTTTTATTAAAAGTCTCACCCTGGAAGGGTGTGGTACGTTTTGGCAAACGGGGCAAACTAAATCCACGGTATGTCGGACCATTCGAGATCATTGAGAAAATCGGCAAAGTGGCATACAAGCTAAACCTACCAGCGGAACTCGGGGCAGTTCATAACGTTTTCCACGTGTCGAATCTGAAGAAGTGCCTATCAGATGAGACCCTTATCGTTCCTTTTAAGGAACTCACTATCGATGAGCCGTTGCAGTTCGTCGAAGAACCAGTAGAAATCACGGACCGGGATGTTACGGTCCTCAAACACAAGAGAATCCCTCTTGTTCGAGTTCGTTGGAACTCCAAACGTGGCCCAGAGTACACCTGGGAACGCGAAGACAAGATGACAGAAAAGTACCCCCAGTTATTCGTAACCAATACCACCACTACTGAGACTGAAGCTACTACTACGGAATATCGGGACGAAATTCCAGATCAACGGGGGGAGGATGTGACACCCCAGAAAAACCAGTGAACGATACAACTTACCTAGCTTCCTCAGTGAGTGCATACCAAATTTCGGGACGAAATTTCTTTTTAGTTGGGGATAATGTGACAACTTGTACTTTAGACTTATCTTGTGTAACGTTATATGCTTACGTGAACTATATTATTTGAATGAATACATGATATATTTGATATGTGTTATGTATAATATGTGTGTATGTTAACCGAGCCTAACCCGAACCGCACAATACCCGTTCGACCACACAAGCCCACTTGGGCCGCACCTCTTGTATTCGGAACATGGACAACCCATTAAGGGGGGTTTCGGCCCACTAAACTTATACGTATAACACTAGGGTGTTAGTAATTTTCCCACACTTTTGGCAAACCATCAACACACAAGAAACCCTAATCTCTACTCCTCTCTCTCGTGTGCTTTGGAACCCGACGGCAAACACCCTTCGAAGCTCGTGAACCGAATCGATCCCCTACTTTAATCCGGTTAGTGTCTTAGTACCGGTTTGTATTATATGTGATGATGTGATATATGTATGATCTATGTGGTGACTTATGAATGTTATGAGATTGATTATGAATGAATGATATCGGCTGTGAGTTGTATGCGTGCGTGTGATTATATGTTGAGATGATACATGGTTGATAGATTAATCCTACTATTGGACTTCCGGGTTGTTGGTGATTATTCGGAAATCGTTGGTTGATTATGTGAACCGAATGGTTGATCATTGTTCATGATCATGATTCGATTAGGGTTTATATGGTTTAGGTTGCATGATAGTCTATGTATTTGTAAATCACATGATCAGAATATATGTTACATAGGATATTGAACTGATTATTGTTCTTGATTAGATATTATGACTATGCTAACCGGTAATCGATTATTTGATGATGAGTATGAACAGGTTGAATTGTGATTTGAAACTGTTAATTTCTGTGTTTGATCTGAAATCCGAAACTGCCTAAGTTGTTAGCTTGAATCACGGAATTAATTGAGATTGAATTAAGGAAATCAGGAAAGGTTGTTACAAATTGCTAGTCTCGACACAGTTGCGAGTCGAGAACTCCCTGTCTCGACTCGAGACCGCACATTCCCGGCAGAAACCGCACAAGCCGAGACCACAGTTGCGAGTCCTGTTGCGACTCGAGACCGTGTAGTCTCGAGCAGACCATGACAACTCGAGATCATCCTTGTTGCGACTCGAGACTTCGGAACCAGCCCAACTCGAGACCGCTTGGTCTCGACTCGAGACTGTAAGCACGGGCACCTTATTATTGGACTGTTTAATCTTATTGGGCCGAGATTGTATTATTGATTTGTTATGATATTTGGGCCGGTGGTTATTGGACCGACTCCTAGTTTCACAAGTTGGATATGTTATGACAGTTAACTTATGTTACGTGTTTGTCATGATTATTACGTGCACGTTACCTACTAGTCTATGTGATACATATGTGCGATACTTGAGTCAAAACCTGACTTGTGTGGTAACCCTGTTAGGACGAGATTGACCACTTTAGTTCAAGGAACCTTTTTGTGTATCTGCCGAGCAAACCAAGGTGAGTTCACACAGCCAAGGCATGGGATTCCCGGGTTGGGAATTGGGTTGGAATGTTTGATATGGAATGATTACTCGTACTTACGCAATCACTAGACTATAGACCATCGTCCTCAGGATAGTCAGGATACTTACGTAAAACCTACGTAAACTAGTATCTACCATTGTCTCCCGGGTCGGGAGGACACTTACGTAAATCCTACGTAACCTAATACCCACTACTGTCTTCCGGGTCGGAAGGACACTTACGTAAATCCTACGTAAACCCCACGCGTACCACTGTCCTCGGGGAAGGGCACTCACGTAAATCCTGCGTGACCTTGTACGTATTCCTGTTCTCAGTTAAAGAAGAACACATGGTTGCAAATAGTCTAGTAAGTACCATAATGGGAAGCCCCCATTAGTAAGGATAAGCGTGGGAATCCCCCACTAGTAATATATATATACAAGGCATGGGAAACCCCCACCATTAGTACATACATGCATGGGAAGCCCCCACGAGATGAACTTACGCATTACTGTTATGAACTTACTTTCTGTGAACTCGCTCAACTAGTTGTTGATTATCTGCTGCATGCCTTGCAGGACCTTAGGTACATTATGGAGCTTGCACAGGGAGGAGCAGGTCGTTGTGGGATACGGATCGTGAACGATATTTGAACTTATAACTTATTTTGGGTTTTCATTATTATGCTTCTGCTACTTAAACAAAGTTTGGTTTGAACATCAATCATGTTGATTTGGGTTTTTGAACTACTTTAACTATTATATGCTTGTTCAATATGATTGGTGGCTTGATCCTGGTCATGTCACGCTCCCAAGCGGTGGTACTCCGCGGGTGGATTTTGGGGGTGTGACAGTGGAGGCAAAGGTGGAATGCCCTGGGATGAATTGACCGCAGACATTGCACTTGAAGTATTCTTGGCTGAAGAAGCCATCTGCTTGGTTGCAACGAACCGAAATGATCACAGAAACAAGAATTCCTTAGGAATGAAGCACCAATCGCCCCACGGTGGGCGCCAAACTGTTTTGGTCAAAAATCAAGCAATGATAATGCAACCAAACTTTCTGTTGTGAGGTATGATGCTTGAATCAATGAACAATATTAAGGATCACTCTGAAATGTAATGAACAAGTGACACAGAGATTTATACGAGGAAAAAGCCCTTGATCAATGAATGATCTCCGGCATAAAAAACCTCGGGTGATGGAAACTACCGATCACCAACTCAGATTAAACAAGAAATGTATTACAACTTCGGATGATAGCGAGCTAATTACAAGGATCACTATAGTGTAATGTGCACAAAAATGTGTAATCGCCAAGTGAATTGTCGAGAGCTGGTGAGAGCAGTTACGAGTGTGTGTGTTAAGCTAAAAATAGCCAAGTGTTTTCTATTTAGCTCGCTATCCCCTTTAAAAATGGAAAATATCTAAGCTAACAAACATTCCGCATTTGGTGCAAGTCCTCCACGAACCCAACGTCCACTTCAGCCATGCACGTGCGGAATAAATATGGAATATGCTCCAGGAATATCGCCAAGACCAAGTCCAAGCTCGTACTCCTGCAAAACAACATCATATTTGTTTTGGTCAAAAATTACTGAAGCAATTAAGTGATCAAATTAGTTAAGTGAGGTAGTGTGCTAAAAATGCGTTGAAAATATGTTGGTTAAGTTGTTTAGAAAAAAAGTGTTCAGGATACGGCTCAGGATATTGAGCTGTATCTACGATCAAACAATGAGCAAAAAATAAAGGGGTTGACACGAGATGTACGAGGAAAGCCCTTGATCAATCTAGATCGCCGACATAAAACCTCGGGAGCTGACAATCGCAGCTGCCTAGTTCTTCTTATTGCTTCAAACTTCAGGATACAGTGCAGGATATTGACCAGATCGCTAAGTGTTACAATGCTTTGTGTGAAAGTAAAAGTTGCGAGAGAGCAAGTGTGAAAGTGTAGTGAGTGTTGATGTGATGTCCTATTCGATCTGGTATACCTATCTATTTATAGTAACGAAATATAAACTAGAATTCCTATAAACATGGGATGCTCCGAATATTCCATAGTGAAGTTGTAGACCGAGTAATGCGGCTTCAACGGCTTCATGTGAATGACTTGGACCGAGTCTTCAGTAGAAAAGGTCTTCATGAACGTTGCTAGCTTCTAACCCACGTACCTGCACATAATCCGTTAGTGATCCTGAGGATGCCATTGATGTTACCAATATCCTGAATCAGCATCCCGGATGTGAAAAGATATCATATAACCAAGATATAATTCAAGATATTTCTCAGGATATGGGCTCAGAATTTCACCCATAACAATTGTCCCCAAAAAATGTTACCGTTTAGTATCCTGGCACTAACGGTTATATTTTTTCCGGAGAACGAGGCAATTAAGAGATAAGACCCATGATGTGACTGCTTGTAACCGTTCAGTCTACATTTACTCATTGCTCCCTATATCTTCTCATGCTCATCTTCTTTTAACCATCACTGAAGAGAAAAAAGGTAAATATTTTCTCTCTCAACTCCATCTTCCTCCCTCATTCTACTCAATATTCCAGTGACAATATGGCAAGGCAGAAGAGATCCAGCTCCGGCGATTCTGCTCCCACGTTTATCCACCAGAATATTCTCCAAGATCCGGAGAAAGAAATATGCACCTTCGATGGTGCACACTTGTCAACCCTTAAAACCTCCGGCATCTTCCCAAAAGGGACAGTGTTCCGGCCATTTGATCGGGAAATCCGATCAGATATGGTTTCTGATGAATGGCTATGCTTCAATGCTTTTCCCTTTACCTTAGGGTTACAATTTCCTTTCTCTGAGTTTATCACCGAGTTTTTTAACCTCACCAAGATTTCTTTTAGTCAAACAATGCCAATGCTTTGGTCAGTCCTGTCTGTTCTTGATCAAATCAAGAATAACCATATCCCTGATCTTTCTGTTCATGACCTTCCTTTAGCATACCGGCTTAGATGTCATGGCTCTTGTCGATTTTTGTTTTACTCTACTTCCAGTGACCCATTAATCCTCCGAGCCACCAGGAATGAAGAGGAATAGAAATCCAAATTCTTTTTTGTAAAAAGAGATTCAATCCCTGGTGGAGCGGATTATCCGGTGAAATGGTTGAAAAAGGGTAGGACCTAGGGTTTTAGGATGATCCTGTCTTATATCCTGCCGTTGAACTGACTTTGTTGTTTTCTTGTACACAGCCGATTTTAGGAAGCTTGCACCTCCCCTTGCTGTATCACAGAAGAGGATTGACGCTATCAGACTCCTTCCCGAAGCTGAAAGAAGTTTTAACCCATCTCCACCATCTCCAAGCCCTCTTTCCAGTGTAAACATGTCTGGTAAGGATCATGTACAATATCCTGCATACATGCTTTTATTTGAAATATTTAGGAAAGAATTTTACTCCCTGTGTGCAGATTCCAGCAAAGTTCCAATCCTCCTCGACCTTGATGAGCTCGACAGTTATCCTACTCCAGTCATGGTCAAGAAAGAGACACCTGCTGCCACCAGCTCCAAGCCACTCCCGGCTCCTAAGGCTAATCCAAGGACCCGTGCTTCCACAGCAAAAAAGAGGAAGGGCTCTGAAGTTAGTGCCCCAGGCTCCGAAGGGTTCTCCTATGATGAACTCAGCTTTTCTGACTCCTTAGAGCCAATGACATCCTTCCTCAACAAGGTAATATCCTGGCACTACATCCTGCATAATATCCTGATAGAATATCCTGATAGAATATCCTGATAGGATATTCTAGTTAGCGAATATTAACTTATATTTGAATTTCAACTTACAGGGCCTCCAACATCTGCTCCAGCTTTACAATGACGCCTGCGGTACTGCTGCACTCCATGAAGCCAGGATCAAGCAGCTCGAAAGCACCGTTGCTGACCAAGGTGCCATTGCTGAAGCAAAGTCCCGGCACTACGAGAGCATGCTGAAGAAGGTCACCTAAGAAGCCGAGCTCAAACTTGCCACCGCCGAAACGGATCACGAACAGGCCATGGTTTCTTTCTGGGAAGGGATCAAAGCCTATGCTATCGTCTCCTTGCTACAAGCTCGCATCAAGATGGCCTACGAGGCCAAGGAGACAGGCCTTGTGTGCCCAGCTTGGCCGGTTGACTCTTGGGTGGCGAAGTTGAAGGAGCTTGGAGGCAAGGCTGTGCCACTTCCTGCAGAAGCTGGTGAGTCCTCTAAGTCAGCGGAGGTGGTAGATAAGGCTGGAGACAAGAAGGATGCTGGAGCGGATGCTGGGACGGATGCTGGTGAGGATGCTGCTCAGGATGCTGGTGCGGAGAAGTCGGAGAAGGTTGGAGAAGATGCCGCTATGTGAGGGCATTCAAGTGGGCAATGATGGATGTTGATGCTTAGGCCAGAGCCCACTTTTTTAAGTTTGATAGTTTGTGGTCCTTTGAATAATTTACTTTTCTTGTCTGTTAAACAATTTTAATTTCCTGCACGTAGACAATATGATGGCCAAAGGTGGAGGGATCCTGAGTTTCAGGACGAAGCCCTTGGTCATCAGTTAGTATGGTTTATTTTGAACACTTTTAACAATTGAAGGTGGAGGTATCTTGGGTTCCAAGACGAAGCCTTCAGTTGTTAAGTAAATATGGTAGAAAACTAATCATGCTTTTGGTGGATGGGTCTCGGTTTGAGACGAAGCCAAAAACACAATCTTTTGCTATGTTAATAATATAACCCTTTTTTGGCTTTATTCCTGTTATTGTATTTCATTATACGAATTTTACTTATGAAAACTGTTTTGTTTGAAAACTCTCGGAAATACTATGGGAACACCATCTGAGAATATCCTGACAAGTATCCTAAGAGATATCCTGGTCAGGATATCATCATATAACTCAGAAAACTTAAGTCTTTTGAAAAAAGGAGAGATCATACCAAAGACTCTTGGAGAGTCAATTCCAATCTTCCACCTTAGGAATGTCCCCAGTACACACTTATAAACTTGGATCCAACCTTTGAATAGTATAATATATGTCCCCTGTGTATGACACAGAAATGCAAATGTATTCATACTTTGGCTTGAATAAATTCCAAACACTTCGAGGCAAAAACCTTGATATCCTGAAATGAATCCTTAGCATATTGGGGGTAAACCCTGAGTTTCATGCGCTACAGGCGAGAGTGTATAAACTCCAAATCTTAGAAAGGTGAAAACCTTTAAACCTTAGAGAGTATGAAAATACCCTTTCGTGAGAGAGGGTGATCAATCCTCATATACTTTCAGGATCCAGGATATAGCCAACAGTAACGAAATTGTCAGCCACTTTTACATGAACTGGTCCCGCTACCTTGAACTATACCTAGATAACTTGCGCTCCAGGCGAGGTGTTTAAACCCAATTCAAAAGAAAGGTGAATACCTTTAAACCTTTGAAGGGATCAGGATCCCTTAAACATGAGAGAGGGGGCCAATCCTCTAATCTTTCGATTTATCCTGAGTGCGAATCCTGGAGCTATATCCTGGAGCATATGCTGCAAAACAACTATAAACTAAGATGGGTGTTAGCCTGGCTAACACCCCTCCGATGCCTAAGTCAGTATTGGGTTCAAGATAATACACAAATATATTAAAAAGAGATAGAGTACATACCATTCTGAGATAGAAATTAAATTCTATTCTTACTTGAAATAGAGCTTTAAGTGTATTGCATTCCAGGATCTCGGTAGCATATCCCCTTCCATATTCTTGAGTCTGTATGCTCCTTTCCCTGCTTCTGACTCAACTTCATATGGTCCTTCCCATTTTGGAGCTAGCTTGCCATCGGCAGGATTAGTGGTATTTTGAAAAGCCTTTCTTAGCACCCAATCACCAACTCGAAATCTCCTAGCCTTATATTCTTGTTATATGCTCTGGATATTCTTTGTTGATATGCTGCCATCCTTAGCCTTGTTGCATCCCTTTTTTCTTCTATAGTATCCAAATCTTGACATAAGGCTTCAGGATTCTGTTCAGGATCCTGTAGGATAGATCTTGCAGTAGGTATCGCCATTTCTGTTGGAATCATTGCTTCTGCTCCAAATACCAAGGAAAATGGGGTTTGGCCTGTCGCATTCTTTACCGTTGTCCTATCAGCCCACAAAACAAAGGGTAATTCTTCTGCCCATCTTCCTTTTTTAGCTCCAAGTCTCTTCTTTAAGTTATTGACAATTATCTTGTTTGAGGATTCGGCTTGTCCATTCGCTTGAGGATGCACCGGAGTAGACGTGATCATTTTGATTCCCCAACTCTTGCAAAAGTCAGTAGTCCTCTTGCTTATAAACTGGGACCCATTATCACAAATAATTTCAGCTGGTACCCCAAACCTGGTCAGGATATTCCTCTTTATGAAGGATACTACTTCTTGGTCTCTAACTTGAACAAATGCTTCAGCTTCAACCCACTTAGAGAAATAATCCGTCATTGCTAGCATAAAGACTTTTCCTCCCGGAGCTTTTGGTAACTTCCCTACTATATCCATCCCCCATTTCATGAACGGTAAAGGGGACGCTACAGGATATAGTGGTTCAGCTGGTTGATGTAGTATGTTACTATGCCTTTGACGTGCATCACATCTTCGAGCATATTCTGCAGCATCTTTCCACATCGTTGGCCAATAATATCCTGTCCTTAATACTTTGGAGAACAATGACCTGCCCCCAGTGTGGTTACCACAATCCCCTTCATGTATATCCTGAAGTACTTCTTTGGCTTCAGGACCCTCCAAGCACCTCAAATACGGTCCTGCAAGAGATTTCTTGTATAAAACATTGTTTATAATAGTGAATCGCGATACCTTCATCCTAAATACCTTAGGATTTTCATCTCCGGGGATATGTCCTTCCTTGAGATATCTCATGATTGGAGTCATCCAGGATTTAGGATCCTTTTCAGGATACTCTGCTCCAGGATCCTGAATACTGCTACTTCTTTATCCTGAGGATTCGTTGCAGGATACAAGATATGTAATATTGGTATTTGGGTCCCGTCTGGTATCCTGATCGATGATCCCAGGTTTGCTAAGGCATCTGCTTCAGCATTATCCTCCCTTGGTACATGTTCAAGTGTAAAAACATCGAAATATCCTGCTAATTTTTTGAGAATATCGAGGTATTCGATTAACTTCTCACCGTTGACTGCATAGGATCCATTAAAATGATTAGTAATTAACAAGGAGTCAACATATACCCGCAAATTCTTGATGCTCATATTCTTAGCCAATTCTAATCCTGCAATTAAAGCCTCGTATTCTGCTTCGTTATTGGTAGCAGGGAATTCACACCTAATAGCCTGGGGTAATATGTCCCCATGTGGCGATTTTAGTAGTATTCCCAATCCTACTCCTCTTACATTAGATGCACCATCACGTCCAGGATCCTGAAGATTCTCCTAACTGCTGGACTTCTAGGTCTACCTCATCCTGAATGTCACTACTAAAATCAGCCACAAAGTCAGCTAAAGCCTGAGACTTTATGGCATTTCTAGGTTCATATACTAAGTCATAAGCACTCAACTTCACTGACCACTTAGCCATCCTACTGGACATCTCTGGTTTCCTAAGCACATTTTTAACAGGATAATTAGTTTTAACATGAATCCTATGTGTTTCAAAGTAATGTCTAAGCTTCGTCGATGCCATAACTAATGCTAGTATCAATTTTTCTAAATGAGATACCTAGTTTCTGTCACGGCCCCCGGCTCGGTTTGACCCGTTCCAGGAGCCGCGGGACAGAAATCCCGTGGTATTTAATTTAGGTAACAGCGGAAGTCTTTTTTTTTAAAAAACATGATATTTCAATATTTAAAACTGCACGTTTACATAATTTAGAGATAAAACCCTGTAATTTACAATAAGGTGATTTCACTAGGAAATCTTTATTTTTCAAAACATGTTTCTTTATTTATTTACATTGAGCCACTTCTCTAAGCTGGTAGTGCTCCATGGCACTTTTCTTAGCTCAAAACAGATCACCTGAAACATGTTTGGAAAAGATTTTGTCAGCGGGAAATACTGAGTGAGTTCATTCAGGTTTTATAAAATGACCCTTAGTTATAAATTACAGCATAAGAGCGATTACAATGGTTTATATCTTATATTTATCTGGTACTATGTCACGATGGTGACATGTTACAATGGTGACGATGGTCATACCACTATTAGGTCAATGAACCCAAATAGTGATGATTATCCCTAGTAGGTCAATGAACCTAACTGGGAGCAAATTACTAATGTGCACAATACCCCACTAGCCAGTGATTCAAGATATCCACGACTTAGTCCCTGTAATTATAACTTTTGAAAATAATTTGGAATATTGTAAAACAATTGATAAAAAGAGAATGACTCACATTGTAGATTTAACGAGCAGTGTATAAGCCTACTGATTAGCCTCGATTATCCTAATTTGAATAATAATACACACACACAAACGGGTTAGTAACTAATACAGCAGTTACGACAATTCACGTGATTAAACCCTCACAACGATTTATAAGTGCAATACTTTAACAATTCAACGGATTCGCAACGAATAACAGAGCATAGTCCGAATTCGAACAGCACTCAAATATTCAAGTCGAAATCACGACGAATAACAAAGTATAAGCTCAATTTGAGCAGCACTCAAACAATCGTCGGATTGTTACAATCGATCGGACGTTGAATCGTAATAGCGATCGAGTTATTACCCTGATTGCGGCAGCACCTCGTGATCCGTGTGTGTTTTAATAGTATACAGAGTATAACTCCGTGTGTAATTCGACTTTTAATGTCGATTTTGTGCCCAGATCCAAGTGCCAATGTCTGCTATTTATACCCGAAATTGGACATGCTTACGGACCGTAAGACTATTCCCTTACGATCCGTAAGGGACACCTATTTACTATAGGGTAGCCACGTTTGGGACTAGCCTAGCCGAGTTGACAATTTTAACAACTAAAATTTTAACAACGTTTTATGTTGATAATCGTTAGCTAGGGTTTACCCCCCCCCCCCTTGAGGTTTAGGGGCCCTGATCCTGATTCCGATTGTTCTGGAAATTTTAGGGTTTATGCAGAATTACTTGGGGGTCTCAATTAGGGTTTCCTATTGGTCAAATTATTTTAATAAATATGACTTTTGATGAGAGTTGTTACATCCTCCCCACCTTAAGAAAAATCTCGTCCTCGAGATTTACTGGAAATAAATGAGGATACTTTCGTTTCTTTTCTGATTTCAGTACCTAAGTGTATTAAGGTTACTAACACTAATCATTTGTGTTTTGAGAAATTTGACTTTCTTGTCTTCTATTTGTAGTGGTTTCTCTACAATTTCATCTTTTTATTTACCTCTACATCTTGAAGAGGTACTACTAGGGATTCGTCTGATATTCATTTCTTGAGATTGGATACATGAAATACTTCATGTACTTCAGCTAGCTCTTCTGGTAGTTGTAAACGATAAGCAACTGGTCCTATACGTTTGATCATTGAAAATGGTCTTACGTACCTTGGACTTAGTTTTCCTTTCTTACCGAATCTAACAACTCCTTTCCAAGGAGATATTTTCAATAGCATTTTGTCTCCAACTTGAAATTCCAACGGCTTCCGTCTATTATCTGTATAACTTTAGCCGTCTTCAGTCTTTCCTTCGTGATACTAAATATCACAGTCGTAGTCACTTAGGATTTTCATCCATCTTTTTTTTTGTCTCATGTTTAATCCTTTTTGCTCAAATATATATCTTAAATTCTTATGATCCGTATAGACAATAAACTTACTTCCATACAGATAATGTCTCCAACTTTTAAGGGCAAAATTATGGTTCCTAATTCTAAGTCATGAGTGGTATAGTTTTCTTTGTGCTTTTTCAATTGCCTAGATGCATACACAATTACCTTTTTGCGTTGCATTAATACATATCCTAATCCTAGCTTTAAAGCATCACCATATGCTTTAAAATCTTTTGTTCCTTCTGGTAAGGCTAGAATTGGGGGTATATGTTAATTTACGCTTTAAGATCCTAAAAGTTTCTTCTTGTTTAGGTTCTCATTCAAACTTAACTGTTTTACAGGTTAGCTTAGTTAATGATATAGATATCCTGGAAAAATCCTTAATAAATCGTCTTATAGTATCTGGCTAAACCTACAAACTCCTAATTTCCATTGCGGATTGTGGAATCTTCCATTTGATAATTGCTGCAATTTTATCATGATTTATGTGAATACCTTTATGATTCACCATATGATCCAGAAATTGTACTTCTAGCAGCTAAAATTTCATACTTCGAAAATTGGGCGTAAAGTTTCTCCTTTCTTAACAACGTTAAGAGTGCATGTAGGTGCTTGCAATGTTTCTCCTGACTTTTGGAACAAATAAGTATATCGTTGATGAAAACGATTACCAATTTATCCAAGTATGGTTTTCAGATCCTATTCATCTTGTCCATGAATGTTGCAAGTGTATTCGTTAATCCTGACGACATGACTGTAAACTTGTAATGACCATACCTAGTTCTGAAAGCGGTTTTAGGTATGTCTTCTACTTGTACTTTCAATTGATGAAATCCAGAATGTAGGTATATCATAGAAAAATATCTAGCTCCTTGACGTTGATCAAAAGATCATTAATCCTAAGTAAATGGGTATCGATTCTTAATTGTAATCTTATTCCATTCTCTATAATTAATACATATTCTCATCGAACCATTCTTTTTCTTAATAAACAACACTGGTACTCCCAAGGGGATGAACTATGTTGTATGAAACCTTTACTTAATAATTCCTCTAATTGATTTTTCAGTTTTAATATTTCTGTGGGTGCTAACCGATATGGTGCCTTGGCTATTGGTATAGTTCTTGGAATTAGATGAATCCTAAATTCTATCTCCCTATCTGGTGGTGATCCTGGTAACTCTACTGGAAATACATATGGGTATTTCGAAATTACAGGAATTTTCTTAAGTTCTTTACTCTTAGTACTAATGATTACTGAAATCATATATACTATAACTAGCAACTTTCATTACTGATATGAATTTTATGAGTTTACATGGCTTATCTCCTGTAATCATTATTACTTCTCCAGTGGGTGCACAAATTTCTATGGAATTCTTATCGCAGATAATTCAAGCATGGTTGTTTACTAACCAATCCATTCCTAACACTTAAAAGTTCTATTCCTACGTTGTGCAGAACCTTATTAACTGAATTCCTATCTGCCGTTTCTACTGTAGAAATTTGCCTAATGCTGGTTAAAAGTAAGTTAAGAGCTTGACAGAATGAAGTATTTATAAAACTTTGGTTTGTACCCGAGTTAAATAATACTTTTGGGTAAATGTTGTAAACTTAAGAACGTACCGGCTATCACATCAGGAATGAGTTCTGCTTCCTGAGCAGTCAGTTGGAAGGCTCTTAC
Organism: Helianthus annuus; assembly: GCF_002127325.2. Classification (NCBI taxonomy): domain Eukaryota; kingdom Viridiplantae; phylum Streptophyta; class Magnoliopsida; order Asterales; family Asteraceae; genus Helianthus; species Helianthus annuus. The sequence continues at coordinate 122,631,075 of NC_035436.2, forward strand.
ATTCCTTTTTGCTTCTTCTGCAGGTTTGGCTTTATTGTTAGATTGTTTGTTCAGTTTTGGACAATCTGGCCTAAGATGTCCAGCTTCTCCACAGTTGTAGCAGACTGGAAATCTCTTCCTCCTACAGTCTTCTTCTTGATGCCCCGGAATTTTGCAAAAATTGCAATATCCTTTGCATCTTCCAAAATGCTTTCTTTTGCAAGAATCGCAAAATGGACTAGTGGGAGATTGCCCATTCCCTCCTTTCTTGAAATTGTTATGGTTACCCGAACGGAATCCTTGGGTAATCTTTTGGGCTACTTCCTTCCTTCTATTTTCTTCTCTTGTCCGTACTAGTTCATCAGTCAGAGTATTGGCTAAGTCCACCGCATCATTAATTGTGCGAGGTTTTGCAGCCTTGACGATATTACGGATTTCAGAAATCAATCCCCAAATATAACAGGAAATAAGTACCGGCTCTGGCGAAGCCAGGGTTGGTACTATTCGAGCATACTCAAAGAATGTCGAGGTATACTTTCGACAATCTACATCCACCATCCGGTGGGTTAAAAACTTATTTGTCATTTGTTCCTTTTCATATTCGGGACAGAATTTTCTTTCTACAAGGTTCTTAAATTCTTCCCAGTTCATAGCATATGCCATCCTTCTTCCTTTTGCTTGTAACACCGTATTCCACCATTCTAGTGCCCCTTCTTTTAAAAGGTTTGACGCGTACATGACCCGATCATCCTGAGCACATTTACTTATGGCAATTACTGCCTCGGTTTTCTCTAACCATCGCAGAGCCACAGTTGCTCCTTCATTGCCTGCAAACTCAGTGGGTTTACAAGCAATGAATTCCTTATAAGTGCAACCAGGCATTGCAACTTCATTTTCTTAGGGAGCGGAGCTTGTCGTGGTTCATCATCATGATTAACATGATTATTGCCTTCGTTTACGCTATTACTGAAGTTATCTTCAGAAATACGTTTGCTAGGAATGATTTGTTGTGGTTCTATTGGATTTTAACAGCAGCAACGATTGCTGGAATAGCGTTGGCTATCCCTTGAGCAATTATTGTTGGAATAGTGTTGGTTATCCCTTGAGCAACGATATTTTCTATATCCTGCCTAGTCATATATTGATCCCCCGGTTGTTGCTCAGATTGATTAACCTCATTAACTGGTTCATTATTTGCGTTTTCCATCTGATAATTCCTATATATATATATATATATATATATATATATATAATTTATTAGTATCAAATAATTAATAATTATACACAATATCATCATACAAATTTCACAATACACATATAGTCAAAACTATCGATTTCTCGATTCCCATTTTTATAATTTATAGTAGGCATCAGTACACGCTTTTATCTTACAAAGTTTTGTTTGTAGTTATTTTACAGATTAATTTTGACTATTACTTATTACATAACCACAATTTCATACATCCCCTATCCTTTGTCAGATGATATTCTAGTAATGGTGTTCCTTCTTATCGTATTTCCAGGAGATCTGTTCCCCCATCTCTTGAATCCTATTCCCATCATTTCTTAGTTCTTTGCTAAAGTAGCGGAGTTCTACCATATTCTCGTTACTCATTGGTGGATTTGGTAAAGGTTCTGAATGGAACTGAGGAAAAAGCTTATAGGGATTGTTTTGTAACTGTATTTGATTAGTCAACCATTCGTCCATTCTGAAAGGTTGCGAGTGAATTGAAGGTTTTGGAATAGCTGATTCTAAGTTAAATGGTAGTTGTGTTTCAAGAGAGTGAATAAAAACATTTTCATTAACAGGCTTATAGTATTATAGCTTGCTAATATAAAATCTAGCTCTTCCTGAGATGGTAATTTTTCAATCTGCTTAGAACTTTCCTCAATTTCCATTTTCTTAGGCTTGGGTTTCTCGAGAGGTAAAGCGTTGAATTCTATAGGTTCTTCTATATCTGGTATATACCTATAGAAATCTCTAGAGACCTCTATTCTTACTGGATAAAGATTTAAATTCTGAAGAGCGTCAGAGAAGTCACTCATGCTATTTAGCAAAATATACACAATTACTAGTTTAAAATTTATAACAAAATTTGATAGAAAAAAAAACTTTTAAATATTATTTCATACTGGGTAACTATCAAAATAACTGAAATTTATTTATTTACTGAATAAGGCTTCTAGACTGTAAATAATAAAGGTGTTAAAACTTGGGTCAAATTATTTAAGAATTTGCATTAGTTGCTATATTGGCTAGCATATAAAGATCTGCTCATACTGTTCACAATTAGTCAGATAATAAAACACATAATCACAGAATAGCAATTAATAAAAATTAAGTATTTTCTGAATACTTAATTAGCTTAAATCAGTGGCTTGATCAGTGGCTCTGATACCACCTTTTTCTGTCACGGCCCCCGGCTCGGTTTGACCCGTTCCAGGAGCCGCGGGACAGAAATCCCGTGGTATTTAATTTAGGCAACAGCGGAAGTCTTTTTTTTTTAAAAACAGGATATTTCAATATTTAAAACTGCACGTTTACATAATTTAGAGATAAAACCCTGTAATTTACAATAAGGTGATTTCACTGGGAAATCTTTATTTTTCAAAACATGTTTCTTTATTTATTTACATTGAGCCACTTCTCTAAGCTGGTAGTGCTCCATGGCACTTTTCTTAGCTCAAAACAGATCACCTGAAACATGTTTGAAAAAGATTTTGTCAGCAGGAAATACTGAGTGAGTTCATTCAGGTTTTATAAAATGACCCTTAGTTATAAATTACAGCGTAAGAGCGATTACAATGGTTTATATCTTATATTTATCTGGTACTATGTCACGATGGTGACATGTCACAATGGTGACGATGGTCATACCACTATTAGGTCAATGAACCCAAATAGTGATGATTATCCCTAGTAGGTCAATGAACCTAACTGGGAGCAAATTAGTAATGTGCACAATACCCCACTAGCCAGTGATTCAAGATATCCACGACTTAGTCCCTGTAATTATAACTTTTGAAATAATTTGGAATATTGTAAAACAGTTGATAAAAAGAGAATGACTCACATTATAGATTTAACGAGCAGTGTATAAGCCTACTGATTAGCCTTGATTATCCTAATTTAAATAATAATACACACACACAAACGGGTTAGTAACTAATACAGCAGTTACGATAATTCACGAGATTAAACCCTCACAACGATTTATAAGTGCAATACTTTAACAATTCAACGGATTCGCAACGAATAACAGAGCGTAGTCCGAATTTGAACAGCACTTAAATATTCAAGTCGAAATCACGACGAATAACAAAGTATAAGCTCAATTTGAGCAGCACTCAAACAATCGTTGGATAGTTACAATCGATCGGACGTTGAATCGTAATAGCGATCGAGTTATTACCCTGATTGCGGCAGCACCTCGTGATCCGTGTGTGTTTTAATAGTATACAGAGTATAACTCCGTGTGTAATTCGACTTTTAACGTCGATTTTGTGCCCAGATCCAAGTGCCAATGTCTGCTATTTATACCCGAAATTGGACATGCTTACGGACCGTAAGACTATTCCCTTACGGTCCATAAGGGACACCTATTTACTCTAGGGAAGCCACGTTTGGGACTAGCCTAGCTGAGTTGACAATTTTAACAACTAAAATTTTAACAACGTTTTATGTTGATAATCGTTAGCTAGGGTTTACCCCCCCCCCCCCCCCCTTGAGGTTTAGGGGCCCTGATCCTGATTCTGATTGTTCTGGAAATTTTAGGGTTTATGCAGAATTACTTGGGGGTCTCAATTAGGGTTTCCTATTGGTCAAATTATTTTAATAAATATGACTTTTGATGAGAGTTGTTACAGTTTCGGTATTTAACAAACTTTTACTAACATAATAAACAGGATATTGCTGACCTTCATAGGGATAGTGGTTCACCATTCTCAGGCTTCATCAGTAGAGGTGCAGTTGCAAGATATTGCTTCAAATCCTGCAGGGCTGCTTCATGCTTCTCACCCCATTCAAATTACTTGTTCTTTTTCAGGATATCATAAAACTCTTTGCATTTTTCTGAGGATCTTGAAATAAATCTGTTTAATGCTGCCACTCTCCCTGTTAATCGTTGAACATCTTTCATATTTGAGGGTGATTTAATATCCCAGATGGCTTTAATCTGCTCCGGGCTAGCCTATTCCTCTTTTGGTCACCATATATCCTAGAAATTTTCCTGCCCCCACTCCGAAATGACACTTAGCAGGATTTAGCTTCATGTTTTATTGGTCCAGGATATCAAATGCTCCTTTAATATCCTGAAGGTGATCCTGGGCTTTCTTTGATTTTACCACCATATCATCAATGTATACCTCCATGGTGTCCCCCAGCTTGTCTTTAAACATCATATTTACCAATCTCTGGTATGTTGCACCTGCATTTTTCAAACCAAAAGGCATAGCCGTATAACAATAAATACCCGTTGGTGTCATGAAGGCAGTATCCTCCTGGTCAGAAGGCTCCATTTGAATCTGCTGAAATCCTGAGGATGCATCCATGAAGGTCAACATTTCATGCCCGGCAGTAGCATCCACCATCGCATCAATGTGAGGAAGAGGAAATGGGTCTTTAGGACAAGCCTTATTCAAGTCTGTGTAATCTACACAAACTCTCCATTTCCCATTCTTCTTTTGAACCACTACCACATTTGCCAGCCATTTGGGAAATTTGACTTCTCTGATCATCTTGGATTTCAATAGTCTTTCAACCTCTTCTTGAATAATTATGTTCTGTTCAGGAGCAAACTTCCTTCTCTTTTGCTGTACAGGCTTGAATGACCTGTCGATTCCAAGCTTGTGAGTGATAATATCTTTGGATATACCTGTCATATCCTCATGCTTCCATGCAAACGTTGACATCCTCCATTTCAAAAAGTTAGTTAACTGCTCTTCAATATCCTGAGGGATATTGGCTCCTACGAGCACCGAGAGATCAGGATTATCCTAATCCAGGATAATTTTCTTCACATCCTGCTCCGGATCCTCCATGATATCTTGGGCCCGCATCTTTAATTGCTATGCTGCACTAGGTTTGGTCGAGGATTTCATCGAGGATGAGTAACATTCTTTCGCCTTCTGCTGATCACTATCGACTTTGACAACTCCCCAAGGGGTAGGGATCTTGATGCATTGGTGATATGTTGATGGCACAGCCTTCATATCGTGAATCCATGGTCTTCCCAGTATGATGTTATAGCAGGATAGAGAATCCATCACACAGAAACGTTGTATCAAGTTGACTCCTTCAACATATACTGGTAACTTTATCTCTCCAACTGTGTTCCTTGCCTCTCCACTGAACCCAACAAGCATGGTGGACTTTGAAGTGATATCCATCGGAGATACATTCATTCTCTTCAGAGTCTCTAGTTGGATTATATTGACGGAGCTGCCATTATCAACCAATATCCTGCGTACAAAATGGTTAGCCACATATAACGTTATTACCAGAGCATCATGATGAGGATCCTGGACAGTATTCCTGTCATCAGCATCAAATGTGATCACTTTGTCAGTTGTGAGGGTAGTCATCCTGACAGGTTTGTCTCCCCTTTTAGTCTTAGCTTCTTTTGCATGTCTCTTCGCCGCCGAATACGAAGTCCCACAAATGTCGGATCCCCCCGAAATGAAGTTGATTATCTTGGCATTCGCGGGAGGTGAGGCTGCTCGTTCAGGATCCTTGTCAGTATCCTGACCCTTATTCTTCTTTCTTCCTAAGAGATCTTTCAGATACCCCTTGCTCAGAAGATAGCTTATTTCTTTCCTTAGGGCAATGCAATCCTCAGTCACATGTCTGAAATCTTCATGGAAGGCACACAATTTTGACTTATCCTTCCAATCAGCTTTTTGTTGATTCTTCCGAGGCCACCTAGCCTTGTCTCCTAAACCCTGCATGGCATACATCAATTCAGGAATGTTAACAGAAAAGCAATATTCAGATAATTCAGGATATTCTTCAGGATCCTCGTCTTCAATAACATTCACTTTCTTGTTATCATTTCTACCATATGGCTTAGAGCAGTATGGTTTGTAGGAGGATTCTGACTTCCTGTTAGTTGATTCATATGTTGAGGATGCATTCATCATCTCTTGCATTTTCTTATCATCCTCCAGCCTGATATATCTCAATGCCCTGTTACGAGCTTCGTCCAGATTCCTGCAGGGGTTCATTACAAGATCCTGGTAAAATTGAGAATCTTTTTGCAGCCCCATCTTGAAAGCTTGCACAGCTGTTGCAACATCAAGATGCGGAATGTATAAAGACTCCCGACTAAACTTGTTCACATAATCCCTCAAGGATTCCTGAGGTCCTTGAGTTATCCTGTAAAGATCACTGGTTAATTTCTCAAAACTCCGGCTGCAAGAAAATTGACTATTAAATAAGTTAACCAAATGAGCAAAAGAAGTAATTGAGTGAGGAGGAACGTTTAACAGCCATTTTAAGGCTGATTCTGTTAAGGTAGAGCCGAAACCCTTGCATAAGCATGCTTCCTTAAGTTCCGGAGGGATAGGATTGATTTCCATCCGTTCCCTATACTATGCAATATGCTCCTCAGGATCCGTGGTTCCATCATAAAGCTTCATGTTGGGAGTTTGGAATCTTTTTGGGATTTCAGCATCACAGATAGGATGCACAAACCGAGATATCCTGTGGCTATCCTGGGATACTTCAGGAATTGGCTGAACCACCCCAGGTACACTAGATATCATATCCTTTAGCTTCTGAAGCTCCCTAGATAATGCTGATGTCACAGCTGTATCCTGCAAAGATCCAACACTGTTAGTGGCAAGAGTATTATTATTATTAGACACGTTACCAGTCTGAGGATTCTGCCCATATCCTGAAGCATATCCTGAGCTCCTCATGGTTGACATCCTGACCGAGGAGGGTATTTCAGGAGTATGATTCTGAGGAAGGTTGGGCACAATATTCCCCCTATTATCCTCAGTATACATAGCCGAGCTGAAGTTCAAAGTTCTGGGTTGTAGAGGAGTGACGATATCTTCTGTGACAACTCGTAATACGAACCTACTTTGTGTAACGTTACGTGCTTATGTGAGCTATATTATTTGATTTAATGAATGATATATTTGATACGTGCTTTGTGTATGTATGTATGTATGTATGTATGTATGTATATGAATGATTCGACCGCACAAGCCCACTCGGGCTTTACATTTGTACACGGATCCATAGGGCAGCCCAAGTTGGGTTCGGCCCATCCCCCTAGCCGATTAACACATGAGATGTTGTAAACATCTCACACTTTACCAAAACACACACAAGTTACAAACCCTAGTTCCCTCTCTCTAGGCCGACGGCAAACATCCTTCCTCTCTCTCGAAGATCATACCTTGAATCGGATCACCCTCTATCTTACGGTTAGTGTTTTGTTATTGTCTTTCTTGTTGAACGCTTATATGATTCCATGCTTAGACTTAAACGATTAGAGTTGTTGATTTGGTGAGCAATATGAACCATATATTGATGTTTTTATGAATCGGATTATTTGGATGATGATTTTAGATTGAATGTTTGTTAATCGGCTGATGTGTGTGTTCATATACGGATGATATGCTCAATTGTTAAGTTAACATGTATACTAGTAATCGGACCGAATCATACGATTTGATAAGATAATGGGTATGTTGTTTATGTTTTGATTAGCTTAGAGTTCATGTGAATTAGATGTTTGATTGCCTTGTTTGATCGAAAAAGCATAAAACAAGAAACTGTTAGTGATTGTTGTAATTTTGGAAATTGTTGAATGTGTAACCGATTGCATGATTTCCGGGATGTGTAAATCAATCGCACAACCAACCGCACAAGACTCCGGGTCGCACAAGATCAGATCATACACGATCTGATCTGATCATACAAGGAGTCCAGTCGCACAAGCTGATTCAATCGCACAATTCGAATCGGATCGCACAAGTTAAGTCAGGTCTTTTCTGTTGGGCCACACACACACAAACGCACAAACTGCTGGGCCGGACATCCCAAGTGTCCACTCGCACAAGGTTCCTTTGTCGCACAAGGCTAACTGGACCGCATAAGATTGTTTGTTTAATTGTTATTTGGGCCGTATATGTTTGGGCTATTTACTTATATGTTGGTCGGGTATTGTTTGGGCTTAGACATTGAAACCGCACAAGATGGTTGGGCTCGCACAAGCTCAACGGCCCAACCATCCGAGTCGCACAAGCTTGAGAATGTTAGGTTAGACTGTTGTGTTATTGGGCCGGGATAGTGTGGAATCGCACAACATGTTGTGGGTCGCACAGCATGTTGGGCCGATTACTTTTGGACTTTATCTTTGGGTTTGTGTAAGTGTTAGTATGATATGAACTTGACTGTCAATATGTGATACGTGTTTGCCATGATCATACGTGAACTACTTGAGTCAAAACCTGACTTGTGTGGTAACCCTGTTAGGACGTGGTTGACCACCCTTAGTTCGAGAACCTTTTGTGTATCTGCCGAGCAAACCAAGGTGAGTTCACACAGCCAAGGCATGGGGTTCCCGGGTGGGAATGGGATTGCATGACTTATTGTATATACTCAGATGATAGAACCTAACGACAAGATATGGCTAGACTAGTAACACTTATTGAACTGATCTTCGCACACCTGCCAAGGGCTGGCCGCGATATTATGACTGACTTCGCACACCTGCCATAGGAAGGCCGCGAACTAAAATTACTAATCTTCGCACACCTGCCTGGGAGGCCGCGATACAAATAAACCTAGTCTAGAATACTTGGGAAAAACATCCCCTAATATCTTCGCATACCTGCCTGGGAGGCCTCGATGGAAACTAATACGATACATGACATAAGGAACGAACATACTACTACTCACACTATACTATTACTGAACTATTAACTGTGAACTCGCTCAACTAGTTGTTGACTCTCTGCTGCATGCCTTGCAGGACCTTAGGTACTTATGGAGCTTGCACAAGGAGGAGCAGGTCGTCGTGGGATACGGATCGTAGACGTTATGATAAACAATTGAACTTATAGCTTTACTTTGGGTTTTCATATTATGCTTCCGCTACTTAATTTACGTTTTGTTGAACATCAATCATGTCGTGATGAATTACATTAACTACTTTTAATATAATATTAGATGCTATGTTCGATATGATTGGTGGCTTGATCCTGGTCATGTCACGCCTCCAAGCGGTGGTACTCCGCGTGTGGATTTTGGGGGTGTGACAGATTGGTATCAGAGCCATTGGTTATAGAGAACTTGGTTTTAATATGGGAAAAAACGTTTTTATTAAAACCAGACTATAACCAGAACAGTGCTCTCAGCGATCCACAACGACGCTTCGCTCCACGTGCAAGACTCGACATCCTAGGTATTAAGGTTAATATTGCCTACTTGCTAGAACTACATAGAACTTTGCTCGTAGTATGCTAGATTACATTGCTTACTATACGTCATTACATGAGAGTACCTATGTGCTTACACTCTTCTGTCATCGCACTACTCGCGAACCTTTCTCACTTATTCTACTTTTACTATGAAGATCATGTCTGGACGTGTGAACATGACTCAAGCCCAGTTGACGGCACTTATCAATGAACGAGTAGCTGCGACACTTGCAGCTGCACCAGCAGGTAGTATACCCTTCGGATGGGATACACACTAGGATCTTTGAATCCTACATTCCTAAATCAACCTTGCATTTAACATTGTCCTATTCTATGCACAATAGGTCAAAACGCTCCACAACCTGTCTGCACTTTCAAGAACTTCATGGACTGTCGTCCAAGCACTTTCAGTGGCACCGAGGGGGCAGTGGGACTCCTCCATTGGTTTGAGAAGCTCGAGTCGGTATTCGAGATGTGTGAATGCCCTGTGGCTCCCAGGGTCAAGTACGCCACTGGCACGTTGGAAGGGATTGCGCTAACTTGGTGGAACGCCCAAGTTCAGATCTTAGGGTTGGCAGCTGCTAACGCCACACCCTGGGAAGATTTCAAAGAACTGATCAAACGAGAATACTACACGCGAGATGACATCCACAAGTTGGAGGTGGAGTTGTATCATCTGAAATTGTCGGGGTCAGAAATCGAAGCTTATACGAACGGTCAAACAAACTGGCCATCTTGTGTCCAACGATGGTGGACCCTCTAGTTAAGCGCATTGAGTTGTATCTCAAGGGGCTTGCGCCAGAGATTCAGAGCCATGTGACGTCGGCTAACCTCAACAACATCCAAGACATTCAGCGTCTTGCTCATCGACTCACCGATCAGGCAGTGGAACAGAACAAGCTGCCAAAACGCATCAGTGCTACCACTACTACTGTCACTATTTCTGCTACTCCCAGTGACAACAAGAGAAAATGGGAGGGGGATTCCAGCAAGGGATTAGTTTCTGTTCAGTCTCAAGCACAGCAGCGCAAGATAAATGACTACCAGAGTCCGAATCAGCAATCATCGGGCAGTCAGGGACAGGGTGGATATCGGGGAATTCACCTATGGTGTAGTAGGTGCAACAAACACCACAGTGGAAGATGTCGCAGGGAACGTTGTCAAAGATGCCTCAAGATGGGTCATGAGGCTAAGGATTGTAGAAGCTCACGGCCAGCAAATCAGAACCAGCAACTCCCACCGCCAGCTCCACAGAACCAGCAGCAGCCACAGCGTGGAAACCGGGGATGTTTCCAGTGTGGGGCTGAAGGCCACTACAAACGTGATTGCCCTCAATTGAACCAGAACCAGAATCGCAACAACAACAATAACCAGGGCAACGGGCACAACAACAATGGGGGAAACAACAACAACAATGGCAACGAAGCTCGGGGTCGTGCTTTTGTGCTGGGTCGGGGCGACGCAATGAATGATCCCAATGTGGTTATGGGTAAGTTTCTTCTCGACGATATTTATGTTACTGTCTTATTTGATTCGGGTGCTGATACAAGTTATATGTCCTTGAAAATGAGTAAATTGTTAAAACGTACACCAACACCCCTAAACACCAAACATGTCGTAGAATTAGCGAATGGTAAAAGTGTAGAAGCCGCACATGTAATCAAGGGTTATAGCATCGTCTTAGCTGGTCAGACCTTCACGATTGATCTTATACCCATAGTTTTGGGTAGTTTCGACGTCTTCATCGGTATGGATTGGTTATCCCAACATCACGCAGAGATTTTATGCAAGGAAAAGATCATTCGTATTCCTCGCTCTAGTCAGGAACCACTCGAAGTTCAAGGCGACAAGAGTGGTGCTGTGGTTGGCATCATCTCTTTCTTAAAGGCGCAGAAATGTTTACGAAAGGGGCACACTACAATTCTGGCACTTGTCAGTGACGCATCAGCAAAGGAAAAGAAGCTAGAGGATATTCCAGTTGTACGTGACTTTCCTCAGGTGTTTCCTGAAGATTTACCCGGTTTACCGCCTCACCGCCAAGTCGAATTCCAGATTGAGTTAGCTCCTGGAGCAGCACCAATAGCCCGCGCACCGTATCGTTTAGCTCCAACCGAACTGGAAGAACTGTCGAAGCAGCTACAAGGGCTCTTGGAAAAGGGCTTTATTCGTCCAAGCTCATCTCCTTGGGGAGCTCCAGTACTTTTCGTGAAAAAGAAGGATGGCACTTTCAGGATGTGGATCGACTACCGTGAACTCAACAAGGTGACGGTGAAGAACCGTTATCCTCTTCCGCGTATAGACGACTTATTCGACCAGTTGCAGGGGTCGTGTTACTACTCCAAGATAGACTTGAGGTCAGGGTATCATCAGCTGAGAGTCCGGGATGAGGACGTCTCCAAAACCGCATTCAGAACTCGCTACGGTCACTACGAGTTTCTTGTCATGCCATTTGGGTTAACGAATGCGCCTGCCGTATTTATGGATCTGATGAACAGGGTGTGCAAGCCGTACTTAGACAGATTTGTGATAGTGTTTATTGACGACATCCTGATCTACTCCCAGAGTCAGGAGGAGCACGAGCAGCATCTACGACTTATTTTGGAACTCCTACGAAAGGAACAGTTGTACGCTAAGCTTTCGAAATGTGACTTCTAGCTTCGTGAAGTCCACTTTCTAGGCCACGTTGTAAACAAGGATGGGATCCATGTCGATCCATCCAAGGTAGATTCGATCAGAAACTGGCCTGCACCACGTACACCAACGGAAATACGCCAATTCTTGGGTTTGGCGGGATATTACAGACGGTTCATCAAGGATTTCTCAAAGATTGCTCAGCCGCTTACACTACTGACACAGAAGGGCGTCACCTACCATTGGGAAGGTCCCCAGGAAACCGCTTTTCAGTACCTAAAGGATAGGCTTTGCAGCGCACCTATTCTCTCATTGCCAGAGGGCACGGACGACTTTGTGGTTTATTGTGACGCGTCGATACAGGGTCTTGGGTGTGTATTGATGCAACGGGATAAGGTTATTGCTTACGCTTCTCGTCAACTCAAGGTTCATGAACGAAACTACACGACGCACGATTTAGAGCTGGGAGCTGTTGTTTTTGCACTTAAGATATGGCGACACTACCTGTACGGTACCAAGTGCACAATTTACACCCATCACAGGAGTCTCGAGCATATTCTTAAGCAGAAGGATTTGAACATGCGTCAACGACGATGGGTCGAGTTACTCAACGATTATGAATGCGCCATGAAGTACCATCCAGGCAAGGCCAATGTTGTGGTTGACGCTCTCAGTCGAAAGGACACTCTACCTAGACGCGTACGAGCCTTGCAGCTCACTATTCAGTCCAGTCTTCCTGCACAGATACGAACTGCTCAGATGGAAGCATTGAAACCCAAAAACGTCAAGGCTGAAGCCTTACGCGGCTCAAGGAAACGAATGGAACAAAAGGAAGACGGCGCCTACTATGTAACAGGGCGTATTTGGGTCCCACTTTATGGTGGTTTACGAGAGCTTGTGATGGATGAAGCACACAAGTCTCGCTACTCGGTACATCCAGGGACGGATAAAATGTACCACGATCTCAAAACAACATACTGGTGGCCTGGCATGAAAGGCCACATAGCGACTTACGTTGGCAAGTGTTTGACATGTGCAAAAGTCAAAGTGGAGTATCAGAAACCAGCGGGCCTACTTCAGCAACCCAAGATACCGCAATGGAAATGGGAAGAAATTTCCATGGATTTTGTTACAGGCCTACCCAGATCCCAACGTGGGAATGATACTATATGGGTGATAGTGGATCGACTCACCAAGTCTGCACACTTCCTGGCTATTAAGGAAACGGATAAGTTCTCCACTCTCGCAAACGTTTATCTTAAAGAAGTCGTTTCGAGGCACGGGGTGCCCACCTCCATCATTTCGGATCGGGATGCACGATTCACGTCAGAGCTATGGCAAGCGATGCACAAATCTTTTGGCTCACGGTTAGACATGAGCACAGCATATCATCCTCAGACGGATAGGCAGTCTGAGCGAACGATCCAGACTCTTGAAGACATGCTTCGGGCATGTGTTATTGATTTCGGCAACGGCTGGGAAAAGCATCTCCCTTTGGTGGAGTTTTCGTATAATAACAGTTATCACACCAGCATACAAGCCGCTCCATTCGAGGCATTGTACGGGCGTAAATGCCGGTCACCTCTCTGTTGGGCAGAGGTGGGGGATAGTCAGATCACGGGTCCAGAGATTGTAGTGGACGCCACGGAAAAGATTGCGTAGATACGACAACGCATGGCGGCAGCACGCGACCGTCAGAAAGCCTACGCGGACAAGCGTAGGAAGCCTTTGGAATTTTAGGTCGGGGACCGGGTTTTACTTAAAGTCTCACCCTGGAAGGGTGTGGTACGTTTTGGCAAACGGGGCAAACTAAATCCGCGGTACGTCGGACCATTCGAAATCATTGAGAAAATAGGCAAAGTGGCCTACAAGCTAAACCTACCAGCTGAACTCAGTGCAGTTCACAATGTCTTTCACGTGTCGAATCTGAAGAAGTGCCTGTCAGATGAGACCCTCATAGTTCCTTTTATGGAACTCACTATCGACGAGCGGTTGCAGTTCGTCGAGGAGCCAGTTGAAATCATGGACCGGGATGTTAAGGTCCTCAAGAACACGAGAATCCCTCTTGTTCGAGTACGTTGGAACTCCCGTCGTGGCCCAGAGTTCACCTGGGAGCGTGAAGATCAAATGAAACTGAAGTATCCCCAGTTATTCGGAACCAATGCAACCACTACTGAGGCTGAAGCTACTACTGCGGAATTTCGGGACGAAATTCCAGATCAACGGGGGGAGGATGTGACACCCCAGGAAAACCAGTGAACGATATAACTTACCTAGCTTCCTCAGTGAGTGCGTACCAAATTTTGGGACGAAATTTCTTTTTAGTTAGGGATAATGTAACAACTCGTAATACGAACCTACTTTGTGTAACGTTACGTGCTTATGTAAGCTATATTATTTGATTTAATGAATGATATATTTGATACGTGCTTTGTGTATGTATGTATGTATATGAATGATTCGACCGCACAAGCCCACTCGGCCCACTCGGGCTTTACATTTGTACACGTATCCATAGGGCAGCCCAAGTTGGGTTCGGCCCATCCCCCTAGCCGATTAACACATGAGATGTTGTAAACATCTCACACTTTACCAAAACACACACAAATTACAAACCCTAGTTCCCTCTCTCTAGGCCGACGGCAAACATCCTTCCTCTCTCTCGAAGATCATACCTTGAATCGGATCACCCTCTATCTTACGGTTAGTGTTTTGTTATTGTCTTTCTTGTTGAACGCTTATATGATTCCATGCTTAGACTTAAACGATTAGAGTTGTTGATTTGGTGAGCAATATGAACCATATATTGATGTTTTTATGAATCGGATTATTTGGATGATGATTTTAGATTGAATGTTTGTTAATCGGCTGATGTGTGTGTTCATATACGGATGATATGCTCAATTGTTAAGTTAACATGTATACTAGTAATCGGACCGAATCATACGATTTGATAAGATAATGGGTATGTTGTTTATGTTTTGATTAGCTTAGAGTTCATGTGAATTAGATGTTTGATTGCCTTGTTTGATCGAAAAAGCATAAAACAAGAAACTGTTAGTGATTGTTGTAATTTTGGAAATTGTTGAATGTGTAACTGATTGCATGATTTCCGGGATGTGTAAATCAATCGCACAACCAACCGCACAAGACTCCGGATCGCACAAGATCAGATCATACACGATCTGATCTGATCATACAAGGAGTCCAGTCGCACAAGCTGATTCAATCGCACAATTCGAATCGGATCGCACAAGTTAAGTCAGGTCTTTTCTGTTGGGCCACACACACACACAAACGCACAAACTGCTGGGCCGGACAGCCCAAGTGTCCACTCGCACAAGGTGCCTTGGTCGCACAAGGCTAACTGGACCGCATAAGATTGTTTGTTTAATTGTTATTTGGGCCGTATATGTTTGGGCTATTTACTTATATGTTGGTCGGGTATTGTTTGGGCTTAGACATTGAAACCGCACAAGATAGTTGGGCTCGCACAAGCTCAACGGCCCAACCATCCGAGTCGCACAAGCTTGAGAATGTTAGGTTAGACTGTTGTGTTATTGGGCCGGGATAGTGTGGAATCGCACAACATGTTGTGGGTCGCACAGCATGTTGGGCCGATTACTTTTGGACTTTATCTTTGGGTTTGTGTAAGTGTTAGTATGATATGAACTTGACTGTCAATATGTGATACGTGTTTGCCATGATCATACGTGAACTACTTGAGTCAAAACCTGACTTGTGTGGTAACCCTGTTAGGACGTGGTTGACCACCCTTAGTTCGAGAACCTTTTGTGTATCTGCCGAGCAAACCAAGGTGAGTTCACACAGCCAAGGCATGGGGTTCCCGGGTGGGAATGGGATTGGATGACTTATTGTATATACTCAGATGATAGAACCTAACGACAAGATACGGCTAGACTAGTAACACTTATTGAACTGGTCTTCGCACACCTGCCAAGGGTTGGCCGCGATATTATGATTGACTTCGCACACCTGCCATAGGAAGGCCGCGAACTAAAATTACTAATCTTTGCACACCTGCCTGGGAGGCCGCGATACAAATAAACCTAGTCTAGAATACTTAGGAAAAACACCCCCTAATATCTTCGCATACCTGCCTGGGAGGCCGCGATGGAAACTAATATGATACATGACATAACGAACGAACATACTACTACTCACACTATACTATTACTGAACTATTAACTGTGAACTCGCTCAACTAGTTGTTGACTCTCTGCTGCATGCCTTGCAGGACCTTAGGTACTTATGGAGCTTGCACAAGGAGGAGCATGTCATTGTGGGATACGGATCGTAGACGTTATGATAAACAATTGAACTTATAACTTTACTTTGGGTTTTCATATTATGCTTCCGCTACTTAATTTACGTTTTGTTGAACATCAATCATGTCGTGATGAATTACATTAACTACTTTTAATATAATATTAGATGCTATGTTCGATATGATTGGTGGCTTGATCCTGGTCATGTCACGCCTCCAAGCAGTGGTACTCCGCGTGTGGATTTTGGGGGTGTGACATCTTCGGTGGATCTGCTTGAGCCAGCTTTTAAGAGTTGTATTTCTCTTAACAGCATTTGGTTAGTTTCCTGTTGCTGTCTCGTTTGTTCCTGCACACTTCCAAACAAGGTTAGAATTTCATCATTAGAAGCTAAAATCGGAGCAGATCCTGAATACTCCGAGTAGGGATAATATCCTAAGGTTGTGAAGAAGATTGCATCGTTGGAGGAGGTGGTGGAAGCATCAGACCAGTAGTAGCAGAAGTTGTAGCAGACACAGTGGAGGAGCTCATGCTTGATCTTGTGGCCATTGTAAACAATGTGGCAAAAAGTTTTGAAAACAGAAAACTGATTAGCAATTTCACGAAAATTTTTAGTAAAGAGAGCACCACTTGCCCCACGGTGGGCGCCAAATTGTTTTGGTCAAAAATTACCGAAGCAATTAAGTGATCAAATTAGCTAAGTGAGGTAGTGTGCTAAAAAATGTGTTGAAAATATGATGGTTAAGTTGTTTAGAAAAACAGTGTTCAGGATACGGCTCAGGATATTGAGCTGTATCTACGATCAAACAATGAGCAAAAAATAAAGGGGTTGACACGAGATGTACGAGGAAAGCCCTTGATCAATCTAGATCGCCGGCATAAAACCTCGGGAGCTGACAATCGCAGCTGCCTAGTTCTTCTTATTGCTTCAAACTTCAGGATACAGTGCAGGATATTGACCAGATCGCTAAGTGTTACAATGCTTTGTGTGAAAGTAAAAGTTGCGAGAGAGCAAGTGTGAAAGTGTAGTGAGTGTTGATGTGATGTCCTATTCGATCTGGTATACCCATCTATTTATAGTAACGAAATACAAACTAGAATTCCTATAAACATGGGATGCTCCGAATATTCCATAGTGAACGTTGTAGACCGAGTAATGCGGCTTCAACGGCTTCATGTGAACGACTTGGACCGAGTCTTCAGTAGAAAAGGTCGTCATGAACGTTGCTAGCTTCTAACCCACGTACCTGCACATAATCCGTTAGTGATCTTGAGGATACCATTCAGGATGTTACGAATATCCTCAATCAGCATCCCGGATGTGAACATATATCATATAACCAAGATATAATTCAAGATCTTTCTCAAGATATGGGCTCAGAATTTCACCCATAACAATATTCAAAGCAGACAATCGTTAGTATAAGGATCCTTATCATGATCCATGATCCTGATCCTACAATACTTCTGAGGATCACCAATTGAAACAGAAGCGAGGATCACTAAACCCAACAGTAATTGAGGATCACAAATCATTGGATAATCCTCCCCTAACAATTGTTTAAACATAGACTTCAAATTTAAGTTTTACAAATGTTAGGGGAGGATTTTCCAATCCTAAGGATCATGGATCCTCAAATACTGTCAGGATCACAGATCCTCAATTCTGTTTGAATTAAGGATCCTCAGAAGGTGTTGCAGGATCAGGATCCAGGATCCTCATTGTTATCCGTGTACTAACGATTGTCTACCTTGTATGTGAGTTTGTTTTGCAGGAGTATATGCATGGACCAAGTCTTACCGATATTCTTGGAGAATATGCTCTCAATATTCTGCACGTACTTCGCCCTTGTGAACGTTATGGAGATCGTGGGAAGCTTGCACATTTAGCGGATAGTTAGTTGTTTTAGTTATTTCTAATTTTAAAAAGGGGATAACAAGCTTGAGTTAGAACACTTGGCTATTTTAGCAAACACACACTCCCGAAACAGCTCTCAATAGCTCTCAACAGTTTACTTGGCGATTTCATACATTTTTGCACTTTTGCATGCTAGTAATCCTTGTAACAACCTTTTGTTTAATCTTAGTTGGTGATCGATAGTTTCCATCACCCGAGGTTTTTTATGCCGAAGATCAACTCTTGATCAAGGGCTTTTTCCTCGTATAAATCCTCATGTCAGTTGTTCATTTCATTTGCAAGTTATTCATACATTAGTCAAGCATCATCCCTCACAACAAAGATTTGGTTGCATTATCCTAGCCTGATTTTTGACCAAAACAGTTTGGCGCCCACCGTGGGGTAATTGGTGCTTCATTCCTAAGAAATTTTTGTCTTTGTGATCATTTCGGTTCACTACACCCAAGCAGATGGCTTCTTCAGCAAAGAGCACTTCAAGTTTAATGCCGGCAATCAGTTCTTCACAGGGCGTTCCACCTTTGCCTCCACCACCTTCTGGATCTCAGAAGAATGCTGAGAATGCTGCAAAGAGACCAAGCCCCATTTTTTCAAAACTACCAACTTCTTCTGTTTCTTCTAATCCTACTACTATTGATCTTTTTACTTTGATTTTGCAGATGAAGGACCACATACAAGAGCAGGATAAAACCAACGAAAGGATCCTTAAGGAGATTGGTGATATCAAGAAACAGAAGAGATCAGTGGAGGATCATTCTCCATTGATGCCTAGGTCGCTGAATTTCGACACTCCGGTTATAACCTCCCAGCATTCTGCAGCTCCGGATGTCCAATACCTGGGTGGATTAACAGGAAAGCGTTATGGATCGTCGGCAATGACCCAGGCTCTAGGATCCTACTTTCAACCTTCAGGATCCTCTGTTCAGCATCAGGGGTCCTTCTTCCAGCATCAGGGATCCTTCACCAGCTCAGGAGGGTACATGGGGACACAGCCAGCTCAAGGATCCTCTCAAGTTCAAGGATTCTCTGAGGTTCAAGGATCCTCTCAGGTTCAAGGATCCTCTCAGGTTCAAGGATCCAACATCTTTCAGGATCAAGGATCCTTAAGAAATATGCAGACTGGAAGTTTAGATGTTCATCAAGTAGACTTCATTCCAATGCAGACCATTGCCTCTTCTGGTCCTTCAGTCATACCAGAATCCCGTCAATATGGATTCACATCCGGAATTCCAAACTTGAATCCTCTAGGAGGTAACACTTTGAATAATTCTTATACTACTAACCATGGCTTTATGCAGGATACAGGTATCAACCAGGCTATGGCTAGGGAACTATAGAAACTGAAGGATATGATATCCAGTGTACCAGGAGTGGTTAAACCCATTCCTGAAATTCCAGATGGAAGCCACAGGATATCCCTTTTTGCACCACCCTTTTGTGATGCAGAGATTCCAAAAAGGTTCCAGATACCAACCATGAAGTTGTATGATGGTTCAACAGATCCAGAAGAACATGTGGCTCAATACAGAGAAAGGATGGAGATCAATCCAATTCCTGAACGGTTAAAAGAAGCATGTCTATGCAAGGGTTTCGATCCACTCTTACAGGATCAGCTCTTAAATGGATGCTAAGTCTTCCCCCTTACTCTGTTACTTCATTTGCTAACTAAGTTAACCTGTTTAATAGTCAATTCTCATGTAGTAGAAAGTTTGAACGATTAACTAGTGATCTTTATAGGGTAATACAAGGTCAAAATGAATCACTTAGAGATTATATCACTAAATTTAGTAAAGAATCCTTGGATATTCCTAATTTGGATATTGCTACGGCTGTAGAAGCCTTTAAAATGGGTTTACTTAGGGATTCATTATTCTATGATGATCTTGTCATGACCCCTTGCAGGAATCTTGATGAAGTAAGAACCAGGGCCTTAGATTCATCCGATTAGAGGATGATAAAAGGATCCGGGAAAGACTGGCAGGATCCTCAAAGCAGGAAAAACAAGGATCCTACATCAAGAACAACAAGTTCAAGTCCTACAACAAGTCTGATAACCAGAATGTGCATGCAGTAGAATAAGAAGAGGATGATGAGGATTATCCTCCAATTTCTGAGTACTGTTTTTCTGTTGATAACAATGAACTAATTCTTGCAATGCAGAATCTAGGTGAGAAAGCAAGATGGCCAAGGAAAAGTGATAAACCAGCCGCAACAAAAGACAAGTCCAAATGGTGTGCATATCATGAGGATTTCGGACATCTCACTAAAGAGTGTATTGCACTTAGAAAAGAAATTGGTTACTTGTTAAGCAAGGGGCACTTGAAGGAACTTTTGGGAAGAAAAAAGGTCAAGGATCCAGGATCCTAGAAGATCCCAGAAAGAGCTCTTGTCCCTCTGGCAGATGCACAAGTTATAAACTTCATATCGGGTAGATCAGACATTTGTGGTACTTCCTTTTCAGCAGCCAAGAGACATGCAAAGGAAACCAAGATGGATAATGGGGATAGACCCATCTGAACTTCCACTGTTACCAAGGATAAAGTTATTACTTTTGATGAGGATGATCGTGTTGATATCCAGGATCCTCATCATGATGGTCTTGTTATTACTTTATTTATATCTAACCACTTTGTTCGCAGGATCCTGATAGATGGAGGAAGCTCAGTAAACATCATTCAGCTTGATGTCCTTAAGAAGATGAACATCCCTGAATCGGATATTGTGCCAAGATCCTCAGTTCTTGTGGGATTCAGTGGGGAAACCAAGAACACATTGGGGGACATCAAACTCCCCATCTATATTGAAGGACTTCATTCTTATCAAAAATTATGTGTTATAGATTGCTTATCCTGTTGTAATGTTATCCTTGTCAGGCCATGGATATATGACATGAAGGCAGTCCCATCTACCTACCATCAATGTGTGAAGCTTCCTAGTCCATGGGGGGTGGTAAAGATTGATAGTGATTAACAAGAAGCTAAGAATTGCTACACATCATCGATGAAGCCAACCTCAAGACCAAGGGAGCAATAGCAATTAAAGTATCCTTCAAGAGATGTCTTGGAGGCAAGAGAACAAGATGTGAAAGACATCCTTATGGATCCTCATGATCCTGAATCCAAGATCTTCATAGGATCAGGGATCCTTAGTAATATTGAACAGGATTAGGTATCCTTCCTCAAGAGGAGAAAAACTACCTTTGCCTGGAAGCATGAAGACATGACAAGTATATCTAAAGATATAATTACTCATAAACTTGGCATTGACAGGTCATTCAAGCCAATTCATCAAAAAAGGAGGAAGTTTGCACCTGAAAGGAATGTTATTATCCAGGAAGAGGTAGATAAACTACTCCGGGCAGGTATGATAAGAGAGGTTAAGTATCCAAGGTGGTTAGCCAATGTGGTTGTTGTTCAAAAGAAAAATGGAAAGTGGAGGGTATGTGTCGATTTTACTGATTTAAACAAGGCATGTCCCAAGGACCCTTTCCCATTACCCCACATTGACTCCATGGTGGATGCTACCGCGGGTCATGAGTTGTTGACTTTTATGGATGCTTCATCTGGATTTCAATAAATTCAAATAGAACCATCTGATCAAGAGGATACAACCTTTATGACCCCAACTGGTATATATTGTTATATTGCTATGCCATTTGGACTATGGAATGCAGGTGCTACTTGTCAAAGGCTAGTCAATATGATGTTCAAGGAACAAATTGGAGACACTATGGAAGTCTATATAGATGACATGGTGGTTAAGTCCAAGAAAGCTGAGGATCACCTTAGAGACTTGGAGGAAGCATTCGATATCCTTGATAAATTTAATATGAAATTAAATCCTTCCAAGTGTCACTTTGGTGTTAAAGCAGGAAAATTCCTAGGCTATATGGTGACAAAAAGAGGCATTGAGGCAAGTCCAGAGCAAATCAAGGCAATTGTGAACATAAAATCTCCTGCCAATGCAAAGGATGTGCAAAGATTGACAGGCAGGATCGCAGCCTTGAACAGGTTCATATCCAAGTCATCAGAAAAGTGCAAGGAATTCTATGACATTTTGAGAAAGAACAAGAAATTTTAATGGACTGAAAAGCATGAAAATGCTCTCAAAGCTCTTAAGAATTACCTATCCTCAACTCCTGCCTTGATGAAACCAGAAAAAGGGGATATATTATCCTTATATTTGGCAGTATCCTCTAAAGCAGTAAGTGCAGTCCTTGTTAAGGATCACCAAGGTACACAACATCCTGTTTATTATGTAAGTAAGAGTTTGCTTGATGCTGAATCCAGGTATTCACATTTAGAGAAATTTATTCTTGCTTTGATTATGGCATCTACTAAATTAAGACATTATTTTGAAACTTATGCCATTATTGTTAAGACTAATTTTCCAATTAAGATTGTTCTCAGAAAACCTGAAATGTCAGGAAGGATGGCTAAATGGGCAGTGAAGCTTAGTGCTTATGATATAAGATATGAACCAAGGACTGCCATCAAATCCCAAGCCTTAGCTGACTTTGTGGCAGATTTCAGTAGTGACTTGCAACGGGAAGCTGAGTTAGAAGTCCAACAGCCAGAAGAAACTAAGGATCCTTGGATACTCTTCACTGATGGAGCTTCTAATGTTAAAGGAACTAGGCTTGGAATACTACTAAAATCACCACAGGGGGACATAATACCCCACTCAATAGCTTGTGAGTTTCAAACTACTAACAATGAGGCTGAATATGAAGCCTTGATAGCTGGTTTGCAAATTGCCAAGCATATGAGGATCAGGTATCTTGAGGTACATGTAGATTCATTGTTAATTACTAATCACTTTAATGGATCCTATGTTGTTAAAGGTGAAAAGTTAATCAATTATTTAGAGATAGTCAAAGAATTGGCACTCTCTTTTGTTTCTTTTAGTTTGACACAGGTGCCCAGAGAAGAGAATGCAGAAGCTGATTCATTGGCTAATCTAGGATCATGCTTGAAGATTCCAGAGGATATCAAGATCCCTATTATCCAAATCCTAACCCCTGCTATTGAGGATCATGTAGCTATGGAGATAGGAGAGGATTCTGCAATCATCCCTAGTGATGATACACAATCTCATTCAGGATCATGGATCCTTCCAATCATGAGATATATCCAACATGGAGAGATTCCTACAGGAGAAAACCCTAGGGCTTTCAAAATTAAGGTATCTCAATTTACAATATTGAATAACATGTTATATAAACGATCTCTTGCAGGACCATATCTAAGATGCATCGAGGATCCTGAAATCCAAGAAGTCCTAAGGGATTTTCATGAAGGAGATTGTGGAAACCACACTGGGGGCAGGGCATTATTCTCAAGGATCCTGAGGACAGGATACTATTGGCCTACTATGAAGAAGGATGCTGTGGATTATGCCAAGAAGTGTGATCCTTGTCAGAGACATAGTAACATCCTTCACCAACCAGCAGAGCTCTTGCATCCTATATCCTCTTCTTGGCCATTTATGAGATGGGGAATGGATATAGTTGGTAAACTTTCCAAGGCACCTAATGGAAAAGTGTTCATGCTTGCCATGACTAATTACTTCTCAAAGTGGATAGAGGCTGAAGCCTTTGCTCAAGTCAGAGAGAAAGAAGTGATATCCTTTATCAAAAGAAATATTATTACTAGATTCGATATTCCTTCTAAAATTGTTTGTGATAATGATGTCACACCCTGGCTTTTGCGGAAGCGTGGGTTTATTTGGTGTGACTTCTTAATACCATAGCAACAACCATAAAAATGCTATATGAAATTTAAAACACAAGATGTTCATCCATTATTTTAGTTTGGAAAATGCCATAACATAATTGTCTTGAAACAACTACCCAAATTAAATTACAACCATGACTTGCTTAAAAATGAGTTCACAATGGACTCAACAAAAGACCTTAAATAAAACGGGGTCTGGAGACATGTGACCCGTCCAGGCAAGGGTTACACCTCCCAAACCCTACGCCCCTGGATGACATCTTTTATTTAATACGCAGCTTAACGTGCATCACCTGCCAGATCCGATCAATTCCCTGAAATACATGTAGTTTGAAAAATCAACAAAAAATTGAGCGAGTTCATGTGTATGTGAGTATGTATAATCCTTTGTAAACGGTGTATGTATAAAAGTCCCTGGTATGTAGCAATAAGAAATAAAAAGCGATCACCAATGGTTTGCAAGGCCATTGATATGTGTGAAGTGATGTAGGAAGACTCAAACCTAGCAAATTTGTACCAGGCCTCGGCTGTAAGGCATAGTCACCACTATGGGCTGCCCCAGCCTCATGGGTGTGGGCTCGCTACACCCAAATAGATCTATCACTCATGTCCCTCGGTCCTACGACGAGGATTAATGGCCTTTAGTAGCCGCCTACCCACTCACATGATCTAACGGTGTATGAAAGTCCCTCCTTAAGCTAACCATACCATGTATAAAAATGTCTGTATAATTGTAACATGTATTTCACCCCCGAAGTTGTAAAACTGAAAACAGTTAAAAAGAAAGGGGGGATATGAACTCACAGTAGTGCGTCTCCTGAATCGTATCGTCAACTCAAACTTGGTCCGCTACACGACAACCTACAACGTACTAATGTCTATTAGACGAACGGGTCGTGCCTTGCTTTCATATTTCGGGTTTGAGTTACGTTACTTTGTTATTATTCCAAGTCTTAACTTCTTGTTAAAATGATGACAATTATTTTAACTTAAGTATTGTTTTAAGGGTTTTGGAATAATAGTTAGGCAACTATTTTGTATCCGTGCTTCTCAGAAATTTATATGCGCATTTCCTTCCCAAGGATGGGGGTATTTACACATGTACTTTGGTAGTTCTGGAAATAATACATTTTTAGGTTCCACTAAGAAAAATATATTTAACACCTTTGTCGAAATAATGTAGTCCGAAAATATTTATTTTTCCCAAAAATAATATATTTTCATTCTTTGTGTCCAAATAATATTTACCCAAAATATATTCGTAAAAGTATTTCCGGAATTATAAAATGTGATGGCATTTTGCTAAGTTACATCATTTTGACCTAAATAATATAACTAGTTCACAAAATAACAAATAATCACACAAGCGTTTTAGTATAAAAATATATATTCAAAATATATATTTATCCATTTTTAATTAAGAAAATCAACCTCCGATACTTGTATTTTGTTACAAAAATCATGGCGAAGTTTATATTCGAAACACAAGTTATAAAATATACTTGTAACACTTGTTTGGAAAAATATTTTCTAAGTGTTGAAATTTTTAGAAAATTTAGCCAGAGTTTCCCCTAAAAACGGAGGTGTCCATGCTATTAAGCATATCATTTTCTTTTCAAAATCAATCAACAAGCATCAACAATCAATCTTTACATTACCAAGAGCAAAAATATATGTCTTACACACTAATCATGAACTTGATACTTTTTGAAAACGCGTAGTAACTTGGTAAAGCCTTTAGGGGACTTAGTTGCCTTCCGAAGCGTATTTATTTCTTTAAAAATCATTCTCATAAAATAATTTAGTGTTTACAACTTGTAAGTAATTTTTACAAGAATTTACCCCTTTGAACTCTTCTTGTAAAAAAAATATTCTCATGCTTGTCTTATTTCTAAAAATGGTGTAAGTGTTTGTGATAGTCATGATTTTCCAAAAACGCTTCTCTAACTTGGTTTCTTCACAAAAATCTTTTGTAACTCTTGGATTTACAAAATCATCAACTCACTAGTTTAATTATATTTCATGAAAAATCATTTTTATCAAGTTCACATCTAGCTAGAAGGTGGTCATTTTATGTAACACATAACCACTTTCTAATCTTGTTAAATCATATTTCTAAATATTATTTAACAAGATCCATATGGTGATTAACATCACACAATCAAGAATCATCATAAAATTAACAACATGTTCACTACAACATCATACTATCAACATTTCATCTCCTAGTAACCTTTTATGTTCATGATTCTTGTTTAACCCTTTTAGTGTTCTAGTTCTTTAGTGTTTTGAACATACTTAACATACTACATCTTTTTTATCATAAAACAAGATGAACAAAGGTGTAACAAGGACTTACTACTAGCACAAAGGCTAGGGATGATTCTAGTGAAGAAGATGATGAAGAATGATGATGAAAAAAGCAAGAAACAAAGTCCTTTGAAGCTCCACAAGTTGCAACTTCCTTGAATCACCTTACAAGCTTGAATGGAACTTGAAAAATGGATGAAGATGGTGGTCTTGTGGTGGTGATGGGGGCGGTTAAGGGAGCCGAGAGGAAGGGGGTGGGGTGTGAAGATGTAGGTGTGATAATGAGAAGTATGGTAGTGATCTTTGGTGCCTTGCTTATAAAGGATTGTTCTAATATTTTGGTAACCTTCACAAGTAACCAATCTAATAAAATAAAGGGATATAATCTTGCACAAGATTGAGGCATGGTGGGGATGGTCCTTGTGACCGAATTCAGTTAGGGGGGGGGGGGGGGGTTGGTTGTAAATTTTGTAACTAAATTGCAAAGGTTAGTTAGATTTCAAGTAATATGTTTATATATGTTAGCTATTTGATTTTTAGTGGGTGTTAGGGTGTTCGGGGATCATGACAAGCCAAGAAATAATGAAACAATGTTTTTGACAAAAATTTGGTGTTCTGGGTAATGTCCGGTTGTTCGGTTGGATACCGTTCCGTTAAAGTGTTTAATTAGTCCGTAAAGTGTCTTTTATATATATTTTTGCAACACTTTTAATTCCCGGCACTTAGGAAAGCATACAGGACCTTTCTGCCATATTTTTGCACTTTACTAGCATGTAACAGTGCTGAATTTTACAAGTAAATGCAGAATTCTGCACTTAAAGTGTGTTTTAGGCACTTCCCGGCACTATAACTATCACCTAGTGACGCAGTTTTATGGTCCTCACTTCCCTACACTCCATACTAGTGTAGTACCTTATCCCTGGCTCGTACTGGGCCTCAAAAACACTGTCTGTCTATTGCTGGCATTGTCAGTATATTTCTGAATTATCCATTTAGTGCGCTAACTGTGCTTTGTGCATCAAGTATGTCACTAAAGTTTGTGTGTATAAATGGAGTGACTGTATGCAATATGATGCATATGTATGTATGATGCATAATTCATAAAACAGTTCAAGTTGTTAGTTGTAATCAAGCACAGTCATTAAGCACATAATTAAAATTAATTGATTGTACAGTACCTGTAATTGTGAGGGTTGTCACATTCTCCCCCCGTTAAGAAAATTTCGTCCCGAAATTTTAGGTTCTGCTTCTAGTTGCAGGGGTCTTGGGGAATAAATGTGGGTACTTCTCTTTCATTCGATCCTCACGTTCCCATGTGAATTCTGGGTCGTGTCGTGCATTCCATCGAACCTTGACCAGCTTGACGCTACTCCTGCGTGTTTTGTTAACCTTCCAATCCGTAACCTCGACTGCTTCTTCGATAAAATGGAGTGTGTCGTCAACATGAACTTCATCGGCAGGAATGACCACGGTTTCTTGTGTTGGACTCTTTTTCAAATTTGATACATGGAATGTATCATGAACGCTATTAAGTTCAGCAGGTAAATCCAACTTGTATGCTACCAAACCAATTCGTTCCAGAATCCTGAATGGACCAATGTACCTGGGGTTCAACTTCCCACGCTTCCTAAAGCGTGCCACACTCTTCCAGGGTGAAACCTTCAATAAAACCATGTCTCCCACCTCAAATTCCAGAGGTTTTCTTCTGCGGTCCGCATAGCACTTTTGTCGATCACGAGCCGCTTTGATGCGTTTTCGGATCTGGAAAATCTTGTCTGTTGTTTCCTGGACCAATTCCGGACCAACTAGTTATCTATCACCCGGGTCAGCCCAACAAATCGGTGATCGACACTTACGCCCATAGAGAGCTTCGAACGGTGCGGCTTGAATACTTGCATGATAATGGTTATTGTATGAAAATTCAACCAATGGTAGGTGAGTGTCCAAACTCCCACCTAAATCCATAATGCAAGCTCGCAACATGTCTTCTAACGTTTGAATCTTTCGTTCGCTCTGTCCGTCTGTCTGCGGGTGAAATGTTGTACTCAGATTTAACTGAGAACCAAATGCTTCTTGAAAGGATTGCCAAATCCTTGACACGAATCTTCCATCTCTATCAGAGATGATTGAGAGAGGCACTCCATGTCGTGCAACAATCTCTCTCATGTATATCTCAACAAGTTTACTCGTGGTGTCTTTTTCCTTGATAGGCAGAAAGTGTGTAGATTTCGTTAGACGGTCTACTATTACCCAAATCATATCGTGGCCCTTGGGCGTCCTTGGTAACTTTGTAATGAAGTCCATTGAAATCTGTTCCCATTTCCATTTGGGTATTTCAGGTTGTTGCAGAAGACCTGAAGGCTTCTGGTACTCGGCTTTCACTTTGGCGCATGTTAAACATTTACCAACGTATATCGCAACATCGCGTTTCATTCTTGGCCACCAATAGAAATTCTTAAGATCTTGGTACATCTTATCCGCTCCTGGATGAATCGATTACCGAGATTTGTGAGCCTCATCAAAAATAACATTCCGCAAACCACCAAACAAAGGAACCCAAATTCGTTTCATGAAGCACAACGTTCCTTCCCCATTTGGTACCAACTGCTTCTCCATCCCACGGAGATACTCATCCTCAATATTCCTCTCTTTAAGAGCTTCTCTCTGCGTGGCGCAAATGCGCAATGAGAGGTTTGTCTGGACAATCATTTCTAAAGCCCTAACCCTTATGGGCTTGATCCTTTCCTTCCGACTTAGGGCATCGGCGACCACATTCGCCTTCCCTGGATGATACTTGATTTCACAATCGTAGTCGTTTAACAATTCAACCCAGCGTCTTTGCCTCATGTTAAGCTCTTTTTGATTGAAAATATGCTGTAGACTCTTGTGATCCGTGTAAATTGTGCATCGCGTGCCATATAAATAATGTCGCCAAATTTTCAAAGCAAACACCACTGCGCCCAATTCTAAATCATGCGTAGTGTAATTTCTCTCGTGGACCTTCAACTGGCGAGATGCATACGCTATAACCTTCTGACGCTGCATTAGTACACATCCCAAACCTTGACGCAAGGCGTCGCAATATACCACGAAGTCGTCCGTGCCTTCGGGTAGGGATAAGATTGGTGCATCACAAAGTTTGTTCTTCAACAACTGAAACGCTTCTTCTTGTTTGTCTCCCCAATCAAACTTCTTGTCTTTCTACGTGAGGGAGGTCAAAGGTTGAGCGATTTTTGAGAAATCCTCAATGACCCTTCGATAATAACCAGCCAAACCTAAGAATTATCGAATCTCGGTTGGCGTCTTTGGAGTCTCCCAGTTTTTGATCGCCTCGATCTTTGTGGGATCCACATGAATTCCATTTCCATTAACCACATGTTCAAGAAACTGGACTTCGCGTAACCAGAACTCGCACTTCGAGAACTTGGCGTACAACTTCTCCTTTTTAACCAGCTCTAAAATAGCTCTTAAATATTGTTCATGCTCATTCTTCGTCTTCGAGTAGATCAAAATGTCATCAATGAATACAATTACGAACTTATCGAGGTACGGCTTGCAGACTCTGTTCATCAAATTCATGAATACAGCTGGCGTGTTTGCCAGAACAAACGGCATAACCAGGAACTCGTAATGTCCATAACGAGTCCTAAAAGCAGTCTTGGGAATACTTTCCTCTTGTATTCTCAACTGGTGATAACCTGATCGAAGATCGATCTTTGAGTAAAAACTTGAACCTTGCAATTGATCGAATAAGTCATCAATTCTCGGCAAAGGATATCTATTCTTGATGGTCAACTTGTTCAGCTCCCGGTAATCAATACACATGCGAAAACTACCATCTTTCTTCTTGACAAACAAAACTGGAGCTCCCCAAGGCGAGAAGCTTGGTCTGATAAATCCCTCGTCTAACAACTCCTGAAGTTTCATTGACAATTCTTGCATCTCCGAAGGCGCAAGTCGATAGGGTGCTTTAGCCACAGGCGCGACGAAATTCGACTTGTCTTTATGGCGGCAATCCTGGCAAGTCTTCTGGAAAGACTCAGGATACTCCCTAACGACTGGAATGTCTTCTATCTTTGGTTCAGCGGTTTCTTTATCGATGATATGTGCCAAGAAGGCAACACATCCCTTCTTCAAACACTTTCGAGCTTTTAGGTAGCTAATTATCCTCATAGGCATATCGCGCTTCTCTCCGTGTACTACGATCATTTCTCCATCCGCTATTGGGATGCAAATGGTCTTCTCGTGACATACAATCTCGGCTTTGTTGCTTGACAACCAATCCATCCCTACTACCACATCGAAGCTTCCCAACTCGACTGGTAGTAGATCGAGTGTAAATTCATGTTCTCCCAGCTCTATCACTAATCCTCTGATGACTTCACTTGTTTCAACTAGCTTTCCATTAGCCAGTTCAATTGAGTATGGAATATCTAACTTACTAGCAGCTAACCCAAGCATGTTCTTAAATTCTAGCGATACAAAACTATAGTTGGCTCTAGTGTCAAATAATACAGATGCAAAGCGTTGATTTATAGGGAACGTACCAGTGACAACATTCGGGTCCTGGCGTGCTTCCCTTGCTCCAATGTTGAATACCCTTCCACGAGCTTGATTGAGTTTTGGGCATTCACGCTTGAAGTGCCCGATGTCTCCACAGTTAAAACACCCCGGTCCTCGACCGTTACCATCTCCATTACTACCTTGATTGTTGTTTTGATTGCGGTTACCACTTCCTACTTGATTCCCAAAGTTACCGCGATTACCGTTTCCACCGTTGCGGTTCCCATTCCTGTTACCTCCGCGGTTGTTATTACCGGATCCTTTTTTGGCCACCACGACCAATACCAACCCAACAAGTGTCTTTTGAGTGACCCATCCTTCCACAGGATTCACATTTGCTAAGCCTGCACCGGCCAGCATGATGATGTTGGCATAAATCACACTTGGGCAAAGTGCCCATGTATCCCTTCCCTTTGTGTTCACTGCCAGTCTTTACTTCAGCTGGCGGGTTTGTATCCCTCTTCTTGCTGGCACTACCGGTACTTTTCTTAAAGTTTGAGAATTTTCTCTTGTTTTCTCCTGATGATTCGACATGTGTCTCCTTCTTCTTTGGTTCAGAAATTGAAAACTTGTTCAATCTGATGGCTTCTTCTGTAAGTGCCACGCTGAGATCAATGGCTTCAGTAATCGTTGCAGGCTTTGAAGTGGTTACCATGCTCATAATCTGGGGTGCTAATCCCCAGATGAAACGCTCCACGCGTTTAAATTCGGGCATGACCATGTACGGCACCACATGGGACAGATCGTGAAACCTCTGAACATATTCGACGATTTTTGGGCCTTGCATATTTAGGTTCTAGAATTCCGTTTCTAGCTTTTATATCTCAGCTTGCGAACAATACTTCTTCCTCATGAGCTCCTTCAGCTCATTCCATGTTAACGCATATGCCGCTGCCTCTCCCAATGTTTGCACTTGCAGATTCCACCATGATAGGGCACCATCAAGAAACAGCCCTGAGATGTATGTAACTTGTTGCTCAGGAGCACACTTTCTCATTCTTAGGATCGAATCCGTCTTTTCTGCCCATCTGACGAATGCAACGGCACCTCCAGTGCCGTCGAAATTTAGGGGCTTACAGTCAAGGAATTGTTTGTAGGTGCAGCCTGCACAGGCAATATTGTTAACAGTAAGCATTAGTGGATGTGTAAGAGGTATCCAAATGTAATGTAATGTGTCTAAAGCGACTTAACATTACCATTGGGTGGGTTGTTGTTGTTGTTGTTGTTTGAAGTATTCCTGCTTGTTCTGCTTGGGAGGCCGCATACTGTGCTATAGCTGCGGCAATTAGCCCCTGG
Source organism: Helianthus annuus (assembly GCF_002127325.2). Taxonomy (NCBI): domain Eukaryota; kingdom Viridiplantae; phylum Streptophyta; class Magnoliopsida; order Asterales; family Asteraceae; genus Helianthus; species Helianthus annuus. The sequence goes on from NC_035436.2 coordinate 122,663,225, forward strand.
AGTTCCGTCTCAGTAGTAGGTAGGTGTGCGTTTCGTCGTGGAGGCATCTTCTAAAAGATGATCATATTGGTCAGGTCATAGTAAGTCTAGTAAATATGCATATATAATAATATCCATCAACCACATAACATCCCATGTTATAATATAAAACAAATAATTCAACAAAGCATGTAGTGAGAACGTTGCCATTGAGCTTTCATTAATCATGACCACAATATAGTTTTACATGTTTTACAGTACATCATACATCAAAATATGATCATAGGGTTACATCACCCCCAAAATGCAAGTCAGTCTACACTAATCATATACAAAAGTGTGGTCTTCCAAAAGTCTTCGTATGCTGGCCCAATTGCGACTTTCTCACCAAAAACAATCTACCTGCACTAAACCAAAATATAGCTACGCTGATGGCGGAGGAGGAGGAGGAGGAGGATAAGAGAAAAGCAAACGGCGCATGTGCACCCAATCCTCCTCAAGGGCATCAATAACGCGCAGCAAATAGGCAATCTGCTGCTCAGGTGTAAGGAAACGAACATCCGAATCAGGGGGTAGCGGGAGGGGAGCGTGTGGTGCGGCAAACGGAGTCTGACAGTGACATGGGGGAGGACGTGGAGTCCTCTCTAACTCCTGAATGCGACGACTCAGTGTGTCTTGATGTAGCTGTAGGGAGACGAGTATATCGTCCGTCATGTACCCCACATGAAAAGGGTGGTACGGGTCTGATAACGGCATAACATTGGGCGAAGACCACAGAAATAGCTCGCCCGAAGGTACAAAAGATGGTGTAGTGTGAGGAAAATGAGACATGAATGGAATAGCTGACGATACAAGCGATACAAAAGTAGGCTGCTGTCTCGACGAACCCTCCCCAGGACGAGGTGGAGGAATGTCCTGGAGGAAAGTGATAGGAAGATCGGTGCGATGGGCATCAGACACATGGGGAAAGTGGGGGTAACATCGATCGGTGCAGAGATGGGTGCAACAGGAGGGGTGATTGGTAGTACAAACGGAGGGTAATCATCATCTTCCTCGATCCACCCGTTACGGGTGTCGGCATGTCTCGGATCGATGTGAGCGGCGAATGGTGCACGGTCAACAAACGCCGGCACAGGATCAGGCAGAGGTGCATCAACAATAGGAACATCCACCACTGGTGGTGCAACAATGGGAATATCGACAATAGGTGGTGCAATGGTTGGTGCATCCATATCAGGCGGTGCAACAACTGGAGCATCATCAAGAACAGGGTCGTGCATAGGTACAGGGTCAGGAGCAATAACAGGCTCTGGTGCTCTAACAGGTTCAGGGTCGGCAAAGTCCATATCAAAGTCGACAGGTATATCAAGAAACTGATCAATAGGAGCCACTGGTGCCTCTAAGGGCTGGTCAACAGGATTAAACTCGATCTCGTGATCGGGATCAAAATCAGGAGGAAAAACTAGATCAAACTCGTCCTCGAACTCATGTTCAAATTCAAACTCGTGAGGTGAACCAGGTACAGCTGACATCGCTACGTCTAAGTCAGCGTCAGGAGAGTAGTGCTGCACACCCCGGTCGTGCAAAGAAACGGATGCCACAGACTCAAACGAGTCTGGACCAGGTGAATCAGCAGGAGCCTCCTCCACAGGAGCCTCAGCAGTAGGAATGACGACATCATCAGCAATCGGGGCCCCACCCTCATGGTCGTCCTCAGGGGGACCCTCAACGAAAAGATCGACGTAGTCATCAGACACGACATCGAGTGGCAAATCCTCCACGGGAAATGCGGCAAGTTGAACAGGAGCAGGGATCTCAGCAAGAGGTAGATCTCCAGCTAGAATGCCATCAGCGGGCTGAACATCATCCCCGAGGTCGGGCAAAGCGAATGGCTGAAAATCATCATCATCCGTGCTCGTGGTATCTGACGTGTAAACCTCGCTCTCGGATAGGATCTCGTCGTCCGAGACTACCGCCATAGGATCAAGCATATCTGACACTCCGGTGTCCGAAGATGACATGTTGTCTGTAACAAAAAATCACGACAATTGCACATATATCCACATATAATCATGTAAGTCACAATAATGCAAGTAATCGTCCTAGTCTTCCCCAGACTATCCCTCCCAGCCTCTCAGACTGCTCTCTAGCCTCTCAGACTAACTCCCTGGTCTCTAAGACCAACTCCCAGTCTCTACGACTAAACCTCCCCAATCTCTAAGATTGAATCCCCCAGTCTCTAAGACTGAACCTCCCCAGCCTCTAAGGCTGAACTCCCCCAGTCTCTAAGATTGGAATATAAACTTGAAATGTGTAATTGTGCCCTTTTTGTTTGTAAAATGTTTGTGCCCCGGATCTGGTCTTTTAGTGTATGCAATGTAAAAATGTTTTCGTGAGAGCCCTAGTGATCATAGTCTAGACTCGAGAAAGAATCCTAGTTCGCTATGATCGAGGCTCTGATACCAAGCTGTCACACCCTGGCTTTTGCGGAAGCATGGGTTTATTTGGTGTGACTTCTTAATACCATAGCAACAACCATAACAATGCTATATGAAATCTAAAACACAAGATGTTCATCCATTAATTTAGTTTAGAAAATGCCATAACATAATTGTCTTGAAACAACTACCCAAATTAAATTACAACCATGACTTGCTTAAAAATGAGTTCACAATGGACTCAATAAAAAACCTTAAATAAAACGGGGTTTGGAGACATGCGACCCGTCCAGGCAAGGGTTACACCTCCCAAACCCTACGCCCCTGGATGACATCTTTTATTTAATACGCAGCTTAACGTGCATCACCTGCCAGATCCGATCAATTCCCTGAAATACATGTAGTTTGAAAAATCAAAAAAAAGTTGAGCGAGTTCATGTGTATGTGAGTATGTATAATCCTTTGTAAACGGTGTATGTATAAAAGTCCCTGGTATGTAGCAATAAGGAATAAAAAGAGATCACCAATGGTTTGCAAGGCCATTGATATGTGTGAAGTGATGTAGGAAGACTCAAACCTAGCAAATTTACCGAGCCTCGGTTGTAAGACACAGTCACCACTATGGGCCGCCCCGGCCTCATGGGTGTGGGCTCGCTACACCCAAATAGATCTATCACTCATGTCCCTCGGTCCTACGACGAGGATTAATGGCCTTTAGTAGCCGCCTACCCACTCACATGATCTAACGGTGTATGAAAGTCCCTCCTTAAGCTAACCATACCATGTATAAAAATGTCTGTATAATTGTAACATGTATTTCACCCCCGAAGTTGTAAAACTGAAAACAGTTAAAAAGAAAAGGGGGACATGAACTCACAGTAGTACGTCTCCTGAATCGTTTCGTCAACTCAAACTTGGTCCACTACACGACAACCTACAACGTACTAATGTCTATTAGACGAGCGGACCGTGCCTTGCTTTCATATTTCGGGTTTCAGTTACGTTACTTTGTTATTATTCCAAGTCTTAACTTCTTGTTAAAGTGATGACAATTATTTTAACTTAAGTATTGTTTTAAGGGTTTTGGAATAATAGTTAGGCAACTATTTTGTATCCGTACTTCTCAGAAATTTATATGCGCATTTCCTTCCCAAGGATGGGGGTATTTATACATGTACTTTGGTAGTTCCGGAAATAATACATTTTTAGGTTCCACTTAGAAAAATATATTTAACACCTTTGTCGAAATAATGTAGTCCCAAAATATTTATTTTTCCCAAAAATAATATATTTTCATTATTTGTGTCCAAATAATATTTACCCAAAATATATTCATAAAAGTATTTCCGGAATTATAAAATGTGATGGCATTTTGCTAAGTTACATCATTTTGCCCTAAATAATATAACTAGTTCACAAAATAACAAATAATCACACAAGCGTTTTAGTATAAAAATATATATTCAAAATATATATTTATCCATTTTTAATTAAGAAAATCAACCTTCGATACTTGTATTTTGTTACAAAAATCATGGCGAAGTTTATATTCGAAACAGAAGTTATAAAATATACTTGTAACACTTGTTTGCAAAAATATTTTCTAAGTGTTGAAAATTTTAGAAAATTTAGCCAGAGTTTCCCTTTAAAACGGAGGTGTCCATGCTATTAAGCATATCATTTTCTTTTCAAAATCAATCAACAAGCATCAACAATCAATCTTTACATTACCAAGAGCAAAAATATATGTGTTACACACTAATCATGAACTTGATACTTTTTGAAAACGCGTAGTAACTTGGTAAAGCCTTTAGGGGACTTAGTTACCTTCCGAAGCATATTTATTTCTTTAAAAATCATTCTCATAAAATAATTTAGTGTTTACAACTTGTAAGTAATTTTTACAAGAATTAACCCCTTTGAACTCTTCTTGTAAATAAAATATTCTCATACTTGTCTTATTTCTAAAAATGGTGTAAGGGTTTGTGATAGTCATGATTTTCCAAAAACGCTTCTCTAACTTGGTTTCTTCACAAAAATCTTTTGTAACTCTTGGATTTACAAAATCATCAACTCACTAGTTTAATTATATTTCATGAAAAATCATTTTTATTAAGTTCACATCTAGCTAGAAGGTGGTCATTTTATGTAACACATAACCACTTTCTAATCTTGTTAAATCATATTTTCTAAATATTATTTAACAAGATCCATATGGTGATTAACATCACACAATTAGGAATCATCATAAAATTAACAACATGTTCACTACAACATCATACTATCAACATTTCATCTTCTAGTAACCTTTTATGTTCATCATTCTTGTTTAACCCTTTTAGTGTTCTAGTTCTTTAGTGTTTTTAACATACTTAACATACTACATCTTTTTCATCATAAAACAAGATGAACAAAGGTGTAACAAGGACTTACTACTAGCACAAAGGCTAGGGATGATTCTAGTGAAGAAGATGATGAAGAATGATGATGAAAAAAGCAAGAAACAAAGTCCTTTGAAGCTCCACAAGTTGCAACTTCCTTGAATCACCTTACAAGCTTGAATGGAACTTGAAAAATGGATGAAGATGGTGGTCTTGTGGTGGTGATGGGGGCGGTTAAGGGAGCCGAGAGGAAGGGGTGGGGTGTGAAGATGTAGGTGTGATAATGCGAAGTATGGTAGTGATCTTTGGTGCCATGCTTATAAAGGATTGTTCTAATATTTTGGTAACCTTCACAAGTAACCAATCTAATAAAATAAAGGGATATAATCTTGCACAAGATTGAGGCATGGTGGGGATGGTCCTTGTGACCGAATTCGGTTGGGGGGGGGGGGGGTTGGTTGTAAATTTTTGTAACTAAATTGCAAAGGTTTGTTAGATTTCAAGTAATATGTTTATATATGTTAGCTATTTGATTTTTAGTGGGTGTTAGGGTGTTCGGGGATCATGGCAAGCCAAGAAATAATGAAACAATGTTTTTGACAAAAATTTGGTGTTCCGGGTAATGTCCGGTTGTTCGGTTGGATACCGTTCCGTTAAAGTGTTTAATTAGTCTGTCAAGTGTCTTTTATATATATTTTTGCAACACTTTTAATTCCCGGCACTTAGGAAAGCATACCGAACCTTTCTGCCATATTTTTGCACTTTACTAGCATGTTACAGTGCTGAATTTTACAAGTAAATGAAGAATTCTGCACTTAAAGTGTATTTTAGGCACTTCCCGACAGTATAATTATCACCTAGTGACGCAGTTTTATGGTCCTCACTTCCCTACACTCCATACTAGTGTAGCACCTTATCCCTGGCTCATACTGGGCCTCAAAAATACTGTCTGTCTATTGCTGGCATTGTCAGCATATTTCTGAATTATCCGTTTGGTGTGCTAATTGTGCTTTGTGCATCAAGTATGTCACTAAAGTTTGTGTGTAATAAATGGAGTGACTGTATGCAATATGATGCATATGTATTGTTAGGGCAGGATTTTTAATGACCTGTGATCCTTACCTAATATCCTAATAATGATCCTTGTTTCTGTGGCAGATAGTGATCCTCAGAAGAACTTCAGGATCAGGATAATGGATCATCCTAAGGATCCTCATACCAACGATTGTTCTATTTGAATTTAATGTTGTTTTGCAGGAATTACGAGTTGGACCTGGTCTTGGCAACGTTATTAAGGAATCTTTCACGCTAATTTCGCACATGCATAACCAGAAATAGACGTTGTGGAGAATATGGAAACTTAGCACAAATTACGGGCAATTAGTTAGGCTAAATTTACTTCTGTTTCTAAAGGGGTAACGAGCTAGTAGTTAGGTGACTTACCTAAATTCAACCACACACACTTATATAAAGGGCACTCTCAAGCATTCGGAGGGGACGACACATTTCTTACACGCTCTAGCATATTACACCATAGTGATCCTTGTACCTAGCTCGTTATCATCCGAAGTTGTAAACATTGTTTATTATATTGGAGTTTGGTGAGCGGTAGTTTCCATCACCCGAGGTTTTTTATGCCGGAGATCATTCATTGATCAAGGGCTTTTTCCTCGTATAAATCTTTGAGTCACTTGTGCAGTTTACATATAAGTGATCCTTTTCTTTATTCATCATTACAAGCATCATTCCCCGTTAACAGAGAGTTTGGTTGCATTATCCTTGTGTGATTTTTGACCAAAACAGTTTGGCGCCCACCGTGGGGCCATTGGTGCTTCATTCATAAGAAAGTTTTCTATTGGTGATCATTCCGGATCGTTGCATACATGGCTTCATCGTTGAAGAATACCTCTACAGCGATGTCTGCGGTCAATTCATCTCAGGGCATTCCACCTTTGCCTCCACCACCTGCTGGATCTCAGAAAAATGCTGAGAAGAGACCAACTTCCATTTTCTCTAAACCTCCATCTTCTTCTGCTCCAACTTCTTCTGCTCCCACTACTAGTGATATGTTTACTTTGATTTTGCAGATGAGGGATCGTATTCAGCGGCAGGATGAAACTAATGACAGGATCCTCAAGGAAATCGGAGATCTCAAGAGACAAAATAAAACGGCAGAGGATCATTCTCCACTGGTGCCCAAATCTTTGAATTTTGATACTCCGATGATTACTTCTCAGCCATCAGAGATCCCAGACATTCAACATGTGGGTGGACCAAGAGGAGTGCACTTCGGCTCAGCAATAGTGACTCAGGCATCAGGTTCATATTTCCAGCCAGTAGGATCCTATCCTCAGCATATGGGATCCTTCGTGAATTCAGGAGCCTACTCAGGAGCGCAGCAGGTTCTAGGATCCTCCTTTGTTCCAGGATCATCCCAGGTTCAAGGATCCTCCTTTGTTCCAGGATCATCCCAGGTTCAAGGACCCTCCTTTGCTCCAGGATCATCCCAGGTTCAAGGATCCTCCTTCGTTCCAGGATCATCCCAGTTTCAGGGATCCCTCCAGATGCCAGGATCCTTGAAGAATTTGCAAACAGGAAGTTCAGATGTCCATCAAGGAGATTTTATTCCAATGCAGACTATTGCTTCCACTGGTCCCTCCATCATCCCAGAGTCCCAGCAATATGGATTCACATCCAGTATTCCTAACTTGAACCCAATGGGAGGTAACACTTTTAATAATTCTCTTACCACTAACCATGGATTCATGCAGGATGCAGGTATCAACCATGCTATGGCTAAAGAACTGCAGAAACTGAAGGATATGATATCAAGTGTTCCAGGGGTGGTCAAACCTATCCCGGAGATTGCAGATGGAAGCCATAAGGTATCTCGTTTTGCACCACCAATTTGTGATGCTGAGATACCCAAAAGATTCCATATTCCAACTATGAAGTTGTATGATGGTTCAACGGATACTGAGGAACACATAGCACAATACAGGGAAAGGATGGAGATCAATCCGATTCCAAAAAGGTTAAAGGAAGCGTGCCTATGCAAGGGATTTGGATCCACTCTTACTGGATCAGCTCTCAAATGGCTGCTAAGTCTTCCCCCTTACTCTATTACTTCATTTGCCAATCTAGTTAACTTATTCAATAATCAATTTTCTTGTAGTAGAAAATTTGAACGATTAACTAGTGATTTATATAGGATAACTCAAGGTCATAATGAATCATTAAGGGATTATATAACAAAATTTAGTAAAGAATCCTTGGACATTCCCAACTTGGATATAGCCACGGCTGTTGAGGCCTTCAAGATGGGATTGCTTAGGGATTCATTATTCTATGATGATCTTGTTATGACACCATGTAGGAACCTAGATGAAGTAAGGACTCGGGCACTCAGGTTCATCCGGCTAGAGGATGACAAGAGGATCCAGGAGAGACAAGCAGGATCCTCAAAACAAGAAAAGCAAGGATCCTCTTTCAAGAACAACAAATTCAAATCCTATAACAGAATTGACAACCAGAACGTGCATGTTGTTGACCAAGAAGAGGATGATGAGGATTATCCTCCGATTTCTGAATACTGTTTTTCCGTTGATAACCATGAACTAATCCTTGCGATGCAGAATCTAGGAGAAAAAGCCAGATGGCCCAGAAAAAATGACAAACCAGCTGCAACTAAAGACAAATCAAAGTGGTGTGCATACCATGAGGATTTTGGGCATTTAACAGAGGAATGCATCGTATTGAAAAAGGAAATTGGATATCTGCTGAGCAAGGGACATTTAAAAGAGTTGTTGGGAAGAAAAAAGCCAAGGACTCAGGATCCTTGAAAAAGCTCCAGCTCCTCCGGCAGATGCACAAGTGATAAACTTTATTTCTGGAGGATCAGACATCTGTGGTACATCCTTCTCAGCAGCTAAAAGGCATGCAAAGGAAGCTAAAATGGATAATGGAGAAAGACCTATTCGAACATCAAGTGTCTCAGAAGGAAAAGTGATAACCTTTGATGAGAATGATCACGTTGACATCCAGGATCCTCATCATGATAGTTTAGTTATTACTCTTTTTATTTCTAACCATTTTGTCCGCAGGATCCTTATTGACGGAGGAAGCTCAGTAAACATTATCCAGCTTGATGTTCTGAAGAAAATGGGTATCCCTGAATCAGATATCACACCAAGATCCTCCGTGCTTGTAGGATTTAGTGGAGAAACTAAGAGAACACTGGGGGACATCAAACTCCCAATTTATGTGGAAGGATTACATAATTATCAAAAATTTTGTGTTACTGACTGTTTATCTTGTTGTAATGTTATCCTTGGCAGGCCCTGGATACACGATATGAAGGCAGTCCCATCCACCTACCATCAATGTGTGAAGCTCCCTAGCCCTTGGGGAATAGTCAAGATCGATAGTGATCAGCAGGAGGCTAAGGATTGTTACACCTCATCAATGAAACCAGCCTCAAAATCAAGGGAGCAATAGCAATTAAAGTATCCTCCAAGGGATGTCTTGGAGGCAAGAGAGCAGGATGTGGACGAAATCCTCATGGATCCTGATGATCCTGAATCCAAAATCTATATCGGATCAGGGATCCTTGGCAAGATGAAAGAAGACCTTGTATCCTTCCTCAAAAGAAGAAAATCTACCTTTGCATGGAAACATGAGGATATGACAGGTATATCTAAGGATATTATCACTCATAAACTTGGCATTGACAGGTCATTCAAACCAATCCATCAAAAAAGGAGGAAGTTTGCACTAGAAAGGAATGCCATTATCCAGGAAGAGGTAGAGAGATTGCTACGAGCAGGTATGATTAGAGAAGTAAAATATCCAAGATGGCTGGCCAATGTGGTTGTTGTTCAAAAGAAAATTGGAAAGTGGAGGGTATGTGTCGATTTTACTGATTTAAATAAGGCATGTCCCAAGGATCCTTTCCCATTACCCCACATTGACTCCATGGTGGATGCAATGGCGGGTCATGAACTGTTAACCTTTATGGATGCTTCATATGGATTCCAACAAATTCAGATGGAACCATCTGACCAAGAGGATACGGCTTTTATGACCCCAACTGGTTTATATTGTTATATTGCTATGCCGTTTGGATTAAGGAATGCAGGTGTAACATATCAAAGACTGGTGAATATGATGTTCAAAGATCAGATTAGACAGACTATGGAAGTATACATAGATGATATGGTGGTGAAATCCATAAAAGCTGAGGATCACCTAAGAGACTTGGAGGAAGCATTTGATATCCTTGACAAATATAACATGAAGCTTAACCCTTCAAAATGTCACTTTGGTGTTAAAGCAGGTAAATTCTTAGGATATATGGTAACCAAAAGGGGCATTGAAGCAAGCTCGGAACAAATCAAAGCATTAGTAAATATTAAATCTCCTGCCAACGCTAAGGATGTGCAAAGGCTAACAGGCAGGATAGCAGCTTTAAACAGATTTATATCCAAATCCTCAGAAAAGTGTAAGAATTCTATGATATCCTAAGAAAGAACAAGAAATTCGAGTGGACTGAAAAGCATGAGAGTGCTTTACAAGCCCTCAAAGAATACCTATCCTCAGCTCCAGCTTTGATGAAACCAGAAAAAGGAGACGTGTTATCCTTATATCTTGCGGTATCCTCGAAAGCAGTAAGTGCAGTCCTTGTTAAGGATCATGAAGGTACACAATATCCTGTCTATTATGTAAGTAAGAGTTTACTTGATGCTGAATCCAGGTATTCACACCTTGAAAAGCTTATTCTTGCGTTAATTATGGCATCTACTAAGTTAAGACATTATTTTGAAACCCATGTTATTGTTGTTAGAACTAATTTTCCAATTAAGAATGTCCTCAGGAAACCAGAGATGTTCGGAAGGATGGCTAAGTGGGCAGTAAAGCTTAGTGCCCATGATATAAGATATGAGCCTAGAACAGCCATCAAATCTCAAGCATTAGCAGACTTTGTGGCTGATTTCAGTAGCGATTTACAAAAGGAAGCCGAATTGGAAGTCCAGCAGCTGGATGAGACCAAGGATCCTTAGATACTACATATTGATGGATCCTCAAATGTTAAAGGCACGGAACTTGGTATACTACTAAAATCGCCACAGGGGGGCATAATACCCCACTCCATAGCTTGTGAGTTCCAAGCCACTAACAATGAGGCTGAATATGAAGCCTTGATTGTTGATTTGCAAATTGCTAAGCATATGGGGATCAGGTATCTTGAGGTATACGTGGATTCATTGTTAATCACTAATCACTTTAATGGATCCTATGCTGTTAAAGGTGAAAAACTAACCAAATATTTAAAGATAGTCAAAGAATTGGCACTCTCCTTTGTTTTCTTTAGTTTGACACAGGTACCAAGGGAAGAAAATACAGAAGCTGATGCATTGGCTAATCTTGGATCATCCTTGAAGATCCCAGAGGATATAAGTATCCCCATCATCCATATCCTGACCCCTGCTATTAAAAATCATGTGACCATGGAAATAGAAGACGATTCTGCAATGATCCCTAGTGAGGATACTCAATCCTATCCAGGATCATGGATCTCACCAATCATGAGATACTTACAACACGGGGAGATTCCTATGGGAGAAAACCCTAGGGCTTTCAGAATTAAGGTATCTCAATTCACAATCTTAAATAATATGTTGTATAAGCAATCTCTTGCAGGACCATATTTGAGATGTATCGAGGATCCTGAAGTTCAAGAAGTTTTAAAAGACTTCCACGAAGGAGATTGCGGAAACCACACTTGGGGCAGGGCATTGTTCTCAAGGATCTTATGGACAGGATACTACTGGCCAACTATGATAATGGATGTTGTGGAGTATGCTAAGAAGTGTGATCCTTGTCAAAGACACAGCAATATCCTTCACCAACCGGCTGAATTTCTACATCCTATACCCTCCTCTTGGCCATTTATGAGATGGGGGATGGATATAGTTGGCAAGCTCCCTAAGGCACCTGGTGGAAAAGTGTTCATGCTGGCTATGACTGATTACTTCTCCAAATGGATAGAGGCTGAAGCCTTTGCCCAAGTCAGAGAAAAGGAAGTTATATCCTTTATTAAAAGAAATATTATAACTAGATTTGGCATTCCTTCTGAAATTATATGTGATAATGGTTCCCAATTTATTGGGAGCAGAACTACTAACTTTTGTGACAGCTGGGGGATTAAGATGATAACATCAACACCAGTCCACCCACAAGCTAATGGTCAAGCAGAATCATCCAACAAGATCATCATCAACAATCTGAAGAAGAAACTTGGATCCAAGAAGGGGAAATGGGCAGAAGAATTACCTTATGTGCTTTGGGCTGATAGGACAACCCCCAAGAATGCTACTGGTCAAACACCATTCTATTTGGTATTTGGGGCAGAATCAGTAATCCCAACAGAAATGGTGGTTCCAACTGCTAGAACAAGTACCCGTGATCCTGAGGAGTATGATGAAAACCTGGCTCAAGACTTGGATACTATTGAAGAAATCAGGGATCTGGCTAGGATAAGGATGGCTAGCTACCAACAAAGAATGGCTGGTGCTTACAACAAAAATGTCAGGATAAGGAAATTCCAAGTTGGGGATATGGTATTGAGAAAATCATTCCAGAATACCACCAATCATGCTGATGGGAAATTGGCACCAAAATGGGAAGGCCCTTATTTGATTGAAGCCGAAGCAGGAAAGGGGGCATATAGATTGCTAACCATGGAAGGTAATTTGTTACCAAGAGCCTGGAATGCTGTCCACTTGAAGAAATATTTCATGTGAGCAGGATCCTCCTGACACATATGATCCTTACATTAGAGGTATCCTTGAAGGATCCTTGAGGTGTCAATGATCCTTACTCCGGTAATATCCTAATTTTGAACTATTTTATTTTCTTATTTTATTATTTAAGGATAAGGATCATGTATCCTTAATCCTTCTCTCATAAGATTTCGAGTTTTGATAGTCCAGGTATCCTTAGCATATTGTCGACAATCTTCAGAAGCAATTCAGATCCTTGGGTTTAACCCCAGTTATTTGGGCTTGTCCCCAGTTTCGCCTGTAGCGCACGATGATCCTGGTATAGTTCAAGTCTTTGGGACCAGTACTCACTTTAGGGGCTGATAATTCCATCGTACTGGCTATACCTAGGATCCTACGTATAATGGTAGACGTACCATACATCCATTCCTAAGGTTTCTAACATTTTCACGTTAGCTAAGGTTCTGGCATTATCATGTCACTAAGTTTGGATAGTCGCCAGTAAGGGCCATACTCCAGTTCACCTATGATCCTTGGGCTTGTCCCCAGTTATCCTTTGGGCTTGTCCCCAGTTATCCTTTGGGCTTGTCCCCAGTTATCCTTTGAATTGTTGGGCTTGTCCCCAGTTACTAACTTGTCTTTTGTATTGGCTCAGTTCCAAGTTATATTCTATTTTCAGGTTTTCGAAGTTAAACAACTAAGGATCCTCAATCCCTGTTATCTACTAAGGTTTTTCTTATGTTTACCCTGGTTACAGTATTAAAGGTAAGGATCCTAACTTGGATTCTCAGGTATGATCCTTAACTATTTTTGATTTTATTCATTATTCATTTGAATAACCCTTATATTTTGACAACTGAACCTATGATCCTTAAAATAAACTACTTTTTGAAAGTTTTCGACTATAGGATATTTGATCCTGGATCATATCCTAAATTTCTTAAACATAATTTGCTTAACTTTTCTTACTCAGACAAGTATAAATCAAAACAATTGAAAGTTTAAAGGATATACAAGGATAACATCACAGGATAAGTCAAAAGTTAAAAGTTTTATTCATTCACAAAATATTTAACCCTTTAAAGTTGTCAAAATTGCCAACCCACGTTTCTAGCAGTGCAAGAAATAAAGGTCGGCAGGATAACAAGTGGCTTCTACCAGCAAAACGTGGCCCGTCCACATGGGTTGGCAAAGGGTGTCCATTGTTCATGCGGTCATAGCAGTGCAAGAAATAAAGGTCGGCAGGATAACAAGTGGCTTCATCCCCCAAACAGAGGATCCCTCCACCACCTATTATCCTACCTATTGTTCAAAGGATCATGGATCCTTACCCTAAAAACTATTGTTCAAAGTACAAACCATCAAACTATCCAAACAAACAACCACTAAACAAAATTGGGCTCCGGCTAAGTCTCGAAATTTCCATCATCGCCCAATCCTGCAGCTCAATCCTTCGCTGCACCATCACCACCAGCTCCGCTTGCCTCACCACCCTGGTCCTTGCCAGTGCCTCCACCCTCAAGCATCGGGATCTCCTCATCCTCTTCATCATCCTCCAGTTCAGCCAGCCTAGCCTTCCAGCCTTCGACATCCCAGGTGCTCTTATCAAAAGCAGGATCCTGAGCTTCCATGGCCATTTGCAGCTGGATCTTGTACATAGCTATTGCGGCAGAGACCTTGGCATCCTGGGTGATCTTGTGCTTCTCATAGTCAAAGTTGATCAGCATCTTGGTAGCATCATTCTTGGTGGCCTGGAGCTCCTTCTGAAGATCGGCTATCTTGAGATCCTTCAACACCCCAACCTGTTGAAGGTCAGCAATCTGGCGATCCTGATCCTCAACATGGCCAACATATGTCTCTATCTCAGCAAATTTCTACAAGGAAGACAAATGATGTCAGAAGCCAAGTGATCCTTAGACTAGCAGGATACACAAGCAGGGACAGTGATCCTTACCTCGTTGATGTAATCCAGACACTGTTGGCGGAGCAGGGGCAGACCTTGCAAATCCTCAGCTTTAGAGGCCTTTCTCTTCTTGCCTCCCTTTCCCCTGATAGGTGCTTTAGGGGCCGAAGCAGTTGGGCTAGCAGCAGGAGTCTTCTTCTTAGAGGATTTGACGTTAGTAAGATCAGTGATGCCGAACTTTGAGGAAGATTTGGTGGATTTTCCAGCGCCTGCACAACCAAAACAAGATAAGTATCTTAATTTTATTTGACTCTCATTATATAAATACTCCTTAAATAAGGATACTTACTTGACATTGTGACAGAAGCAGAGGATACTTCCTGAGAATCCTGGGTGGTGATCTTGAAAGTTCTTATTTCCGGATCAAGCTTCTTAAAGGCCAAGAGTCTCTCTTTTGCAGCAGGAGTCAACTTAAGATGTGAAACGGAGATAGCTTCACAACAAGAAAACAACAGAACATCAGTGATCCTTATACTAAAGGATAAGTTCTACGGTGATCCTTCCTAGGATCCTCTATCCTACCATGGGTAGCCCACTTCTTGGGCAAATCCTTCCCATCAGGGATGGTATCTCTCCTTACAAAAAAGAACCGCCGCTTCCAGTTGGTGTCATTCTTGGTAGCCTTGAAGATCGGATGCTCCTCCCCAGGTCTACGTTTGAACAGATAACGATGGGAACCAAAGGTGGTCAGATCGTACAGCTCACCTAACTCGGCCATACCTAAGTCTATCCCCTCTTGCTCGATGATCCTCTCAAGGGTATACAAAACCCTCCAGATCATCGGCATAGCCTGGATATAGGATATGCCGGTCAAAGAGAAGAAGGCCTGGGTGAAGGCTGGAAAGGGATACGTGTAACCTATGGCAAACGGGGTCACAGGAAAGGCAACCCATGAATCGGAGGTATGATCGCTCAGGGCAGAAGGATCATAGGCTTTGAACACAGTATTTGCAGGAAAACAGCACCAAATCCTGTCAATTTGGGGATCAGTGAAGATGCAGCGTTCTTTAGCAGAGTCTGTGATGATCCCTTGGCCCTTGAAGGGGCTTTCCTTCTGAAGATCCTTGGCAGGAGAATTCCGGAGCAACATTTTGAACGAAATAGATACAAGAAGAAAAACAGAGCAAGCAAGAGAGAAGATGAAGGGGAATACCTGTTCAATCCTCTGGTTGCGATTATAAAGGGAGAAGTTCTTGATTTTAAATGCAAACGATCCTATCCCTATCTCTATTTATAATCATGATTTGTGCAGGGTTGTCACCTCCGTGACGTCATGATTGCAACGGATAGTTCGTTCACAACGGCTATATATCCGTTGAGTTAGTTACAGATAAGATCAGCAAAATATAACTCGTTAATATTATATAATTACTCCTTATATTTTGGGGGCAATTGTTAGGGCAGGATTTTTAATGACCTGTGATCCTTACCTAATATCCTAATAATGATCCTTGTTTCTGTGGCAGATAGTGATCCTCAGAAGAACTTCAGGATCAGGATAATGGATCATCCTAAGGATCCTCATACCAACGATTGTTCTCTTTGAATTTAATGTTGTTTTGCAGGAATTACGAGTTGGACCTGGTCTTGGCAACGTTATTAAGGAATCTTTCACGCTAATTTCGCACATGCATAACCAGAAATAGACGTTGTGGAGAATATGGAAACTTAGCACAAATTACGGGCAATTAGTTAGGCTAAATTTACTTCTGTTTCTAAAGGGGTAACAAGCTAGTAGTTAGGTGACTTACCTAAATTCAACCACACACACTTATATAAAGGGCACTCTCAAGCATTCGGAGGGGACGACACATTTCTTACACGCTCTAGCATATTACACCATAGTGATCCTTGTACCTAGCTCGTTATCATCCGAAGTTGTAAACATTGTTTATTATATTGGAGTTTGGTGATCGGTAGTTTCCATTGTTAGGGCTGGATTTTTATGATATGTGATCCTTACATGTGATCCTAACCAGTGATCCTTGTTTCTTTAGCAGATAGTGATCCTCAGCAGGACTTCAGGATCAGGATCATGGACCATTATAGGATCCTCATGCTAACAGTTACCTTCATTGAATTAAATGATATTTTGCAGGAACATCTAGCAGGATCCGCTCTTAGCATCACGATCAAAGGACGCGTCTTTACAATTATAGCATGTGCTTAATCGGAGATGGACGTTGCAAAGGATATGGAAACTTGGCATGATTTAAGGGCGACAATTTAGGCTAGATTTACTTTTATTTCTAAAGGGGTAATGAGCTGATTATTAGTCTTTTTACCTAAAATAGGTCACCTACACTTGTATATATAACACTCTTCCCCATTCGGAAGAACACACAACATAATCCTCACACGCTTAGACACTCGAAACTATAGTGATCCTTGTACTCAACTCATTATCATCCGAAGTTGTAACCATTTTTCTTATATTGAAATTTGGTGATCGGTAGTTGCCATCACCCGAGGTTTTTTATGCCGGAGATCATACATTGATCAAGGGCTTTTTCCTCGTATAAATCATTGTGTTTTTGCATACTTCATACTGAAGTGATCCTTTACTTTTTCAATAAACCAAGCATCATACCCCGTTTACGTAGAGTTTGGTTGTATTATCCTTGTGTGATTTTTTGACCAAAACAGTTTGGCGCCCACCGTGGGGCAATTGGTGCTTCATTCATAAGAAAACCTTTTGTTCGAAATCATTTCAAAGAATTACATGGCTTCATCATTGAAGAATACGTCCATGGCGATGTCTGCAGTCACCTCATCCCAGAACACTCTGCCTCCACCACCGGCAGGATCCCAGAAAAATGCTGAGAAGAGACCAAATCCTACCTTCTCTAAACCTCCGTCTTCTTCTACTATGAATTCTTCTGTTCCTAGTACTAGTGATGTGTTTGCTTTAATTTTTCAGATGAAGGATCGTATGCAGCGGCAGGATGAAACTAATGACAGGATCCTTAGGGAAATTGGAGACCTCAAAAGGCAAAAGATAGCGGCAGAGGATCATTCCCCACTGATGCCCAAATCCCTGAGCTTTGACACTCCAATGATCACTTCTCAGCCATCGGGAGTCCCAGACGTGCAAATTATGGGAGAATCAAGAGGATTGCACCTCGGATCGGCAGCAATGACTCAGGCATCCGGCTCACACTTTCAGCCAGCAGGATCCTATCCCCAGCATATGGGATCCTTCATGAATTCAGGAGCCTATCCGGGAGCACAGCAGTTTCAAGGATCATCCTTTGTTCCAGGATCATCCCAGGTTCAAGGATCCTTCTTTGTTCCAGGATCGTCCCAGGTTCAAGGATCCTCCTTCGTTCCAGGATCATCCCAGATACCAGGATCCTTCCAGATGCCAGGATCCCTAAAAAGTTTGCAAACAGGAAGTCTAGATGTCCATCTAGGGGACTTCATTCCAA
The DNA here is from genome assembly GCF_002127325.2 of Helianthus annuus. Classification (NCBI taxonomy): domain Eukaryota; kingdom Viridiplantae; phylum Streptophyta; class Magnoliopsida; order Asterales; family Asteraceae; genus Helianthus; species Helianthus annuus. The sequence continues at coordinate 122,681,195 of NC_035436.2, forward strand.
TGCAGACCATTGCTTCCACTGGTCCCTCCGTTATCCCAGAATCCCAGCAATATGGATTCACACCCAATGTTCCTAACTTAAACTCAATGGGAGGTAACACTTTAAATAATTATCTTACCACTAACCATGGATTCATGCAGGATACAGGTATCAATCATGCTATGGCCAGGGAGTTGCAGAAGCTAAAAGATATGATCTCAAGTGTTCCAGGGGTAGTCAAGCCTATCCCAGAGATTGCAGATGGAAGCCATAAGGAATCTAGATGAAGTAAGAACTCGGGCACTCAGGTTCATCCGGCTAGAGGATGACAAGAGGATCCAGGAGAGACAAGTAGGATCCTCAAAACAGGAGAAGCAAGGATCCTCCTTCAAGAATAATAAATTCAAATCCTACCATAGAAATGACAACCAGAATGTGCATGCTGTTGACCAAGAAGAGAATGATGAAGATTATCCTCCAATCTCCGAATATTGTTTTTCCGTTGATAATCATGAACTAATCCTTGCAATGCAGAATCTAGGAGAAAAAGCTAGGTGGCCCAGGAAGAATGATAAACCATCCGGGACTAAAGACAAGTCAAAATGGTGTGCATACCATGAGGATTTCGGGCATCTAACTGAAGAATGCATAGCTTTAAGAAAAGAAATTGGATATCTGTTAAGCAAGGGGCATCTAAAAGAATTGTTGGGAAGAAAAAAGCAAAGGACTCAGGATCCTGAAAGGATCCCTGAAAAGGCTCCAGCCCCTCTGGCGAATGCACAAGTGATCAACTTTATTTCCGGAGGATCAGATATTTGTTGTACGTCCTTCTCGGCAGCCAAAAGGCATGCAAAGGAAGCAAAAATGGATAATGGAGAGAGACCTATTCGAACATCAAGTGTCTCAGAAGGAAAGACGATAACGTTTGATGAGGATGATCGCATTAACATCCAGGATCCTCATCATGATAGTTTAGTTATTACTCTCTTTATCTCTAACCATTTTGTCCGCAGGATCCTTATCGACGGAGGAAGCTCAGTGAACATTATCCAGCTTGATGTTCTGAAGAAAATGGGTATCCCAGAATCAGACATCACACCAAGATCCTCCGTGCTTGTAGGATTCAGTGGAGAAACGAAGAAAACTCTGGGGGACATCAAACTCCCAATCTACGTGGAAGGATTACATAATTATCAAAAATTTTGTGTTATTGACTGTTTATCTTGTTGCAATGTTATCCTTGGCAGGCCCTGGATACATGATATGAAAGCAGTCCCATCCACCTATCATCAATGTGTGAAACTCCCTAGCCCATGGGGAATAATCAAGATCGACAGTGATCAGCAGGAGGCTAAGGATTGTTATACCTCATCCATGAAACCAACCTCGAAGCCAAGGGAGCAATAGCAATTACAGTATCCTCCAAGGAGTGTCTTGGAGGCAAGGGAACAGGATGTGGACGAAATCCTTTTGGATCCTAATGATCCTGAATCAAAAATCTATATCGGATCAGGGATCCTTAGCAAGATGAAAGAAGACATGATATCCTTCCTCAAAAGAAGAAAATCTACCTTTGCATGGAAACACGAAGATATGACAGGTATATCTAAGGATATTATCACTCATAAACTTGGCATTGACAGGTCAATCAAACCAATCCGTCAAAAAAGGAGGAAGTTTGCACCAGAAAGGAATGCCATTATCCAGGAAGAAGTACAAAGACTACTTCGAGCAGGTATGATCAGAGAGGTAAAATATCCAAAATGGTTAGCCAATGTGGTTGTTGTCCAAAAGAAAAACGGAAAGTGGAGGGTATGTGTCGATTTCACTGATCTGAATAAGGCATGTCCCAAGGATCCTTTCCCATTACCCCACATTGACTCCATGGTGGATGCAACGGCGGGGCATGAACTGTTGACCTTTATGGATGCATCATCTGGATTCCAACAAATTCAGATGGAACCATCTGACCAAGAGGATACAGCCTTTATGACCCCAACCGGTTTGTATTGTTATATTGCCATGCCTTTTGGATTAAGAAATGCAGGTGCAACATATCAAAGGCTGGTGAATATGATGTTCAAAGATCAAATTGGACAAACTATGGAAGTATACATAGATGATATGGTAGTCAAATCAAAGAAAGCTGAGGATCATCTAAGGGATTTGGAAGAAGCATTTGATATCCTTGATAATTACAACATGAAGCTTAATCCTTCAAAGTGCCACTTTGGTGTTAAGGCAGGTAAATTCCTAGGATATATGGTGACTCAGAGGGGCATTGAAGTAAGTCCGGAGCAAATTAAAGCACTAATGAACATCAAGTCCCCTGCCAATGCTAAGGATGTGCAAAGGCTAACAGGCAGGATAGCAGCTCTGAACAGGTTCATATCAAAATCCTCAGAAAAATGTAAAGAATTTTACGATATCCTAAGGAAGAACAAGAAGTTTGAATGGACTGAGAAACATGAGAATGCTTTATAAGCCCTTAAAGAATATATGTCCTCAGCACCGGCATTAACAAAACCCGAAAAGGGAGATGTGTTATCCTTATATCTGGCGGTATCCTCAACCGCTGTAAGTGCTGTCCTTGTTAAGGATTACGAAGGTACACAATATCCTATCTACTATGTAAGTAAGAGTTTACTCGATGCCGAATCCAGGTACTCACACCTCGAAAAACTTATTCTTGCATTAATCATGGCATCAACTAAGTTAAGGCATTATTTTGAAACCCATACTATTGTTGTTAGAACTAATTTTCCAATTAAGAATGTCCTCAGGAAACCAGAGATGTCAGGAAGAATGGCTAAGTGGGCAGTAAAGCTTAGTGCCCATGATATAAGATATGAGCCAAGAACAGCCATTAAATCCCAAGCACTAGCTGACTTTGTGGCTGATTTCAGTAGTGATCTACAAAAAGAAGCAGAATTGGAGGTCCAGCAGCTGGATGAGACCAAGGATCCTTGGATACTACACACAGATGGATCCTCAAATGTCAAGGGCACAGGGCTCGGGATACTACTAAAATCGCCACAGGGGGACATAATACCCCACTCCATAGCCTGTGAGTTCCAAGCAACTAACAATGAGGCTGAATATGAAGCCTTAATTGCTGGCTTACAAATTGCTAAGGATATGGGGGTGAAGTATCTTAAAGTATATGTAGACTCATTATTGATCACCAATCACTTTAATGGATCCTATGCTGTTAAAGGAGAAAAACTAACCAAATATTTAGAGATAGTCAAGGAATTGGCACTCTCTTTTGTCTCTTTCAGCTTAACACAGGTACCAAGGGAGGAGAACACAGAAGCTGATGCATTGGCCAACCTAGGATCATCCTTGAAGATTCCAGAAGATATAAGTATCCCTATCATCCATATCCTGGCTCCTGCTATTGAAAATCAGGTGGCCATGGAAATAGAAGAGGATACTGCAGTGATCCCTAGTGAAGAAGCTCAGTCTTATTCAGGATCATGGATCTCACCAATCATGAGATACTTGCAATACGGGGAGATTCCGATGGGAGAAAATCCTAGAGCTTTCAGGATTAAGGTATCTCAATTCACAATTTTGAAAAATGTATTGTATAAGCGATCTCTTGCAGGACCATATTTAAGATGTATCGAGGATCCTGAAATTGAAGAAGTGTTGAGAGACTTCCATGAAGGAGATTGTGGAAACCACACTGGGGGCAGAGCATTATTCTCAAGGATCCTTAGAACAGGATACTACTAGCCAACTATGAAAAGGGATGCTGTAGAATATGCTAAGAAGTGTGATCCTTGTCAAAGACACAGCAATATCCTCCATCAGCCAGCTGAATTTTTACACCCAATACCATCCTCTTGGCCATTCATGAGATGGGGAATGGATATAGTTGGCAAGCTTCCTAAAGCACCTGGTGGAAAAGTATTTATGCTTGCCATGACTGACTACTTCTCCAAATGGATAGAAGCTGAAGCCTTCGCTCAAGTCAGAGAAAAGGAAGTTATATCCTTTATTAAAAAAAAACATTATAACTAGATTTGGCATTCCCTCTGAAATTGTATGTGATAATGGTTCCCAATTCATTGGGAGCAGAACCACTAGCTTTTGTGACAGTTGGGGAATTAAGATGATAACATCAACACCAGTCCATCCACAAGCCAATGGTCAAGCAGAATCATCCAACAAGATCATCATCAACAATCTGAAGAAGAAGCTAGGATCCAAGAAGGGGAAATGGGCAGCGGAGTTACCTTTTGTGCTATGGGCTGATAGGACAACTCCCAAGAATGCCACTGGTCAAACACCTTTCTCTTTAGTATTTGGGGCAGAAGCAGTGATCCCAACAGAGATGGTGGTCCCAACTGCTAGAACAAGTGCTCGTGATCCTGAAGAGAATGCTACAATCCTAGCTCAGGATTTGGATACTATTGAGGAAATCAGGGATCTGGCTAGGATAAGGATGGCAAGCTACCAACAAAGAATGGCTGGTGCTTACAACAAAAATGTTAGGATAAGGAAGTTCCAAGTCGGAGATATGGTGTTGAGAAAAGCATTCCAAAACACTATCAATCCTGCCGACGGGAAGTTAGCACCAAAGTGGGAAGGCCCTTACTTGATTGAAGCTGAAGCAGGAAAGGGGGCATACAGATTGCTAACCATGGAAGGAAATTTGTTACCAAGAGCCTGGAATGCTGTTCACTTAAAGAAATACTTTATGTGAACATGATCCTTCAAGCATGCGATCCTTACATTGAAGTATCCTCGAAGGATCCCGGTGACGTCAGTGATCCTTATTCTGGTAATGTCCTTATCTTAAAACTATTACATTTCCTTACTTTTTACCAAAGGATAAGGATCCTGTATCCTTCATCCTCTTCTCACGAACCATTTGAGTTATCATAGTTCAGGTATCTTCAGCATATCGTTAAAGATCTTCAAAAGCACCGCAGATCCTTGGGTTCAACCCCAGTTATCCTTGGGATTAACCCCAATTTCCGCCAGCAGCGCACGATAATCCTGATATAGTTCACGTCGTTGGGACCAGTACCCACTTCCGGGGCTGACAACCTCATCGTACTGGCTATACCTAGGATCCTACGTATAATGGTAGACGTACCATACATCCGTTCCTAAGGTTTCTAACGTTTTCACGTTAGCTAAGGTTTTGACATTCTCATGTCACTAAGTTTGGATAGTCGCCAGTAAGGGCCATACTCCAGTTTACATACGATCCTTTGGGCTTGTCCCCAGTTATCCTTTGGGCTTGTCCCCAGTTATCCTTTGGGCTTGTCCCCAGTGATCCTTTGGGCATGTCCCCAGCTACTAACTTATCTTTCACATTGGCTTAGTCCCAAGTTATGTTTCATTTTTCAGGTTTTCAAAGTTAGACACATAAGGATCCTTAATCCTTATTATCCATTAAAATCTCATCTAAGGTTATCTTGATTAAAGGTTAGGATCCTAACTTGGATCCTCAGGTATGATCCTTGACTATTTTGATTGTACTGAACAACCCTTACACTTTGACAACTAAACCTATGATCCTTGAAATAAACTACCTTGAAAATTTTCAATGATAGGATATTTGATCTAGGATCATATCCTAAATTTATTAAACATGGTTTGCTCAACTCTTGTTACTCTAACAAATATATTTCTAAAACAACTGGAAAATAAAGAGGATAAATAAAGGATAACAACACGAGATAAGCCAGAAAGATTAAAAGTTATATTATTAACAAAATGATCTTAAACCCTTTCAAAAAGTCGTCAAAATTGCCAACCCACATTTCTACCAGCAAAACGTGGCCCGTCCACATGGGTTGGCAAAGGGTGTCCATTGTCTATGCGGTCTTAGCAGGTGCAGGAAATTAAAGGCGGCAGGATCACAAAGGCTTCATCCCCCAAACAGAGGATCCCTCCACCATTTGCAATCCTACCTATTGTCCAAAGGATCCAGGATCCTTAACCCTAAAAACTATTGTTCAAAGTTACAAACCATCATTGTTTCAAAACATCACAACCACAAAAAACCACTACCAAATTTTAAAAATTGGGCTCCGGCTATGTCTAGAAATTTCCATCATTGCCCAATTCTGCAGCTCAAACCTTCGCTGCACCTTCACCACCAGCTCCACTTGCTTCCCCCTGATCCTTGCCAGCATCACCACCTTCAAGCATAGGGATCTCCTCGGCCTCATCATCATCCTCCAACTCTGCCAGCCTAGCCTTCCAGCCTTCCACGTCCCATGTGCCTCTATCGAAGGAAGGATCCTGAGCCTCCGCAGCCATCTGCAGCTGGATCTTACACATGGTTATCGCAGCAGAGACCTTAGCATCCTGGGTGATATCACGCTTCTCGTAGTCGAAGTTGATCAGTGCCTTGACAGCTTCATCCTTGGTAACCCGGAGCTCCTTCTCAAGATCAGCTATCTTGAGGTCCTTCAGCACACCCATCTGTTGAAGGTCGGCAATTTGGCGATCTTGATCTTCAACGTGGTTGACATAAGTCTCTATTTCGGTAAATTTCTGCAAGAAAAACAAGATATGACGTCAGACACAAGTGATCCTCAAACAGGCAGGATATACAGGCATGATATTCGAGCAGGATATTCAAGTAGGATAACCAACAGGGGCAATGATCCTTACTTCATTAACGTAATCAAGAAATTGCTGGCGGAGCAGGGGAAATCCTTGAAGATCCTCGGAAGCCTTTCTCTTCTTTCCCTTACCCCTAATAGGAGCTTTAGGGGCTGAAGCAGAGGGACTGGCAGCAGGAGCCTTCTTCCTTGCAGATTTAACGTTTGCAAGATCATCAATACCAAACTTGGAGGCGGACTTGACAGATTTCCCAGCGCCTACACAATCAAAATAAGATAAGTACTTTAACTAATTCAAAAAATCCTACATAGAACTACTTTTTAATGAGGATACTTACTTGACATTGTGGCAGATGCGGAGGATACTTCCTGTGAATCTTGAATGGCAACTTGAAAACTTCTTGTCTCCGGATCAAGCTTCTTGAAGGCCAAAAGCCTCTCTTTTGCCGCAGGTGTCAGCTTCAGATAAGAGATGGAGATAGCTGCATAATAAACAAATAACAAAGAAAGACATTAGTGATCCTCATCATGAGAGACAAGTCTGATAGTGATCCTTCCAGGATCCTCTATCCTACCATGAGTGGCCCACTCCTTGGGCAGATCCTTCCCATTAGGGATGGTATCCCTCCTAACAAAGAAGAATCGTCGCTTCCAATTTGTATCATTCTTGGTGACCTTAAGAACAGGGTGATCCTCCCCAGCTTTCCATTTCAACAAGTATCGACAGGAACCAAACGTGGTAAGATCATATAGCTCAGCCAGCTCCGACATCCCTAAGTCAATCCCCTCCTGCTCGATGATCCTCTCAAGGGTATACAGAACCCTCCAGATCATCGGCATGGCTTGGATATAAGACATGCCGGTCAGGGAAAAGAAGGATTGGGTGAAGGCTAGAAAAGGATATGAATATCCTATGGTAAACGGAGTTGCAGGAAAGGCCACCCAGGTGTCGGAAACAAAATCGCTTAAAGCGGTGGAAGTGAATGACTTGAAGATAGCATCCGCCGGAAAACAGCGACGGATCCTATCAACATGAGCATCGGTGAAGCAGCACCTCTCAGTAGGAGAGTCTTTGACGATCCCTTGGCTTTTCAGGGGACTGCTCTTCTTGTGATCCTTGTGAGGGGAATTTCGGAGCAACATACTCGTGGCAGAATAAAAACAGGGAGCAGAAAAACAGAGCAAGAGAAGGAAGAAAGAGAAGAGAAGAGAATACCTGATCGATCTTCGGTAGAGATTATAAAGGGAGTATATCTTGAATTTAAATGCAGATTGATCCTAACCCTATCTCCTATTTATAATCATGATTTGCAGGGATGTCACTTCAGTGACGTAAAGGTTGCAACGGCTAGTCCGGTTATAACGGCTAGTTATCCGAGTCGCCTGTTGCAGATAAGATCAAAGCAAAATATAACTCGTTAATTTACAATAAACTCCTTATATTTTGGGGGCAATTGTTAGGGCTGGATTTTTATGATATGTGATCCTTACATGTGATCCTAACCAGTGATCCTTGTTTCTTTAGCAGATAGTGATCCTCAGCAGGACTTCAGGATCATGGACCATTATAGGATCCTCATGCTAACAGTTACCTTCATTGAATTAAATGATATTTTGCAGGAACATCTAGCAGGATCCGCTCTTAGCATCACGATCAAAGGACGCGTCTTTACAATTATAGCATGTGCTTAATCGGAGATGGACGTTGCAAAGGATATGGAAACTTGGCATGATTTAAGGGCGACAATTTAGGCTAGATTTACTTTTATTTCTAAAGGGGTAATGAGCTGATTATTAGTCTTTTTACCTAAAATAGGTCACCTACACTTGTATATATAACACTCTTCCCCATTCGGAAGAACACACAACATAATCATCACACGCTTAGACACTCGAAACTATAGTGATCCTTGTACTCAGCTCATTATCATCCGAAGTTGTAACCATTTTTCTTATATTGAAGTTTGGTGATCGGTAGTTGCCATCACCCGAGGTTTTTTATGCCGGAGATCATACATTGATCAAGGGCTTTTTCCTCGTATAAATCATTGTGTTTTTGCATACTTCATACTGAAGTGATCCTTTACTTTTTCAATAAACCAAGCATCATACCCCGTTTACGTAGAGTTTGGTTGCATTATCCTTGTGTGATTTTTTGACCAAAACATCCATCACCCGAGGTTTTTTATGCCGGAGATCATTCATTGATCAAGGGCTTTTTCCTCATATAAATCTTTGTGTCACTTGTGCAGTTTACATATAAGTGATCCTTTTCTTTATTCATCATTACAAGCATCATTCCCCGTTAACAGAGAGTTTGGTTGCATTATCCTTGTGTGATTTTTGACCAAAACAGTATGTATGATGCATAATTCATAAAACAGTTCAAGTTGTTAGTTGTAATCAAGCACAGTCATTAAGCACATAATTAAAATTAATTCATTGTACAGTACCTGTAATTGTGAGGGTTGTCACAAATGGATCCCAATTTATTAGGAGTAGAACTACTAACTTTTGTAACAGCTGGGGGATTAAGATGATAACATCAACACCAGTCCATCCACAAGCTAATGGTCAGGCAGAATCATCCAACAAGATCATCATCAACAATTTGAAGAAGAAGCTTGGATCCAAGAAAGGAAAGTGGGCAGAAGAACTACCTTATGTGCTATGGGCTGATAGGACAACCCCCAAGAATGCTACTGGCCAAACTCCATTTTCTTTGGTATTTGGAGCAGAATCAGTGATCCCTACAGAGATGGTGGTTCCTACTGCAAGGACAAGCATCCGTGATCCTGAAGGAAATGCTGAAAACTTGGTTTAAGACTTGGATACTATAGAAGAACTCAGGGATTTGGCAAGGATAAGGATGGCTAGTTATCAACAAAGGATGGTTGGAGCCTACAACAAGAATGTCAGGATCAGGAAGTTTCAAGTTGGTGATATGGTGTTGAGGAAAGCATTCCAAAATACCACAAATCCTGCTGATGGAAAGATGGCACCAAAGTGGGAAGGCCCCTACCTGATTAAAGCTGAGGCAGGAAAGGGGGCATATTGATTGCTAACAATGGAAGGTGATTTACTACCAAGAGCTTGGAATGATGTCCACTTAAAAAGATACTTCATGTAATAAGGATCCAGCATCCTCAATTGTGTCAGTATCCAATGTCCATGAAGGATCCTTAGATGATAGATGATCCTCATTCTGGTAATGATCTAACTCCAACCTATTTAATTTTTTTAATTATCTTATATACAAGGAGAAGGATCCTGCATCCTTTATCCTCTTTTCACTTGATTCCGAGTTTTGCAGAAGGTTCGTGTACCCTTAACTAAGGATTGAATATCCACAAAAGTCTCCAGTTATTTGGGCTTGACCCTAGTTATTTGGGCTTGACCCCAGTTATTTGGGCCTGTCCCTAGTATCGCCAGTAGTGCACGATGATCCTGGTGCAATTCATGGCAATAGGACCAGTACCCGCTTTAGGGGCTGACAATTTCATTGTACTGGCTGTATCCGGGATCCTACGTATAATGGTAGACGTACCATACATCCGTTCCTAAGGTTTCTAACGTTTTCACGTTAGCTAAGGTTTTGACATTATCATGTCACTAAGTTTGGATAGTCGCCAATGAGGGTCATACTCCAGTTTTTTGGGCTTGTCCCCAGTTTTTTGGGCTTGTCCCCAGCTTTTGGGTTTGTCCCCAGTATATTGGGCTTGTCCCCAGTTGCTAACTCTTCTCTTATATTGGTTTTGTCCCAAGTTCTGTTTCATTTCAGGTTTTTGAAGTTAAACAGCTAAGGATCCTTGATCCTAACCTTTCATTAAGGTTTTTTTTGGTTATCCTGATTGTAAATACTAAAGGTTTAGGATCCTAACTTGGATTCTCAGGTATGATCCTTGATTATTTTGATTTTATTCTTTATTTATCTAAGTGACCCTTATTCTTTGACAACAGGACACATGATCCTTAAGTTACATTACTTTTTTGAATTTATCGATTATAGGATATTTGATCCTTGATCATATCCTAAACTTTTTGACATGATTTATTAAACTTTTCTTCTTTACTTATGAAACAAAGTATATCACAACAATTGAAAGATAAAATATTTACAGAAGTAGCAACACATGATAAGCCAAAAGATTAAAGTTTTATTTATTTATCAAAAGTTAAACCCTTAAAAGGTTGTCAAAATTGCCAACCCAAGTTTCTACCAGCAAAACGTGGCCCGTCCACTCGGGTTAGCAAAGGGTGTCCGTTGTTAACAGGTCTTAAAAGTGCAGGAAATAAAAGATGGCAGGATAACAAGTGGTTTCATCCCCTAAACAGAGGATCCCTCCACCACCTATTATCCTACCTATTGTTCAAAGGATCCATGATCAAGCCTAAAAACTATTGTCTAAGTTATTACAGACCATCATTGTTTGAAATCAAAATACCATCAAAACAAAAACCACTGCCAAATCATAAAAAATGGGCTCCGGCCGCGTCTAGATAAATCTATCATCGCCCATTTCTGCAGCTCAAACCTTCGCTGCATCACCATCACCACTAGCATCAGCATCACCAGCTTGATCCTTAGCCCCGCTGCCACTTGCCTCAATCGCCAAGACCTCTGTAGCCTCCTTCTCATCATCCAGCTTAGCCAGCTTCGCCTTCCAGCCCTCCTGGTCCCAATTGGTCCTGTCAAAGTCAGGATCCTCAACCTCCTGGGCCATTTGCAGCTTGATCTTGTACATGGTGATGGCAGCAGAGACTTTAGCATCCTCCAGCACCTCAAGCTTCTCATGATCAGCATTTATCTGGGCCACGACCACCTGCTTCTTTGCCAAATTGAGATCTTTTTCGAGGGAGGAGATGGTTTGATCCTTGGCCAGGAAGATCTTTTGGAACTCCAGATGCTTCTGCTTAGCCTCTTCGACATATGCATCAAAGAGCATCTGGATCTCGGCGAATTTCTGCAAAAAAGACGAGGTAAAGTTCAGGATTCATGATCCTCAAGTGGGCAGGATAATCAATCAGGATCGGCGATCCTTACATCGGCAAAGTATTCCTCAAACTGGTGGCGAATGAGAGGCAAGCCTTCCAGATTATCAGCCTCGATGGCCTTCCTTTTCTTTCCTCCCTTGCCTTTGGAGGTAGTGGGCTTAGGCATTGGAACGATGGGGTTAGCAGCAGCCTTCTTCTTCCCAGAACGGGCAGTGACGGTGTCGAGATCATTGACGCTGAAGCGAGTGGCCGACCTTGAAGATTTTCCAGCACCTACCAATCCAAAACAACAGATAAGTATTCTTGTTTTATTTTCATTTAAACATTCAATTATATAAAAACTTTGATACTTACTTGACATTGTGACTGAGCCGGAGGATACTTCTTGAGAATCCTTGGTGTTTGCTTGGAATGATCTTGCTACAGGATCAAGACTCCAGAAAGTAGTGATCCTCTCTTTTGTTACAGGTGATGGAATGATATGAGAGACAGAGATGGCTGCAAAATAAAAAAGAAAGGATCTGTTATCCTCATAGGGACAGGGTTATCCTATGATACTTCTATAAGGATCCTCTATCCTACCATGGGTGGCCCATTTTCTTGGGAGATCCTTCCCATCCAGGATAGAATCCCTCCTAACGAAGAAAAAACTCTTCTTCCAGTTGGTGTCATTCTTGGTGGTCTTGAGGATTGGGTGTGCATCACCGGGTTTGTGTTTGAATAAAAAGCGGTGTGAACCATGGCTAACAAGGTTATACAGATCAGCCAGTTCCGACATCCCCAACTCTATACCTTCTTGCTCAATGATTCTCTCTAGTGTATATAAAACCCTCCACCTCATTGGCATGGCCTGAATGTAGCACATGCTGGTGAGAGAAAAGAAGGATTCAGTGAAGGCAGGGAAAGGATAGGAGTATCCTATCAAGAATGGAGTGGCAGGAAAAGCAACCCAATTTTCAGAAACTAGATCACTTTTGGTGGTAGGGTTAAAGGGTTTGAAGACGGTGTTCGCCGAAAAAAAATGGCGAATCTGGTCGATCTCCGGATCAGTGAAACTGCAGAGTTCCTTCGGAGTACTTTTGATAATCCCTTGGCTTTTCAAAGGACTATCTTTTTGGTGATCCTTGGCGGGGGACGATCGTAATTTCATTTTGATCTAAAGATTTCGAAGAAAAACAGAGTGAGAAGATGAAGAGAAAAGGAGAAGAAAGATACCTGTTTGATCTTTGAATGAGGATTTAAAGGAAGTAATGCACGAATTTAAATGCCTATCGATCCTTATCTCTAACCTATTTATAATGATGATTCTGCAGGATTGTCACTTCAATGACGTAAGATCAACAATGGCTAGTTCGATCCAAACGACTATATATCCGTTAGTCAGTTGGAGATAAGATAAAAAATATAACTCGCTAATTTACATTTTTACTCCTTATATTTTGGGGGCAATTGTTAGGGGAGGATTTTCCAATCCTAAGGATCATGGATCCTCAAATACTGTCAGGATCACGGATCCTCAATTCTGTTTGAATTAAGGATCCTCAGAAGGTGTTGCAGGATCAGGATCCAGGATCCTCATTGTTATCCTTGTACTAACGATTGTCTACCTTGTATGTGAGTTTGTTTTGCAGGAGTATATGCATGGACCAAGTCTTACCAATACTCTTGGAGAATATGCTCTCAATATTCCGCACGTGCTTGGCCCTTGTGAACGTTATCGAGATCGTGGGAAGCTTGCACATTTAGCAGATAGTTAGTTGTTTTAGTTATTTTTAATTTTAAAAAGGGGATAACAAGCTTGAGTTAGAACACTTGGCTATTTTAGCAAACACACACACTCCCGAAACAGCTCTCAATAGCTCTCAACAGTTTACTTGGCAATTTCATACATTTTTGCACTTTTGCACGCTAGTGATCCTTGTAACAAGCTTGTTATCATCCCGAGTTGTAACAACCTTTTATTTAATCTTAGTCGGTGATCGGTAGTTTCCATCACCCGAGGTTTTTTATGCCGGAGATCAACTCTTGATCAAGGGCTTTTTCCTCGTATAAATCCCCGTGTCAATTGTTCATTTCATTTGCAAGTTATTCATACATTAGTTCAAGCATCATCCCTCACAACAAAGATTTGGTTGCATTATCCTAGCCTGATTTTTGACCAAAACAACAAACCATACGAATTGTTTAGAGTTCCAGAAGGACTCATCAAAAGACTCTAAATAAAATCAGGCTTTGGTAGATGTGTCTCGTCCAGGAATAAGACACACTAACCAACCCCTAAGATAACGGATGACATCCTTTATTCTTAACGCAACTTGGAACATCCAACGCCCGCCAGATCCACTTTTAATTCCCTGAAATACATGTATTTTGAAAACATCAACAAAGTTGAGCGAGTTCATGTGTTTGTTTGTGTGTATGAATAAAACCTTGTAAACATTGTATGTATGTATGTTTTGTAAATCCCGGTATGAAAGCAAAACAAGGAAACAGATCGATTAATGGTTTGCAAGGCCATTAACATGCGTACAACGGCGTAGGAAGGCTCAAACCTAGCAGATTTTGTACCGGGCCTCCAGCTGTAAGACATAGTCACCTCATGGGCCAACCCTGGTCCACATGGGTGTGGGCTCACTACACCCAAATAGATCTATCACTCATGCCCCTCGGTCCTAACACGAGGATTAATGGTCTTAGGAGTGCGCCTACCCATTCACATGATCTACTGTACTTTCCAAAGCTAACCATACCAATTGTAATTGTATGTACTCATTTTGTAACATGCATTTCACCCCCGAAATTATAAAACAAAACAGTTTAAAGAAAAGGGGGACATGAACTCACAGTCTTGCGTCTTCAATCACCGTAACTCAAGCTCCTTTGGGTGAACACGACTACCTACAACGTACTATGATCTATTAGATGGGCGGGTCGTGCCATGACTTAGTATTAATGTCTTTGAGTTACGTTTCTTTTGTGTCTTCGATATTATTCCAAGTTATATAATTATTTGTTAAAATAATTAATATTTTAACTTAAATTATTGATGTGCTGGAAAGTGGTTTAACTAAATTAACTAAATTAAACCCTAAACTAGACTCTCTAAGTTTTAAATTTATAAAACTAAGACTCTCTAAACCCTAAACCACACGACCGACAAGTGTACCGATCGATGCAGTATAGCCTAAGGAAGTCCGAGTATCGAACCCAAGAGACTCTACTAAATTACGCTGACGACTCTATCTAGACTTAGACTAACACAGACTTTAACTAATTGTTTATTGATTGGGGGGGTTTCTAAAAGTCCTAAATAAAGTATTAAAATAATATTAAATAACTAGACGAACTAAACACGAACTCGAACGACGATTGAACTCAAGGATGATGAAGGAACTACCTAGGCTAGACGCAAGCTAAACTCAGAATGGGTTTCTATTCGATGATTTTGTGGTGTGGAACCGGGATCTTTAAGTGCTAAACCTATTAAGACACCACTAAGCCCCTCAAACACTCTCAAGGCGATTCTTATGGCACTACCTAGGCTGTTACGCTCACCGGCTTTCTAGATTTCCTTACAGTCCTCTAGTTTCTTGAAAGTGCCTATATAAAACGCTATACCTCACAGCGCGAACGTCTAAAGCAACTACGGGTTTTAATCTTGGTTTAATAGACAATGGAATGTTAAGGACTTATAACCAAACCGAGACCTATTAATACCCTCGAGCCTCACAGCAACGAGTTTAGCAGCACACTTGATTTTATTAAATTATCGAATATTACTTCTAAGGTTACTTCACGTGATTTTCACCCTAAAGGATTAGAGATTTATTATGTGATATTGACACTCACCAAAAGCTAAAACCCTAGCCCGACTATATTCCGTGATAAAGACCGTCACCAAGAATCGAACGAAGCAATAAACAATAATCAAACAATCACAAGCACGCATATGCACCAAGTTAAATTCCCATAGCTTTTACAGTACAAGAAATATCCACAACCACGCCAAAAACCAAATAAAAATCCAAACTTTATTAAGCCATAGTCGTAACCTAGGTAGTTAATGAAGTTCTAGCCAATAATCATATTATCAAATAGCATCACAATCATAAACAAATCAGAATTCATCATTAAAACTAAGGATAAACGAAACCGAAAGATAAACGGAAGAATAAAACCCGAAAATCTTCAACTCCGAGTGTTCTCGAGCTTCCTTGATGATTCCTAGACTTCCCGTTCGTTCCAACAGCCTTCACAAGCTCCAAAATTCGTCCAAGATTGATGTATGTTTTTTTTCCAGCCGATTCGAATTCGTCCGTTGATATATTGCTTCCTTAATTATTTCCCTGATGTCTTTTTACGTATGTCCCCCTTCTTTCAAAGGCACAAACCCTACTAATTCACGAAATCTGTTGGGCCTACATACCGTCACAGCCCATTTTATTTATACTTGTGTGATCCAATAGCATAATCAGCCACTCCACTTTGTTTTCTTTTTATATCTTGCACGTGTACCCCAAGGAACCAATTCTCTTATTTAGATTTCATGGCTCACCACAAATATAATTGGCTGCCGTCTTCACCTTGTCGTCCCAGTAAAATATATCCCTTTGATGTATGGACCTCCATCTAATTAATATAGCCCTTCATGGAATTCTAAAGTACGAATCAATTTAGAAAAATGTATATTCGGGCAACTCAATGTTATGCCAACGGCCCAAAATAAAAGAAATATGGAATGGTGGCAAATTTTGTAATTAAGTGGAATTGTCTTTTAATTGTTGTTGATCATTGGCTCATCGTGCATTCACTTCCTCTTTTAATTCTTTGGTCTAGAATATACTGCCTTATAATAATAATCTAATAATAATATGGCAGCCTTTTAATTTATAAAATAGAGACAGCGCACTCGGTCTATTCACAGAAAATAGCGGCAACTTTACTTTGGTCACTAGCGCCCTACTCTGTCCAACTGGTTGGTTATTTCCATATTACTCATTTTCGTTCAATTTGCACCAGGACCTGGCAAAACACAAAATAAGATAATATACTACTAATACTAAAAATAATAGATAAAACTATACAAATATTATACAATTTACACGGGACAAATATGTGTATTTTACCCCACATCAATTATATTTATTAAATTGTGGAATAATTGTTAAAACAATTATTTTAACTTAATACTTCCCAAGTATTTATACTTGTATATCCTTCCAAAGGATGGGTGTATTTGTGTTTTTATTCTTATACTTGTATATTTTTGCCATGTATTAAGGTCGTATTCCGGTGTGTATTTATACGTACAAGAATACGTATTGTTATGGTATTCATTAAGTATTCTTATACTTAAGTTCGTATTAATTTTCCGGAATATTATCTTTAATAAAAGTCCACCAATATATATTTCCAAAATATATATTGTAATAACTATTATTTAGAAAATTTATTTATAATTTTTCTTTTGACAAAAATATTTGTATTTTCTCGTAGTTTCAAAGATAGTATATTTTTCTCCAAAAACGATATACTTCATATTTATTCGAGAAAATATATCTTTCACCTCAAAATATTGTATTTCGTGTTCGTGTAAGAAAATATATATTTCTTAAAAATAATATATCTTCTAAAATTTCAAGAAAAATATATACTCATTCGTGCCAAAAATAATATATTTTTCCTTTGTCAAAAATATGACATATTCTTGTAGTAATTGTAAAAATCATATTTTCATTTCCTTGGTGTCCAAAATATTATCTACCAAAATATACTTTGTGAATAAATTCCGGAATATTTTTGTAAGTTATATTCCTTAATTCGGTTTTCACCAATATTTTGTGTACAACTTGTGTATTTATTTCTTGGAATTTTGGTAATATTTTTTATTGTAATTCTTGGTATTTTGATGTGTTATATTATTTCATGTCCTAAAATAATATAACTAATACACAAAATATACAAATAATCACACACATGGTGTCTTCTAAATATATATTTACTAAATACATATTTAGTCACTTTTATTTATAAAAACCAACCTCCAATATTTATATTTTTGTAACAAAAAATTATGGCAGTTTTTGTAATAATTTATGGTTTAAAACACAATTTATGGATTACATGAGAAAGGTTGAATGAAGGTGGGTGTGTGTGGGCTTGAGTTCAGCCGAGAGCAAGCAAGGGGAAGGAGGAGAGTTTGTGTGTGTTTTAGTGTGTGTGAAATGAGACTATGATCCTACAAGTTTACTTATAACCCATTTCATCATTCTAACCCTTGTATAATATGCTTATCATTAGGGAACATGATCTATTATAAAATTAAAACAAATCATCTTGTAGGACCCTTGTTGGGGTCGTGAATAGGTTTGGGGGGGGGGGGGTAGTATCATAGGGTAAAACTAAGTTAGTTAGTTTAATGTTAAATTGTAAGTATCTAGTTAGTTATATTAGTTACTAGATATTTAGGAGGTATTATGATATTCGGGGATCATAACTAGCTTGGTAATGTTAAAACAGTGCTCCTAGTGTAATTTTGGTGTTTCGGGTAGTGTCCGGTTGTTCAGTTGGTTACCGGTTCGTTAAAGTGCTAAACTTTGCAGTTTAGTGTGCTTTATGTACCCTTTTTTGACACTTTTGATTCCCGACACTTAGGAAAGCATTTAGGACCATTTAACTATATTTCTGCATAACATTAGATTGTTAAAATACTGATTTTTGCTGAATTCAGCACTTTGGGTGAGTTTTAGGCACTTTCCGGCACTTAAACTATCACTATAAAGGCAGTTTTGCGATCCTTACTTTCCTACACACTATACTAGTGTGGGACTTAGTTTCTGGCTCATTCTATGCCTCAATGTACTGTCTGTCTATGTGCTGAGTTCTGTCAGCATTTTCCTGATTTATCAGATAACTGTGCTAACTGTGTTTCGTGCATCATTTGAGTCAAATAAGCTTCTATGCAATAATGATATGACATTAAGCAATATGTGATGCACATGTATGTATAAAGCAAAAATCAGAAAGCAATTAATTGCAATTCAGGACAGTCATTACTCACTAATCATGGTTAATTAATTATACGGATACCTGAATTTTTAACAGTTGTCACATGTAACACCCCAAAAACGAGTTTGGTAATCAAACCATGTTAATAGTAATGACGGGTAAAATACCGTTAGTGGTAAAAATTAACCCGGTAAATATTAGGATTTAAATAAATAAACTTAATATTAATTAACAGGAGGATAAATACTTTGAGAAAACAAAGTATGTAAAAGGCCCGAGTTAACGGGACTTAAAACAAAACAGGTTATGACTTCCCGAACCCATCAAGTTAACTAGGAATAATTAACCTAGTTAATAAGAGGGAATGTTTACTAGAAATAAGTAGGTTGTGGCCTACTTAATAACAAACCAAAACATGAGGGGCTAAAGGTGGGTAAATAGGAAAATGTTTTAATTAAAACATTTATAAAAGAAAAAAAATTAAAACACACACAAAAGTGTGTGTTCTAGTTCGATCCCAGAGGAGAAACAAAAGGGGTCTAACCCTAATTTCAACAAAAGCATCAAACTAAAGGTCAAATCTAGCCCGAATCAGGTGCATGAACACGTATAAACGACCACCAAGTCAAGGGGATTGTAAGGTATGTCAAATTTTGTAATTTGGTGATGTTTTGAAATCTATGATTAACACTCATAATCAAAATTCGGAAATGGATGTTGAATGTATGGGTGATATTGTGTTGAATTCAGGCTTAGAAGCAAAACCCTAGTTGAAAACTAGAAGAATTAGTGATAAAACTAAGGATTTGATGATTACTCTTGTATGTGCTAAGTGGGTTTTAACTAAATAAGGAAGATGATGATATGTTTATGCGATAAATCATCATATTCGATAGTTGATGCGAGATACTTAAACAATTTCCAAGTTTGAGTATTTGATCATACATAATTGAGATGGGTTTTCGGAATGTTGTAATGAAAATGGTAAATTTTTCATGAATATGAATGTTTGAAACCATGATATCAATTAGTTGAATATAGAACTTGATTTGGATGGGTAACCGAATGAATACCTAATGACATGATGAAACGGGTTTCACCTATAGATGGAACCCGTAGAATTTGCGTAATGAAAGAACGAGTTTTATATAATTAGATGATTAGATGATGTATGTAAACTATGTTGATGAATGTAGTTAAATTAGTTACCTAAAAATAGCGACTACTGAATAGACGAATAAATGCTTAAGTGAGTTCGTTGAACTCAATTGTGCATTTCGTACATTAAAAAGGAACAGTTGACTTTGGAAAGTCAAACTGACCATCAATAAGATGTTGGAGATGTTGTCTTCAGCCCAGCCCATTAAGGCTAGCCAAGAATTAGAGAAAAGAAGGGAAAGGGTTCGGCCGGCCCTAACCCTAATGGGTTTTAAGTGTTTTAGGCCCGGATGTTTAGTTACTTGTTTAGCAAGGGACTAACCCTAATTCTAGCCTATAAATATATCTCTTGTACTTGTAAGCATTATCACTCATTAAAATACAAACTCTAGTTGCCCCCGTGGACGTAGGTTACACACTGTGACCGAACCACGTAAATCTCGTGTCTACTTTTCTTGTTGCTTTCGTTTATTGATCGTGTGTGTGTGATCTAAATCCTAACAACTGGTATCAGAGCTCGGGCTCTTGATCAAGAACACACACCAGCCGCCTACCACCTCCTGCCTCCAGCCGCCGCCGCAAACCCTAGTTAGGGTTTCGCCGCCGCTAGGGTTTCCGCCGCCGACACCCACCGACCACTGCAGTTTCGCAGCTTTGCTCCAGGGCAACCGGGTACCGTCGCCGCCACCTAACCCAGATTAGGGTTTTGCCAGCCGCCGCCTACCATCTTGCCGGAACCGCAGAACCACCGCCGCCGCTAACCAGATTAGGGTTTCCAGCCGCCGTCGCTCAAACAGAAGGGTTTCTTTACCGATTTTCGCTGCTGCGTTTTTCGGATTTTCTGCACGTTTTTCGAGGTCAGATTTCAGGGTTGTTTTTTTTTTAGTTTATTCTCTCACGATTCTCTGGTTAGTTTCTGTTATTCAGCAAAGATGTCTGATGATGGAAAAGTCAGAATTGAGAAGTTTGATGGGAAGAATTTCGGATGGTGGAAGATGCAAATCAAGGATTTGCTGATACAGAAGGATCTGGATGTAGCCTTAGAGCCTCCTCCTACACCTCTAACGGATAAGTGGACAGCCATTGACAAGAAGGCCATGTCAACTATCAGGCTCACTCTTTCTATGAATGTTGGCTACAATATTTCTGAACAAACCTCAGCACGAGGAATCATAGAGGCTTTGTCAAATATGTATGAGAAGCCGTCTCCTGCCAACAAGGTGTTTTTGATACGGGAGTTAGTCAACACCCGCATGAAAGAGGGAAGTTCTGTTATTGAGCATAGTAATTTGTTTAATTCTCACTTGTCTCGTTTGAATTCAGTAAAATTCAAGATAGATGATGAACTGCAAGCATGCCTGCTCTTGTCCTCATTACCTGACAGCTGGTCAGGAACTATTACTGCAGTCACTGGGGCAGTTGAGACCCTCACTTTTGCTAAAGTTCGTGACTTGATATTGAATGAGGACTCAAGAAGGAGGAATTCTGGAGAGACAAGTTCGTTGCTCAGTACTGAGGGGAGAGGTGGAAATAGAGGAAGGTCAAAGTCAAAACGAAGAAGCAAGTCAAGACCAGCAAAACTGAGAAAAGACATACAGTGCTGGAACTGTGATGAGCATGGGCACTTTAGAAGTCAGTGTACTAAACCTCATAGAGACAAAAAGGAGGTGAATGCTACCACAGCCTCAGATTCAGAGGATGCCCTTATTTGTTATGTCGAAAATACTGTTGAAGTCTGGATTATGGATCAGGAGCATCGTTTCATGCTACTTCTAGCACAAAGAAGATGAAGAATCTACGAATAGGTAACTTTGGTAAAGTTCGTTTGGCTAATAATCACAGTCTTGATATTACAGGAATTGGAGACATAGACTTAAAAACACCATTGGGAACCATTTGGACCTTGAAGAATGTTCGGGTCATTCCTGCTTTGAAGAGAATGTTGATATCCATTGGTCAGCTTGATGATCAGGGATATGATGTCCACTTTGGTAGAGGACAATGGAAAGTTGTCAAGGGCAGTATGGTCATTGCAAGAGGAAAGAAGAGAGGTACACTATACATGGTTGAGGTACCAACTGACGGGGTAAATGCAGTATCTGATGGGCTGAGTCTATCAAAGTTATGGCATCAACGACTCGGCCACATGAGTGAAAAGGGGATGAAGATGCTTGTTACCAAGGGAAAGCTTCCAGAACTGAAACAGGTCGAGTCTGAGTTTTGTGAACCGTGCATCCTTGGCAAGAAAAAGAAGGTGACTTTTGTGAAGACAGAGAGAGCACCAAAAGCTCAGAAATTGGAGCTGATTCACTCAGACGTGTACGGGCCGACATCAGTTGCTTCACCTGCAGGATCTCGCTATTATGTGACCTTCATAGACGATTCAACACGCAAGGTATGGGTTTACTTTCTTAAACATAAATCTGAAGTTTTTGATAAATTTAAGAAATGGAAAGCTGCTGTTGAACTTGAAACTGATTTGAAGGTGAAATGCTTGAAGTCTGACAACGGATGTGAATATATCAGCAAAGAATTTACAGATTATTGTGCTGAGAGGGGGATCAGGATGATAAATACAGTTCCAGGAACTCCGCAACAGAATGGGGTTGCAGAGAGGATGAACAGAACATTGTGTGAGAGAGCCAGGAGTATGAGATTGAATGCAGGGCTCCCAAAAATGTTCTGGGCTGATGCGGTTAACACCGCGGCTTATCTTATCAATCGTGGGCCTTCAGTACCGTTGGGATTCAAGATTCCTCAGGAAGAATGGAAGGGAAAAGCAGTTGAGTATGATCACCTGAGAATCTTCAGGTGTAGTGCTTATGATATTGATCTTGAAGGTGACAAGTTAGATGCCAAAGCAAAGAAGTACACGCTCCTTGGATATGGGTCTGATAAAATGGGCTACAGGCTTTGGGATCATGAAAGCAGGAAGCTAGTCAGAAGCAAACATGCCGAATTCAATGAAGCAGAGCTGTACAAAGACAGGAATTCGGAAAAGTCAGAGGTTCAGAAAGAAGTGGTCGAGTTTGACACTGACGGTCAAAGAATGAACCAGTTATAGAACCTGAATCAGATTCTGAAGATGACACAGGACCAGAGGTTGAAGGTGGATATAATGAGACAGGAGAAGTCTCTGACAGTGGGAGCTCAGAGCATGAAGAAGAACAGCCTCCACAGCAGCCTGACCCGTCAGAAAATTGGGTCAGGAGATCCACCCGAGTTAGTAAACCGCCTAATAAATATAATCCTTCAGTTAATTATATTCTCTTGACAGAAAACGGTGAACCAGAAAGCTACTCTGAGGCAGTCAAGATGAAAGATTTTCTCCAGTGGGAGCATGCAATGAAGGATGAGATGAGCTCTTTAGATAAAAACAAGACTTGGGTCTTAGTAAAGCTTCCGCCAGATAAAAGAGCTTTACAAAATAAATGGGTCTTCAGGGTCAAAGAAGAACACGATGGTTCTAAACGGTACAAAGCCCGTTTAGTAGTCAAGGGGTTTCAGCAGAAGAAGGGAGTTGATTATGATGAGATTTTCTCTCCTGTGGTGAAGATGACTACCATCAGGTTGGTTCTTAGTATTGTCGCCGCAGAAAAGTTGCATCTAGAGCAGTTAGATGTGAAAACAGCTTTTCTACATGGTGACCTAAATGAAGACATTTATATGGCACAACCTGAGGGATTCAAGGTTGTTGGGAAAGAGAACTGGGTCTGCAAATTGAAGAAAAGTTTGTATGGTCTTAAACAGGCACCCAGACAGTGGTACATGAAGTTTGATAACTTCATGGAGAGGTCAGGGTACAAGAGATGTCAGATGGACCATTGCTGCTATTTGAAGAAGTTCAGCAACTCTTATATCATATTCTTACTTTACGTTGACGATATGTTAATTGCAGGTTCTGATATGAAAGAAATAAGCAGGTTAAAGAAGCAAATGTCCAAAGAATTCGAGATGAAGGATTTGGGTCCAGCCAAACAGATACTCGGGATGAGTATAACCAGAAGCAAGAAAGATGGCTCAGTGACACTATCCCAGGAGAAGTACATCGGGAAAGTGTTAGAGAGATTTGGTATGAACAGTGAGAAGACCAAGCCTAGAAACACGCCTTTAGGAAGTCACCTCAAGCTTACTAAAGAACAGTGTCCCAGAACAGAAGAAGAAAAAGTTGATATGGCTAGAGTTCCATATGCATCTGCTGTAGGAAGTCTAATGTATGCTATGGTATGCACGAGACCTGACATAGCACACGCAGTTGGAGTTGTCAGTCGCTTTATGTCAAATCCGGGAAGAGAACACTGGGAAGCAGTTAAATGGGTGCTTCGTTATTTGAAAGGTACGTCAAAGATGGGGCTGTGTTTTAAAGGAAAGGATGTGGTTCTCAAGAGTTATACAGATGCTGACCTGGGTGGCTGTAAAGATACATTTAAAAGCACTACAGGATATGTCTTTACAGTGGGAGGAACAGCAGTGAGTTGGATGTCCAAACTTCCGAAAAGTGTGGCTTTATCTACTACAGAAGCTGAATACATGGTAGTAGCTGAGGCCAGTAAAGAACTAGTATGGTTGAAAGCTTTTCTGAAAGAGTTAGGGAAGAATCAAGCTGACTACCCGTTGTATTGTGACAATGAAAGTGCAGTGAAACTTGCAAAGAATCCCGTTTATCATGGGAAGACGAAGCACATAGGGATGAGGTATCATTTTGTTAGAGGATTGATCAGTGAAGGATTAATCAGTTTGAAGAATGTCCCAGGTGCTAAGAATCCAGCAGATATGTTTACCAAGGTTGTGGTGCTGGATAAGCTGAAGCTATGCATAGCTTCAGCTGGCCTTCAGGAATAATGTTGAGAAGGCGGGGTAACTAGGGAGTTTTGAAGATCAAGGGGGATTTTCATTACAGAAGTACAGAAGAGATGGTGCAGTTCGAGGTCCGAAGACACCAAGTAGGAGATTGTTGGAGATGTTGTCTTCAGCCCAGCCCATTAAGGCTAGCCAAGAATTAGAGAGAAGAAGGGAAAGGGTTCGGCCAGCCCTATCCCTAATGGGTTTTAAGTGTTTTAGGCTCGGATGTTTAGTTACTTGTTTAGCAAGGGACTAACCCTAATTCTAGCCTATAAATATATCTCTTGTACTTGTAAGCATTATCACTCAATAAAATACAAACCCTAGTTGCCCCCGTGGACGTAGGTTACACACTGTGACCGAACCACGTAAATCTCGTGTCTACTTTTCTTGTTGCTTTCGTTTATTGATCGTGTGTGTGTGATCTAAATCCTAACATAAGATTGAATGATAAATTTGGTAGAAAATAAGTAAGGTGGAATAGTCGTGATTGTTAATGACTAATCTAACCACCTTGTAAATGATGACGATAGTTTGATGCTTAACGAGCTAGGTGGAGGCTTGGGAAAGAAGCAGGTCAATTGGATTGAGTACGCGGAAAAGTGCATAATCAGATGCAAGGTAAGTAAAGCTTACGCCCCTTTATATTATTTACAAAATACTTATTTGCAAGTATTGAATATGAATTCTATTAAGTGATTGGAATATGATGTTCCGACACGAATTAGCGCGAGTCGGAATAAGGAAAAATGGTAAAGAATCCATAAATTTTTGGTAGAAAGGGTAGAATGGTAAATTATCATGGGATGATGGACAAATAAGAAATTTTGAAATATTACGTTATGGTGAAAACCGTGACGGGTAAAAGTGGTAAAATCAGTAATCCGGACACGGGTGAACGGATGGGAAATGAAATTCAAATGGTTACCATATGGTGTAAGCCATAATGGGTCAAACAAACAAGAAAAACAGTTTTCAAGTAAAACAAGTTCGAAGGAAAAACCGGGATAGGTTTAAGGGGTGAAATGGTAATTAACTACCAACTCATATGAATAAATGGTCATTTAGACTAAACGGGTCAAATGGTGTTAACACCATTTGACAATAACATCTGATAATCGCTTGTTGAGTTTTGTGTTCACAGGAATTAACATAAGGCTCGCGCTACTATTAGCTAATGATTAATAGTGAAAGATATTTTTACGGGTCGATATAATGACCCGAGCCAGGTACACATAAATAGATCTATAGTTGAAAGTGATATTCTGGTCAAATAATTAGCGAAAGTCCTTTGTCGTAAAATGAGGGACTAAAATTGACCAAAAAGCCCTTAATGGGTAAACTGGGTAAACGACCCTTAGAGGTTGTTTAGGAACTTGTGTTGTGAATATGTAACCCTTAGATACGTATAAGAGTTATAGGCAAAATCTTTTGTGAGTCAAATGCCTAAAAAGAGGTCATTAGCGTAAAGTGACTAAACGAAGGGTAAATTTGGGATTTCGGGTTTTCTTAAGTTAAATCCACCACAAAAATAGTTGTGGTGGAAAATAAGTAGGTATTTAAATTTGGAAATGCGAGGTGTGAAAAGAGAAGAGCGGATTTGATGCTTAGATGCACAAAAATCCTCTAAACGGGTCAAAACGGATTATGCGCATAACTTAGATATTGGTCGCGTAATTCACAAAAGTCATGAATCCGAAATAAAAATTTTGAGTTAAATACCTTGGTATATGATTTATGATTAACTAGAAACAAGTTTGGTGGTTTTAACTACAAACGGGTCAAAATGTTGATTTTGAATAATAAGCCGAATGCTTAAAAATCCAGAATTTTATTAGTTTGAATGTCTGATTTAAACTCCATACGATGGAGAATCAAATTTCGAGCATATAGGAAAAAGAATCAGGTAAAACGGATAAGTAGATAAAAAGTTATGACACTTTAAAGATCATTTTATGATTAAAACGATAGCTGGGAAAAATGCAGGTTTCAGCAACAAAACTGCTGGAAAATCATCTCCCTTGCGGCAAACGACAGGGAGTAGTAATCCTGGCGCGACACGTGAGGGCGCTTGTGGCACGCGAAAGATCAAGAGGAGCCTGTCGCGTGGCGCGACAGACTTAATTCCGAAATTTTGTTTTGTTTTTGATTGTTCGATACTAGAACTTGATTATATTATTATTTAAGATATCAAAACTAACTTTTAAGTTGGTTTTGATTAAAGGTGAATATCAGGAGTACCGGATGAAGATCAAGCTCAACGTAGAACCGAACACACGAGATTAAAGCTTCCGCATGGCGTTACGTTGTAACTTTTAGACGACGAACTCAATTACATTATGTTCTATTTTTAAACTGTAAAAGTTTTAGTAAACCCGTATATCATATTACCAATCATGA
The DNA here is from genome assembly GCF_002127325.2 of Helianthus annuus. Taxonomy (NCBI): domain Eukaryota; kingdom Viridiplantae; phylum Streptophyta; class Magnoliopsida; order Asterales; family Asteraceae; genus Helianthus; species Helianthus annuus. The sequence goes on from NC_035436.2 coordinate 122,708,170, forward strand.
TGTAGCGTTTTTAAAATTTAGTAAAGTTTTAATTAACTGGTATTTTCAATTTATATGTAATCGCAATTACATGTTTAGTTTTCGTAATTTATTCGAAAACCGTAAAATAATAGCAAGGGTGTTACAATTGGACTTAAACTATAATATATACTATATAATACATATATAATATTTAAGTAACCAAACTTTTGATGATAGCCTAGTGGTTATTTGTCAAAGTGTTAAGTTACATCATCCAAAACCATGATATTTGTTACGCTTCTAATGGGCATCTTGACCCATGAAAACATTCAAACTCTTTTGAGTTTCATAGTGTCAAAGACAAGTATTATGTGATAGATGATTACTTTCTCATATGTCTATTTGCATGTACGTTTAAACTCCGAATCTTTAATCCTCCGTTAAACTTCCAATACTCATACACCTACGTTTCTTCGTGTAGAAGGACTTGGTGCTCCATTCTAATCAACCAACCAAACACTCGTGGAATTATCAAGTGGAAAACTTGCAAAACCGTGAGTATACCCGATCCCATTTTACTTTTCACACTTTTGGTGCAACATGTATGTTATACAAATCACGCAACACTTAAACTATTTTAACCTTTATCCATGCTTAACATGAAACTATATGATGCTTGTTAGACTTGTATGCTATGTGAACTTTTTGTGTCGATATATGCTCATTAACTTTGCTAGCCTACCTTAACAATTATAGTGCTATAGGATTAATGCACCGCCCATTATTCTTGGGGTATTGTTAAGTTAAGCATGTTAACCTCCCGTTATTATTTGGGATATGCAAAATTAACGCGTTGTATATTTGGGTTTGAACATATAGTACACCGTTTCAGCATATTAGTAACTTGCATATTGTGATTCATGTTGATATGAGCAGTTAAACATTTTTATTCTACATTATGCTACGTATGAAAACTTGTATACTCGTCAACTTTTTGTTAATCAATCAATTAATCACTAGTCTGGCCTAGTCGGACCTTGTCGGATCTAGTTGGCTAGCCAAAAATCGGCGATTCCGGCCAGATTCCGGCAAAAAAACTGTATATTCCGGCCAAAACCTCTAAATTTCGGCCAGTTTCCAACCAAACCATGTGAATTCCAATACTTAAAAAATGAGTTGAATAAAAATTAGAACCGAGCTACTTAAAATATTTACCTATAAAAATGTGTATATGTATACATAAAACTAAAAATTACATATAAAAAACTCGATTATATTAATGTCGATTAGTGCTCTGTAGCTAATATAACTTCCCATCAGTTGCATTAAAATAGTAAATCACTGTAGATCTGTTTAATTAATGTTTATATATAATCAATCAATCAATTGTTGTTGGGTGTTTAGTAATGTTGGAACTAGCTGATATTGATTTATTTAACAACGCATACTGCTTTATCATCAAAGTTCAGAAATACATATTGGTGTTGTGATCTTGATGGGTCATGATACAAAAGTAGTGTTGTAAAAATCGCGATTAGACGGCAACTAATCGGTAATTAATCGCTAGTTGTCTAGTAATTGAGTGATTTTTCGTTAATCAGTCTATTAGTCGCTAGTCGGGCCTAGCCGGCCAGCCAAAAATCGGGAATTCCAGCCAGATTCCGGCAAAAAACCTGTATATTCCGACCAAAACCTCTAAATTCCGGGCACTTTCCAACCAAACCATGTGAATTCCAACAATTGTTAAAACCTAGCTACTTAAAATATTTACCTATAAAAATATATATATGTATACATAAAACTGAAAATTACATATAAAAAACCCGATCCGATTAATCTTGATTAATCCCAAGTAATCCCGAGTAGTCGCTAGTCCCCATCTCACCGGCCGACTAGCGACTAGCGAGTTCTACAGAAGCACCTTCCAAAAGAAGAATGGATGGATATCATATATCTCATGTTTCTGTTTTATTTTTTGAACGGCCAACAGAATCAATCCCGAGCACTCTCAGGACACCCACTGGACAGAGTACTCCAAGAGTAACCCGAGTCCACCACCAAATCAGGGGAAAACCCGGTAACCCATCCGCCCGTACGCACGACAGTGAAATTACCGGTAAAACCCGTTTGCCTTAAGGATCCAACCCAGGTTTCCCTGGGTCTCTCCTATCGTTGTCTACCAGTGCCTCACTTTGCACCAAGTGAGAGTTGAACCTGCATCTCTCAAGAGAAATGCAAGCCTTCCACCACTTGATCCATTGGCTCTATCTCATGTTTCTAATGGTGTTTTCTGGTCAGTCGTGGTTTTTACACCACTGCACTTGAAGGCTTCATCAGAGGTTGTAAACGAACCAATACGAAAAGTTACCAAGCGAGTGTGTTCTATACTCATTCTATCCAATTGTTTATTTGATTACATCTAACAAACAGTAATTCTTCGATTAGTTATCAATAAGAAAAGTTACACATAAATATCAAGAGCTTAAGTTTACTAAACCCTTTTCCTTTTATTTAACAAACTACTTCAAAATATATAACAGTCGATTAGCATATTTCATCAAAGAACGAGAGACGATTCCTAAAGGCAGAGAGAGACCACTAAAGAACAAACAAACTTAACACGGTTTATATCAACTTCTTAAGGATGTTTGAACAGTTAATATGAAGACAAAGAAAAGAGATGTATACAACAGTAGTACATGCAATTTTCCAGCTAACCTGCAGTGGCTAACGATAGCAGTAGTACCATTATGTCTAAAAGTTACAGAAACAAAAGCAGGATTATTTCCTGCGTCCCATGACATGGCGGGAACAACTATCTCCCGGGTCCCATCTGGATGAACACGATCCGAAAATGTTTGTGTGTGAGCGCTGAAAATCATCCTGCAGATAGAATAATCATACATTTTCCAAACTAGTCAGGAAAATAACACTTACTGGATGTCTTTATTACATCAGAATGCAACTTATTTCAACTATCTATGCAAGGTTGTAATCGAGCCGAGCCAAGTTAGGCTCGAGCTTGAACTCAAACTTAAACAAGCTAACTCGGCACGGCTCATTTATTTTATCGAGCAGAAAAGTTGAGCTCGAGCGAGCTCGAGTCCAATCGAGCCGGCTCGTTGATTTTTTTCATTTTCATTTTCTTACAAAGAACCAATAACATAAAATACAAAAAAAAAAGTTAGTATAGGCTTATGTGTTATTAATGTTTTTTCTAATATATTAAAGACAGAAAGGCATATTAAAAATATATATGTATTATTTTGGATTTTTTTTCAATATTTTTATATGGTAGTTAATTAAATAAACTTAGAATGTAAATACATTAACACCCTCTCGCATACTTTAAATTTTGATACATTTAAAACTATATTAATATATATAAAATAAAATAATATTAAAACGAGCTCATGAGCCGAGCCAGGCCTAGCTTGAGCTCGGCCTGTTTACAAATCGGGCCGAGCCGACTCGTTACTTTACATTCGAGCCGATTTCGAGCTGAGCTTTCAGGAGCTTTTTTGAGCGAGCCGCGAGTTTTTTAAACACCCCTATTTTTATGTCACTGCATGCAAGAAAGAAAAAAAATCTTCCATTGTATATACGTAACTTTCTATAGCAGGTAAAATGGTGATGTGACTGTCAAAATCGCATGCATATCACATACAATGGAAGAACAAAAAAATTAATATTATATGAAGTAAGAACAAAAATTATTACCTGGGCCTAAGAGCATGGAATATATACTCTGTTGCATTTAATGGAAGCGTTTGTGATAACTTATATGGTCCATCCCCAACCGGTTGCCTATGAAAGTTCAAATTATATTAGATATAACATCACAATTGTTACCATATCACAATGTGCAAATATCCAACCCATAATGCACATAGCCCGTAACAAAAACGAGCTAAATGCATAACAAGTCAACTAACTTTTGTCCGAATCTATCCTAACTAACCAACTTCTTTTAACCTAGAGAAAACCATCATAGTTTCAACTTTCAAAAAAGAGTTTTTGGAGGTATAAGGTATTTACCTAAAAGATTGGACCAAAGTTGGTTTACCATTTTATATAATTAGCCCCATTTTTATAAATATATAGCACTACCTTTTCTTCAACAGTTCTGCTCTATCCTGCATGCTTCCATAACCTTCTACCTGAACATCCTTCGTTGTTTGATGTAATGGAAAGTGAAGCAACAGCACAGGGCCCGATCCAGATAACATCGTGTTTTCTATCCAATTAAACTCATATTTAGGAATCTTGATTCCAGAAGACTCTTTCATCACATCTGTCACCTGTTCATTTTCTGTTTGCAACTCTATACGTTCTCTTTCCAGTGCTCTTTCAACACTGAACCGTAAATCATTGTTTCCACATAGTAACGCCACAGAATTAAGCGAAACAAAGTTAACATTTCCGATGTCAAAAGCACCACAACCGGAAGGATCCAGTCCTGGAAAGCTTCTACTTATCTTATTAGCGGATAATTCATTCAACCTACTGCATTCTCCGATGTCTCTATCTCCGGGAACAACATGATAAGGCAGATCAAGAAACGGGCCCAATAAGCTGTGAAACTCTTGTACCACATATGACCATTTTCTTTTACTCAATTCTGATCCTTGAGAAGATAAGTCTCCTAATACAATCAGCATATCAGGCTTCAACAAGTCAAATGATTTCTGGTTGAAATATTAACATGTGAAGGATCAGATTATGAAGCTTTAATGTCAGAATCCTTCAAAGGAAAACATCATTTTTATTAGAACATAGCAAGATCAACAACTGAACACCACCCATAAACAAGCTAATCAGATCAAAGACCAAAAGAGTACCAATTTTTTTTATCAAACTATTATAAATATTGATACAAGCATTTAATCAAATACTTGGTGTGCAATTCTACAAACAACGTACTCTGAAGAATCTTGAAAAGTAGTAGTCAATATAACAACCATAAGTAACTAATCAAGTTCAAAAACCAAAAGGGTACCAATTATTGTATCAAACTATTATAAACATTGATACAAGCATTAAATCAAACACTTGGTGTGCAACTCAACAAACATCGTACTCTGAAGAATTCTGAAAAGTAGTAGTCAATATAACAACCATAACTAACTAATCAAGTTCAAAAAACAAAAGGGTACACAATTTTTTTATCCAACTATTACAAAAATTGACAGTGGCATTTAATCAAACACTTGGTGTACAATTCAACAAACAACGTACTCTGAATACCCTTGAAAAGTAGAAGTCAATATAAGATCAATAATCAACTAATCAAGTTCAAAACCCAAAAGGGTACCAATTACTTTTATCAAACTATTATAAACACTGATACAAGCATTAATCAAACACTTGGTGTGCAAGTTAACAAATAACGTACTTTAAAGAATCTTGAAAAGTAGAAGTCTTTGAAGTGTAGATCCCAGTACCGGGATCCAGAATCACGACCCGATAACATTAAATCAGCAACCATCATAACCTTGAGGTCATCTCCGACGTTTGGGTGGTGGATTTGTTGACCAGGAAGGAGGGTGCAGGAGGGGGTGGGGAGCCAATTTTCGTAGAACATGTAGAGGAAGATGAAGAGGGAGAGAAGAAGACGCTTCAGAATCATCAAGTAGGATAGTTGAGGGATGGGAAATCTAGGGTTTTGGATGTAAAAGCAGTGATTTCACCATTTTTGGTGGCCTTTTGGTGCCATAATCACATCCGCCGATGACCGGTTTTCACTTTTCAGTAACTACTGTTTGACAAACAAATCTACCGCTGGTTTCCTTTTATCAGCTTTAACCCGTTGGAATTCGATAGTCACTAGTCATCCTTAGGCCATGCGTACTTATAAAGTCTTTTCAGACGTTATGCGGCACGGCACGTGTTACGCCACATTATGCAAGGGCTTTATAGGTGTTATATCAATAGAGCCCGTAGTCATAGTGGGCATACCTCATCATTACTCAATTAATTAATTTTCAATTTTTTATATTTTTTAATTAATGTATTTTATTGTAAGTAACATATTTTTACTCCTTTAATTTGTCAAAATAAAAATAACTAAACTTATTTTTAATTTAAATTAAACTTTAAAACATTAACATCAACATATATAACTAAATTGTAAGAGCATTCACATCCAACCCACTAAAATCTGTGAGTGGAGTTTTTATAATGTAAAGAGTATAAAAAGTGGTTGTGAGTGGAGGAGAGAGAAAATGTTACTGTTTATCTGTATATTTGAGGGGACACTCTTCACCCCCTATAATTTTTTAATATATTTTGAAAGTGATTGTGAGTAGAGGAGAGAGAAAAGGTAATTATAAATATATAAAAGAATATTATTTAATTGAAAAGGAGAGAGAAGTTGTAGTGTTTTTAGTGTAATTTAGAGTGAAAAATTGATGGAGTGGATGTGAATGCTCTAAGATGTGTTATTTAAAACTAAAACTTTGAAGGATCTTTTTAAAATTAAAAACAAATTCTAAGGGTAATATTTAACACTAAAGCAAACTTAAGGGATTTAAAAGTTATAACACATACCTCCTTCCTTCTTCCTTCTTCGATACCTGCAACAATGATAGAAACAGAGCAACAAGCAATTGAATTAAAGTTGAATAAATGCTTTAAATATACAAGAAATTAATAAAGTTGAATTTCCTTAAACCTCTTCATGCCGCTATGGACATGGCGCCACCCACCCATTTGACCCCATAGCGCCGCCCGTCGTAGTGTTCGGGGCGCTATGGGGCGCGATCGGAGGAAAAAAACCAAACATAACAACCCACTACGGAGGGTCTTATTATTTTCAGTATAGCAACCCAAAAAGAAAAACCTAAAAAACAATGTTTGATACAATAAACGAAAAAGAAAAACCGAAAAAAATAAAGTCATGATATGTCTAAAAGAATATTAAACATGTATTACATCAATCGAAAAACCATATAACGAATGTTGGAAGCTGTTCCGATAATACATATCTTGTAGATATTAGTTTGGTTTGTCATGACACTAGTACAATACTAACACTTGCTTTAGACTATACGTAGTGGGGCGGTATATACCGCCTTCTCCCTCCATGGCGCCCCATAGCGTCTGCGCACACCAAAACAGGCGGCGCTATGCGGTGCAAAATCTTGTTCCCGTTATATGCATAGCGGCGTGAAGGAAGAAATATTCAAAGCCCCACTCACACACATGTATATACATACATATATACAAAGCCCATCCATATATAACCCCACTACACCCTTTTGTGATATAAAGCCCCATAAAGCCCACCTTTACGCGTTTCGTCACTTGTCGCATAGCGCCCCACAAAGGGCTTTATGACTACACATGGCCTTAGATTACGATATCAAAAAACATTTTATTCTTAGGTTTAATTTCATATATACCCTTACAAACTTGAAAAATTTCTAATATATATCCAAACAAAACTAAAAATATCCTATACGGCCTTACAAAATAGTTAAAATATCAAATATACTCAATTTATTAAAAACAATCTAATAAATAATCATTTTACCCTTATTTTTGTTAATTTCAAGTTTTCATATAGCTCATCTTTCAACTTCGTATTTTTATATAACACATTTTAAACTTAAATTTATTTTTACCCATTTTTTATATTTATTTCTTTATTTTTTTTTTTCATAAACAATAGTATTCTTCATATATAATATTTAAGCTAAATAAATTAAGCTAGAAATGAGTAAATATTATATTTAAAGGTAAAGGTCATATATGAGATTTCAAAGTTTTAGAGAAATAATGATAAAATTGTCATTTATTAAATTGTGTTTAATGAATTGAGTAAATATGATATTATTCCATATATAAATTAGCAAGTTATACGTGTATCATGAGTTGAACATTGTACTTTGGGCATTTTTCAAAAAAAAAAAAACTTGATTTTTTTTTTATTTTTAACCCAAAGGTTTTTACCTTTTACAATTTTAACCCTACATAATTTGTTTTTTTAACTTTAACCCAAAACTTTTCATTATTTGCAATTTAATTTCACAACTGTTGTCACTTATAGTTTTCATCTTTCGGAAATTTTCATTTTGCGTATAGTTCTAAATTTTTCGAGTTAATATGACGCAACGTGCATGTGTGGTTCAACGTTTTTACCTCTATTTTCCCATGTTTGACAGGTTCGTCGCAACACGCATATCCTAGGTCTAGTCAGTGTTGGTGGTCAATGACGGTTGTATGACATTAGTACTATTTGACACTGTCTTACACCCCGCCGCAACGCGGGGTGTGCTTTGGGGGGTTTTCAAAGAAAAAATGGTTATACATATGGTTATCGTAACGTTGGCTTTGGGGGTTTACCAAAAAAAAAAAAAAATTATTTTTCACCCAAAAGTATTTCATAAATTACTTTTATCCCAAACCTATTTGTTTTTTTTACTTTTAACCCAAAACTTTTTATCTTTTGCAATCTATCCTCATAACTTTTTTTACTTTCAACTTTGGTTCTTTATAGTTTTCATTTTCCGCAAATTATTCGCTTTAGGCTTGGTTCTAAATTTTGTGACTTAACACATCGCAACGTGCATATTTGGTTTAATGTTTTTACGTTTCGTTCTAAATTTTGCGAGTTAACACGACGCAACGTGCGTGTGTGGATGAACGTTTTTACATCGTCTATTTTTTTCCCGTTTGACAGGTTTAACATAACGTGAGGGTCCTAGATCGACTTAGTTATAACTAAAGAATCTCCGCCGCATTGCAGCGGGTCGCAATCCTAGTTTTAACTACTTTGTAAGGGTATATATGATATTTACAATTTTGAAAGTGTATATACAATATTTTGCAAGTTTGTAAGGGTATATGTAAAATTATGCCTTTTTATAATACAACCATTTAAATACATTTATTTTGGAATGACAAAATAAAATTAAACATAATTGTGTATTCAAGGTTAAAACATATATTTTATCGGTTTGGTGTATGTAAGTTGATTTGCTTGGAGCCGAATGGGGTGGCTTGATGCGTGGTTGAAAACTGATGATTATTTGTAATCAAGTTTATGTTTTTACATAACTTTTGATTTCGAATGGGCTACTTTTGATTAGAATTGTGTTTCGCAGTTCTAACAGAGTTTAAGGAGCTAATCGGAGGCTTTATGGAGCATCGGGGAGTGAGAGGATCAACTGGGAACATGAAACAAAGAAAACAGAAAACAATGTTTAGGCTAGCCGTCGGCGTCGCCCCCCATGGGCTGTCGATGACGCTATCTAGATATGCCCGTCGGGAAAATGTAACATCCGCCAATTTTAGAGCTGTAGGTTGTAACGCCCCTCCCGTATATACGGGTATTGTTAGGTTTAATCTATTAACTCTATTACCACCCTTTCGAGGGTTAGGCTATGTTAATTGCGTAACTATGGTTTGGACATGTGGATTTCATCGTTACGAGTATGACAGTTAATTGAATATCAGTTGTTCACATGGATTAGATTTGATAAACTATTAACTCTACTATGCTATATCAAACCTGTATACTCGCCAGCAATTATTTGTTGATTGTATTTTAAATGCATACTGCAGGTTGAGGATCCAAGAAAAACAAGAAAAGACTAGGATGGCTTAGAAACCCATCAACTATTTAAATTTCCAAATCTATGTTATGTATTTGAACTTTTCTATATATTGTATGAAACTTATGATTATCAATGAAATAAACTTTAATTATTGTCACAATTAGTGTTATGATGTCTTTGAACAGTTTGTACGTCTCATCTCGATGTTTCCGCCATCGGTTGGGGTGTGACAGATTGGTATCAGAGCCATAACTATAGGGAATTAGGATTGCCTTGCTTTACCTAGTCTATAGTTTAAGAGCTTTTTTCATTTACTTGCTGTTTAAGACATTATCTCTTGCTTTCTTCTTTGCTTCTCTCTATTCCTTTGGACTTTTAATATACAAGCCTTTCCTAAGGCTAACACAATACACACATGGAAGCTTTGAAGACACTCTTATAACACAATCGAAATGATTCATCAAGATAGGGGTGATTCCCACACTTGGTGATGATTTTCACTCAGCTATACTATGATTTTTGCACGAAATCTACCCTCAAGTTAGGAGTGATATCCAAACCTTGTTGGGAGTTTTCCATTTCCTAATCTAGTGGACCCTCATCCTTGGATGAGTACTAACCACGTTAGGGTACGATGTTATCAAGTTAGAGGTGAAACTCGCATCTTGTTAACTAGTCCCATTCCTTGATTTTCGATCTCGCCAAAGTTTCGATTTACCCAATCGATTAAGGACGTGTAGTAACTGGAAGGACAAACATCGTTAGTCGCTCCTCGATGAGAATGTTTGTCTATTAGGCCAAAGCACGTTTCCTTAATTCGAAAAGGACTTCGATTCACTTTGGAATAGTCTATGTTACGTTCCGTGACACTCCATATTTATTGATAAAATCTCTTTTTATGCTATCTCAATTATCATGTGATTCATATTTGAGCGTTATCTTCAATCCAAATTTGGGAACACGAAGCACGTTATTATCGCAATCCAAAACAATTAATAACTACTCTCTTTCGTGAACAAACTAAATTTATATTGCTTTCATTATTCTATGTGAAACATCATTCTATGTGTAATACTATGTTAAACTATGTGAAACTATTTGGTGATTCATGTGAGAAACTATGTGCTATGTGATGCATACATGAAATCAATTTTCCTAAACAAAAACATTATGATTAAAAGTCTCATCCATTTCTTGTTTCGAATTTCTAGATGTCATCATCTCGTCAGTACTCTCACTCTCCCAGAAAATCCAAGTTCCTTTTTATCAGATGTACACTTTATTATCTTCGATCTTTTATGATGAAACTCTTTCTTGTCAATTTTGAACCATTTTTTAGGATTTCACTTTTGCGCATACATCATACGATTATACATCATTAGCATGCATAATTTCACTTAATTTTAATTACACTTTCGTAACAACGAGTGAAGACATATCATCGAGATAGGAGTGATTTCCTTACCTTGACGATTAACTTCGCTTCTTTTCTCATCTTACAACGACCTCACCAACGGATTTAGGGTGATTCCCTTACCTAGGTGATCGTTACCAATACTTTCTTTAATAGATTATATTGCGTAAACACGATCATGTTTATACCTAAATCATTTATCATGTATTTCAAAATGCTTCATTTATTTAGACGTATCTCCTATTCTATAATCTATTTTCACATCGCTCGCATACACAAAAATTTTCAATGTTACCAAAAACGCGTATTCCTCGATTTCAAAAATTTCACAAAATACTACTGTCACCCTAATCAGTTTAATAAATCTATTGCCCACAAAATTTCGTATTCCACGTAATTACTAAAACGCACTCATCTCGCATCACTATACTAAAGAATTCTAAATTTCCAATTGAGAATCAAACCAACTTTTCATACAGAATATTACAAATATTATCCGATCAGTTATCAAAACTCTTTTCAAGATCAACAAAAACATTTTATTAAGGACACCTTTCACGATCACCAGGTTCATATACCAAAATTCCTTTTCCTAAGGTTAAACCTTTTCACTAGAATCTGTAAACTTCGAAGTTAGTAATACAAAAAAAAAAACTTCTTAAAACGATGCAAACTTTTTAATTCGAAGAACTTTTCAAAACCTCGCTGGATACGTTAATTAAATTCAAAACACGTGGGCAAGGAAACTTTATAAGGACGACAAATTTTCAGCTATGAAATTTTTTTTTTTTTTTTTAAACCATAATAGCACTTCCATTCTTTTACAAAGTATCCTTTCGCATAATCAAAAGATGTTTTCCTTTATATTCTCTTTACAATTCACAAACTAGATTCTACATTCCTGACAACTCAATCTAATTTAACTTCACGTTTTGCACAGACAACTATATATGTATATCATTTTACACGTTTTAGTCAATATCTCACAACAATCTCACGCGTGTCACTCGTTCTCTTTTTCCTTTCATATTCAAAACTTTAAACCTTTTATGCGCATAAACTCATGTATTTTAATTTTATATTATAAACAAAATCATTAATCCCTACGTCCATACTTATACATTTTATGCTTTCACTTATGTTCACACTTACGCATTTATGTTATACTCACGATTCAAAACTCATACGTTTTACGTTTATACACACACTCACAATTATACATTTACGTGATACTTAAATTCATATTCATACACCTTCGTTTTACTTATAATCATATACACATTCATACGTAGGCAATTTGCGTATACGCTTATACCGCTATGTTTATACTTGTATTTATATTCAGACACATTCTCACGTCTGTTATGATCCTCGTATTTATATACTCATAACTACCACGACACGTTTCGTGTCTATACTTTGACTCATATTTACACACGTACTCCCCACAATACGTTCGTATGCTTACACTTGTACTCATATTTATACTCATAGTCGCAACAACATACTTGTACTTGTACTTATACGATCACGTTTACACTCATATATATATATATATATATATATATATATATATATATATATATATATACTCATACATTCCATTCGTACTTAAACATTCATGTTTTACACTTAATTTTCACATTTACAACCATACTCATACATCTTATGTTTATACTCATATTTATACTCGTATTCACACTCATACTTGTGTTCATACTCTCATTTATACGATTTATGTTATACACGTACTTTTGTTGTACTCTCATTTATACGAATTTTGTCCATACTCACGTCATTCGTTTGTGCTCAAATTGTGCTCACATTTATGCTCATTTTAATACACGTTATGCTTATACTTTTGCTCACACTCCTGGCATGCGTTTTATGTTTATGCTCACGTGCGTGTTCAAATTTAAACTTATACTATGCTCATGCTTTTTACTCAAAATTTATACATTCGCACATGTACACGGGCGAAACCCGAAGGATTCGTTTACGTTAGTCTTATACTATTTGGAACGCGAACATGCTTACATGTTACATTTTTATACGCACACAATCTTATTTTCAAAATTTATGTATACCTTGATTCATACGCAAATTAGTACAAGCTATGCGGATCATGCGACGATTGGTATAATCGCGGGTGCACACGGGATTATAGTAATAAGCGCATGAGAACCATAGAGTGTACTACTGTGTATGGTAAGACATGGAACGTAACATGACGCGAATAACGAAACGGACGTAACATGGTCAAAACATGGTGGATACACCGCTGGTACATCCTATATATAAGTGTTTTCACCACGTTACCAAACTTTCGTGAAACGTGCCATGAGAAATTCAGTGTTTTGCACACCTTTTTGGACCTAATGCAAACTTTAAACAACTTACAAACGCATTATGTCCGATTATCCAAGACGAAACTCCATTCTTACTACGCAACTTTTGTATATCCAATACTTATGCCATTCTTATACTTGCATCCACTTAGAGTCAATCGTTCACTCCCATACTCCCACTATTCTCTATTATTCCATGTCTTTGATATGACTCCCATTCACAATCAAGTTTCATCTATTCCCTCTGTGGAATCCTTGGATGCCATCTTTTCAACAGTCTTCCTCTTAGATTTCGAGGACGAAATCTCCTAAAGTAGGGGAGACTGTAACATTTCGTATTTTCAAACTTTCCATTTTTGGAAAGTCTACTTGTACTTTCTACCTTTGTAAGTTGTACCTTTGTTGTACTTGATTCAAATTCCAAAATTGTACTCGAGACTTGAAATCATAATGAAATTGCATGATTTTATCCATATTTTGTGTTTGAATACTATGAATCATTGAAACTATGAAACTATGTTAAACACGTTGAAACTATGTTAAACACGTTGAAACTATGTTAAACACGTTGAAACTATGTTAAACACGTAAAAACAGTGGAATCACATCTTAATTTCGGCTCTTAATTCATCGTTGCCAAGAGATTACCCTAAACCGTTCAAAATTGGGAATTTATACGCTAATTCGGTAAAAATATTGAAGTTTGGGTTAAATTTGATTTTTATATTATTTTATTATTATTTTAGATGAATAAAATAATAATTTAAATTAAATAAATAACTATTTTCTGAATTTTATTGGTTTTTAAGCAAATCCGTTGGTTAATCTAACCCCGTTAGTGAAAACCAGGTTAAATCAGCCTAACCTGGTTAGTTTTATTGAAGGGCAGCACTAACTGAGTTAGAAAACTCAGTTAGTGGCTAATCCAGTTAGTTAAAACTAACTGTATCAAAAAAAGGGAGTTAAATCCCAAGGGATGCGTGACCCGGGACTCGAACCCGCGACCACAACGACTCAAACACACGTGCATGACCAACTGGGCTACAGCCCAACATGTGAACGATTAGAATCTGATTTGTATTTATACACGCATTAACTGCGGAATTAAATTCAAACAAGAAGAAACCGCCATGTCTGTTAAGCTTCACCTTCGTTTGACTTCCAACCGGAAAACCTTTTGACCTTTCACTATCCGAAACCGACATCGGCCTTCCCTTATATAACCCGACTCACTCGTTCCTTTCTTGCTTCCAAAACCGATCAAGCTAAACCGTAACCGTTTCCGACTCGAAGCTATTCGCCGGAACCGCCACTTGCCACCGTCTTCACCATCTCCGGCCACCACATTCGCCGTCCGTCCGGTAACGTAATCCGACCCGCTTTCATTTTTCTTCCGGTTAATTTCGTTACTGTTAATATTATTATTATTATTATTATTATTATTATTATTATTATTATTATTATTATTATTATTATTATTATTATTATATAATTCAGTATTATAAGATATAAATACATAAAATCAGGTTTATATATTATAAATATTAATATATAATACTGAAAATTTTTATAAAAAAATCAAATATATCTATTTAGAAAACAAATATACTAATATAATTATTACTAAACATATTTAATTATTTTAAATCTGAAATAGTTATTTAAAATCAGAAATTTAATAAAACAGATTTATTTATTAAAATAATCAGATTTATAATTATTATCTATTTATTAAAACATATTTATTATTTCGGAATTTTATTTAAATATTTCAGTTTTATAAAATCAGATTTATTAAAAATCAGTTTTTATTTATTTATTTATTTCAGAATTTATTTCTGAAATTTAATAAAATCAGATTTTATTTATTTATTTATTTCAGAATTTATTTCTGAAATTTAATAAAATAAGATTTTATTTATTTATTTATTTCGGAATTTATTTCTGAAATTTAATAAAATCAGATTTTATCTATTTATTTATTTCAGAATTTACAAATCAGAATTATTATTTAATAATATTTAGAAATCATATTTTTGTATATTTTTTTATCAGAATTTTATTTCAGAATTATATTTTAAAATCAGGTTATTTATTTATTTTCAGAATCTATAAATCAGAATTATTTATGTATTTCAGAATTATTATCATAAAAATCAGATATATTGTTTTTATTAATTCAGAATATTTATTTTAAATGTTGTTTAAATTATAAATTAATTCTGAATTACTATTTAATTATTATTTGATCATATTTATTAATTTCAGGATTTATATTCTTTAAATCAGAATTATTGTTTATTTAATAAAAATCTAGAAATTTTATTTATTTTATTTTCAGATTTATTTATTTGTTTTATAAACTAGAAACTTTATAAATAAGTTATTTGTTTATAAGATTATTAACTAATGTTGTGGTAATTATTTTAGATTGTTAAAATAATTATTTATCTATTTAAATTCCTATTTATTTTATTGTTCCAACACTTTAGGAATTTTGTATTATTTATGTCTTATTATCTAAATTATTCTATAAATTCCCAAATAATTAATCAAATCCTCAAATTAATAGGGTAATTCTCTTGTGCACGATCTTCTTGGAAAATCCCTGATTCTATTATCTTTTTCCAATATACGCAACGCAACCTAAGGTGAGTATACTTGACCCATTTTCTTTTTACACGTTTGGGTGTAGTATGCATTTCCTTATCAAAAACACAATGATAAACACTTTCATTGCACAATCTATCCATTTAAACATGAACATTTTCTTATGCAATGCACAAAATAATACATTATATATGAATACTTTGATACATCTTGATGCTTGTTAATACTCATATTCCCAAAAAAAAAAAAAAATGGAAACTTATCATCAAGATAGGGGTGATTCCCAAACCTTGATGATTAGCTCCACTCACTTTCTAACTTCACCAACGAGCTAGAGGTGATTCTCTTACCTCGGAGGTAGTTACCAACTTTTATTCGTTCTCAATGAAATTTTATGATTGAACGTTCCTTTTCAAAAATTTTAGAATTTATTTCACGTGCATGCTAATACGATATACTGGATTCGTGTTACTTGGGTTAAAATTTTATGTGATAAACTTGTCATTAACTTCGTAAGAAGCCACACCTTAACATACTCGATGGGTTGACCTGTGTATTCACATGCCAAGGATACGTTAATCTTGTTAACTAAGTATGGCATGTGGATTGTTCTAAATTTTTATGAAATACGTTAATCTTAGATTTCGAGGACGAAATCTCCTAAAGTAGGGGAGACTGTAACATCCGCCAATTTTAGAGCTGTAGGTTGTAACGCCCCTCCCGTATATACGGGTATTGTTAGGTTTAATCTATTAACTCTATTACCACCCTTTCGAGGGTTAGGCTATGTTAATTGCGTAACTATGGTTTGGACATGTGGATTTCATCGTTACGAGTATGACAGTTAATTGAATATCAGTTGTTCACATGGATTAGATTTGATAAACTATTAACTCTACTATGCTATATCAAACCTGTATACTCGCCAGCAATTATTTGTTGATTGTATTTTAAATGCATACTGCAGGTTGAGGATCCAAGAAAAACAAGAAAAGACTAGGATGGCTTAGAAACCCATCAACTATTTAAATTTCCAAATCTATGTTATGTATTTGAACTTTTCTATATATTGTATGAAACTTATGATTATCAATGAAATAAACTTTAATTATTGTCACAATTAGTGTTATGATGTCTTTGAACAGTTTGTACGTCTCATCTCGATGTTTCCGCCATCGGTTGGGGTGTGACAGAAAACTTGCCCGTAGACAGCTAATTAGGACGTCGGAAGAAACCAGCATAACCACGGGATGTCGCTGACACCCTGATGGCCAGGCGGCGACGCCCTTCCCTGAAGCCCAAAGTTCAAAGTCCAAAAGCAATGTTAAAGTTAACAGCGGAATCATAAAGTTTAACAATCCAAACAAAAGTTTAAAGTTTATAAATATTTATTTAGAACCAACATCGGTTCGATGCAACCACTACACTCCTCCGCTGCAAGCTCCCGGGTTGTACCTAAGGACCTGCAAAGCATGCAGTAGGGTGTCAACATAAAGTTGGCAAGTTCAGGGTTTTCCAGTTTTATTTCCAAAATCGTATGTTGTTAAATTACTCATTTATAATCATGCTATGGGGAGATACCCCATCTGTAAGCTACTAAACTCTGTAATACCGAACACTTACGACTATTGAATCGTTGTTGCCTCGTTTGTCAATGTCTATCATTATTGACGGTTGCCAAGGCATCCTAGTTCACGCTCGTCCTCCTCGGCACGGTGTGAGGTTAGTGAAACCTAATAGCGCTATCAACTAATATCTCTTTCGCCAGGCCAGGCGATTAATCAGTATAGTAAGTAGGGACTTCGTGATATAGTTTCGTTTAGTACGCTAAGACATGAAATATAAATAGCATTTAACAGTATTCCATCCTTGGAATACAAGGTAATCCCAAACTAGGGAAAGTGAAGTCCGTTCCCAACCACCGGGAATACATGCTTTTAGTAGAATGTGTGAACTTACCTTTGTTTTGCTTGGCAGATAAATTACTTCTTTTAAGTTGGCCAACAACATCCTATTAGGGTTACCAATAACAGTTAGGTTTGCATGCAAGTAATCTAAGTATTTTATACACGTAATTGACAGGTAGCATGCAAGTTATAACATCACGTATCACACAAAAATACATGTGGGCCATATATGGATTTATAATACAATCCCAACAGTGTACAAAAACTTAGGCAGCCCAGAAATGTAAACACAGGCCCAAATACAAGGTTCAGTCCAGCGTAACTATGTGTGTGGCCCTTCTTGGGTGTGTGGCACACTCCCCAGTGTGCGGGTATGCATAGTAAAGTTGTACCATGTGCAACAAGGGTTTGTACCACATGAGTGTGTGGTTTCCAAGTGTGCGGCCATGCACTGTTCGTTTTGTACATTGTGTATTAGTACTATTAACTCTCATGAGTGTGCGGTACAGAATAAAGCAAACAGTAAACAATTCATGTTTCTAAGATCGAAACAAACAAGGAGGCTACCTTTTACATAAAGTCCAATGAACGTTCAGATCTATTCAATATCACCGTGGACAATGTTTTATGAAAATGCATCAAACGGTACATCATACATCACACGTCATGTTTCAAACAGATCCATTCACACAATCATTGGATAAACATCATTTTAATCATACAATCTATGAATTTTCTGGGTTTCCTCATGTCTTCTAACAATAATTAAATCAATCATTAAAATAGATCTAGAATTCTATATCAATAGTCATCAAACAATCAATGAATCATTCCCTCATACCTCATCATGTGAATTCATCAATTAAATCTACTAACCCTTATGCTACACAAATCATCTAAATATAATCATCATGCGATTCTAGTACCTCATTTCATTTTAATAAGTTTTTAAGTCAAGTCATCCAATTTGTTTACAAAAACAGACCATTATTTCCAGATTATCAGCATCACCTATACTTTGTAAACATATACAACCCTAGATCATCATCTTATTCATGAAATCACCAAACAAGTAGAACACACTCATGTATACTAGTTCAAGAGTGGTAACACACTAACTTGATAATATAGAGTAAGAGAGTGTTTGTAGAAAAAGGAGAAAATGGAGTTCAATACCAAAATGATGAATGTAGGCTGCCTTCAAAATGATGGAAGAATAATGTTGTCGTCGATTACCAACAAGAATAGGGAAGGTTCTAGGGTTTCCAAATGGGGAAGAGAATGTTTCTAAAAAGGAGGAACTATTTTGCTGCCATCAAATGATTGAAAAAGATTCCTAGGGTTTTGCAACATGTTGGTTTAAATACCCAAAGGGAATGTCGCACACACCCATGTGTGCATGAGTGTGTGGCTCACTTAATTTGAAGGTGTGCAGCCTTAATGGGCCTACTATGTGGCTGCATGGAGTGTGCGTTCAAAAGGAAGTGTGCAAATAAGGGGAGCGTGCGCCCAGGTAGATTTATCATTCTTAATGGTTCTCATGTGCGGCTAGTAGTAATAATAGTAATATTGTATCTATACAAATCACATATTGTGACAACCCTCACAAATCCAGGTATCCGTACAAATTAATTAATATTTAATTGGTGCTTAATTACTGTGCTTGATTACAATTATGATTAAACTGCTTTCTGATTTCTGATACATACATACTCATGCATCACATTCTATACTATCACTTTGTTATTTACACACAAACATTTGTGACAAACTTGAAGCACAAAAGCACAGTTAGCACAGTGAGCGGATAACCCAGTAAACCTGCTGACATTGCCAGCACTAGACAGGCATTGCTTTGAGGCCGGTATGAGCCAGGAATAGATCACTACACTAGTAGGGAGTGTAGGGAGGTGAGGACCATAAAACTGCGTCACTAGGTGATAGTTATAGTGACCGGAAGTGCCAAAAACATACTTAAAGTGCAGAATTCTGCACTAAATACCAAAATTCAGCATTTAACAATGCTAGTAAAGTGCAAAAACTTGGCAAAATAGTCCTAGACACTTTCCAAAGTATTGGGAATTTAATGTGTCACTAAAAACAATATAAAAGACACTTTAAAGCGTTATTTAGCACTTTAACGGATCAACATCCAACCGAACAACCGGACTTT
The DNA here is from genome assembly GCF_002127325.2 of Helianthus annuus. Taxonomy (NCBI): domain Eukaryota; kingdom Viridiplantae; phylum Streptophyta; class Magnoliopsida; order Asterales; family Asteraceae; genus Helianthus; species Helianthus annuus. The sequence goes on from NC_035436.2 coordinate 122,728,143, forward strand.
ACCCGGAACATAAAAATTTTGTCAAATACACTGTTTTTACTTTTCTGAGCTAGTTAGGGTCCCCGAACACCCTAACACCCTTTATATTAAATAACACACTAGTATCCTAACTAAATATCATTAGATCCTAACTAAATGTAACAAGTTCCATCACCACCCAACCCTATACCCCCCCCCCCCCATTTTGACGGTCACAAGGGGTGGGAGACCCCCTTGCATTTTCTTGAATATTAAATTGCTAATTGTTGGACAATGGGGGACACATTACATGAAGGATATTAGTAAAATTGGTTTATAAATATGTTTAAGGGTTAACCATTCTCTTTCATCAAACTCAACTTCAACAAACCACTCACTTCTCTCCTTCCTTGCTTGCGGCCGAACCCACACCACCACCATATCACCATCATCAACTTCCTTTCAAGCCATTTTCATACACTCAAAGGTGTAAGAGGTTCAACAAACAAGCTTGGTGCACTCAGAAGTTCAAGGACCGCCCTTGTTTCCTTTTATCCACCACATTTACGCCTTGTTTCTCCCCTAGCCTTGTGCTAGTAGTAAGTGTTCTAAAACATCATCTTGTTCTTGATTTTAGTGGTTAATAGATGGTTGAATGATGAAATGATAAGAAACACTAATGAACATAATCTGAAGTCTTGAACATAAAGTGATAAATGGTGGATAAAGAGAAGATATATGGGTAAATCATGTAGATCTTGTGTTGTTATGATTATTACATGTTGTTTGTTAGTAGAAGCAAGATGGATCATCATCTAGACATACTAGTTCATGTTTAAGAACATAAACTAGTGGGATGTAAAAGTTAGAAATATGAAAGATGATGGATCCATCCATTCATGAACCTTGAACTTGAATGAATATAATTTTTTTTCTTGAAAAATAAGGTTATAAACTTGTAGATCTAAAGATCTACAAGTTGTTTTTCGGAAGAACCAAGCGAAAAATACTAGTTTTGTTAAAACCCGGGTCTTGTATGAACCAAAAGCATTTTTAGTAAGTAAACAAGTGAGTAAACACTTGTGTAACAAGAAAACTTAACAAAGAAATATTTTTGTAAATCTTGACTAGAAGTTGTGAAACTTCAAGTTCTTTAAAAATAAGGTTTTCAAGAAACTAATCATATTTTTAAAGATAACAAAGACCTACTAAATATGTTAGTAATTTACTACATATTTTTATAAACCTTCAAGTTCATGATTTTATGATTTAGTCTTATTTTGTCAAGATTAAAGATCGTATATATTGTTGATTGATGATTGTTGATTGATTTTTCAAAAGAAAATGATATACTAAAAGCATGGACACCTCCATTTACAGAGGAAACTCTGGCGAAATTTTTCTAGAAATTTAACACTTAGAAATATTTTTCTAACAAATGTTTACAAATATATTTTTAACTTGGTTTTCAAAATAAACTTCGCCATGATTTTTATTCAAAACTTACCAAGTATCGGAGGTGGATTTTCCTAAATAAAACTTGATAAATATATATTTAGAATATATATTTTATAGTAAAATGTTTGTGTGATTATGTGATTATTTTGTGAACTAGATATATATTATTTTTAGGGTAAAAATAATATAACTGGAAAATATCATAAGTTACGAATCCAAAATAATACCAACGCTCTCACAAATAAATATTTAAGTTACACAAGTATTGTTATTACAACGCGAACTTTAAAACATAACTTAGGTATTTTTTCAGAAAAATACTCCTATTTGTACATTTTTGGTGAAATATTATTTTGGAAAAATTTATGAAACAAAATATAATATTTTTGGAAAAATATATATATTTTGGAATTAAAGTATTTTTGACAAATGATTAAAATATATTTTCAAGTGAGACTTAAAAATATATTTTCGGAATTATAAAGTATACATGTATTATTATCCCCATCCTTGGGAAGGAAATACGAAGATAAAATAATAAAGAAGTGTGAATACGAAATAGTTGTCTAACTATTTCCCAAAAATGTTAAACCTTAAGCCAAGGCACGACCGTCCGTCTAATAGGAATTAGTACGTGTAGGTCGTCACGCAGCAGTTTGAGTTGAGACTGACGTTTCTGGATACACACTTCTGTGAGTTCATGTCCCCCTTTTCTCTTTTTTGTTTTCAGTTTTATACTTCGGGGGTGAAATACATGCGACAATTATTACAAAACTTTTATTATATGGTATGGTTAGCGTAGGGAGGGTTTATACTACTAGATCATGTGAGGGGTGGGTACAACACTCGAGGCCATTAATCCTCTTTGTTAGGACCGAGGGACACAAGAGTGATAGATCTATTTGGGTGTAGCGAGCTCACACCCGTGAGGCCGGGGAGGCCCATAGAGGTGACTGTGTCTTACAGCCAAAGCCCGGTAACAAATTTGCTAGGTTTGAGTTTCCCTGCACTTTCTCACACATACCAGTGGCTTTGCAACCTATTGGTGATCTCTTTTTCCTTATTGCTACATACCAGGGACTTTTTATACAAACTTTGAAGGTTTATACATACTCACTTTTACATGAACTCGCTCAACTTTTTGTTGATTTTTCAAACTGCATGTGTTTCAGGAAATTAAGGGATCTAGCAAGGTATGCATTGTCGTCAAGCTGCGTAGGGAAAATGGTGTCATCCGAGTTTCGGAAATGTGATCTTTGCCTGGACGTGTCACAAGTCTTAAACTGTGTTTTATTCATGTCTTTTGGTTGTGTCGTATGAACAATATTTTTATTATGTCTTGTTGTAATCCGTTGCATGTGTCAACTTTTTAAACAATGTTGTTGTGCTAACTTTTTAGAACTTGTTGAATGGATGAACATCATATGTTTTAATTCATATAGCATGGTTGTGATTATGCTATGGTATTAAGAAGTCACACCAAATAAACTCACGCTTCCGCAAAAGCCAGGGTGTGACACATATTACACATAACATTCATATATATATATATATATATAACCAATTTAAATTAATAAATCACATTCATTAACTTCACATAATTACAACGTGAAATGGAACATCAAGGGAAGGTTTGGGTTGTCACATTATCCACAAGTTGAAAGATATTTCATCCCGAAATTTAGTGCGCAGTTACCGAAGAAGCTAGCGTAATTAAGTGTTTTTGCGTGGTGTCACATCATCCCCCTGTTGCTTTGGAATTTTGTCCCAAAATTTCGTAGTAGCTTCAGCACTGGTTTCATTCTTTTTAAATAACCGGAGATACTTGCGCATCATTTGGTCTTCTTGTTCCCAATTAAATTCTGGACCACGACGTGAGTTCTAACGTACCCGAACTATGGGTATCTTAATACGCTTGAGAGTTTTGATTTCCCGATCCATGATCTCAACCGGCTCCTAAATGAAACGAAGCTGATCATCGATTGTGAGTTCCTTGAAAGGAACGATGAGAGTCTCATTTGATAAACACTTCTTCAGATTCGACATGTGGAAGACGTTGGTGTGTGTAAGGTGTAATATGCTTTTATTGATATTTTAAGCCCATTTTACACTTTAGTCAAGTTTTAAATTTATAAAACACGATATTCTACTAACACTAAACACACACATGGGCAAGTGCACCCATCGTGAGCGTAGTATAGCGTTGGTAAGATACCGAGGTCGTCCAAGGACACAAGAGCTTTTAGTACCGGTTTATCCTCAATGTCTAATCAAACTAAATCTTTTTTTGAGGAAGGATTTTTAAACATGAAAATAAAAACTAAAAATGCTGAAAATAAAAATAAAATAGATAGACAAGATGAATCACTTGGATCCGACTTGCCTTTAATGTATCCTTTGATGATTTCTACACTTTTGCACTTTTTAAGAGATTATCTTAGTTATAGTAGTAGGCCCCTCTTTTGAAGGTGACGTTACCCTCAACCTAGTGGTTTAAGTCAGCAAGGATACAATCCCAAAGGGTCGGAATATTGAAGATAATTAATTAAGTTATTAATGCGAAAAGTGGTAGGCCCCTCTTTTGAAGGTGACGTTACCCTCGGCTAAGTGGTTTGAGTCAACAGGGATACAATCCCAAATAGCCGGTTTAATGTATTAATAGTAGTTTACATATGAGGGGGTCAAGCCATTCGCACCTCCGCCATCCAATACCAGTGGCTATTGAAGGAGGTCTTAGTAAGCTTGACCCAGGTCCTTGCAGGATCTATACACCGAACAAGACAAGAACCTTACTAAACCATTCCCTTAACCCCCGACCAGGTAGCCAACATATCTCTATATAGACCGTAGAGATATGAATGATGAAAATCTTTTACTTTATATAGACAGTAAAGTAATGCCAGGACACCACAGACAAATGATAAAGAAGTTTCACCTTCAACATAAGAAACTAGTTATTAAAGTCATTAATACAAAACCAAATAAAAAGTGCGAAAAGATTATGCTATGGTATTAAGAAGTCACACCAAATAAACCCACGCTTCCGCAAAAGCCAGGGTGTGACAGCTTGGTATCAGAGTATAGATCACAGCGAACTAGGATTCTTTCTCGAGTCTAGACTATGATCACTAGGGCTCTCACGGAAACATTTTTACATTGCATACATTACGTCCAGATCCAGGATACAAAATATTTTTACGAACAAAAAGTACGAGCACTTTTTCACAATTTATGGTTCAGTCCCTAAGACTGAGGGAGTTCAGCCCTAAAGGCTGGGGAGGTTTTGGTCATAGAGGCCAGGGAGTTAGTCTGAGAGACTAGGAGGTTCAGTCTGAAAGGCTGGGAGGGTAGTCTAGAGAGACTAGGAGAATTACTTGTTTTCTTTATGGTGACTTACATATTTATTTGATTTTATGTTGATTATATGTGCATATGTGTGGTTGTGTTACAGACATCATGCCATCGTCCTCAGACACAGGAGTTTCGGACAGCTTAGATCCCATGGCGATCGTGTCAGATGACGAGATTCCGTCGGAGCGAGAGGTCTACACTTCAGACACCACCAGCACTGATGACGACGATTTCCAGCTGTTCGCGCTACCTGACGTCGGAGTTGAGCCTGCTGATGGCCTTCCTACCGGGGATTTACCACTTGCGGTGATCCCTGCTCCTATACCGCTTGCTGCTTTTCCAGTCATAGACATGCCACTCGATGTTGTTTCTGATGACGACGTTGATCTGTTTGAGGAGGACCCACCTGAGGCTGACCATGAGGGCGGGGCCCCTATTGTTGCTGATGTTATTCTACCCATTGCTGAGGCCCCTGCAGAGGAGCTTCTTGCTGATTCACCTGTCCCAGATTCCTTTGAGTCTGTGGCATCTGCGTCCTTACACACTCAGGGAGTGCAGCATCACTCTTTAGACGCCGACCCGACATGGCGTTATCAGCTGCACCCGGTCCCGCACACGACTTTGAGTTTGATCACGAGGTTGACGATGATTTTGATCCTGTCTTTCCCCCTGATTTCGATCCTGACCAGGAGATCGAGTTCATTCACTTGGATCAGCCCCTAGAGGCACCCGTAGCTCCTATCGATCCTTTGTTTGACGACCATGCTGACTTCGATATGGATCTTGTTGACCCGGAGCCTGCTGTGGCCCTTGAGCCTTTAGCTGCTCCTGACCCTACATTAGAGCATGACCCTGTTCATGATGATGCACCAGCCATTGCACCCTTTGTTGATGATGTACCCATTGCTGACCCACCAGTTGTTGCTCCACCGTTGGTGGATGACCCTGTTGTTGATACACCGATTCCTGATCCTGTGCCGGTATTGTATGACCGTGCACCTTTTGCTGCTCATATAGATCCACGATATGCCGACACCCACAACGGGTGGATCGATTACGATGACGATTACCCACCATTTGTGTTACCTATTACACCTCCAGTAGCCCCCATTTTAGCACCCGTGTCTGCACCCACTGATATCCCATTGTTTCCCCCACACACCACAGATGCTCACCGCACTGATCTCCCTATTACGTTCCTTCAGGACATACCACCACCGCGTCCTGGAGAGGGGTCATCTAGGCAGCCGCCTGTTTCTGCTCCACCCATGATGTCATCACCTTTTCCATTCACATCACAGTTTCCCCATGTTGCACCACCTACTGCACCATCTTTCACTCCATCGAGCGAGCCATTTTTATGGACTACGCCCCCTATCATGCCATTGTCTGATCCGTACCACCCATACCATGTTGGGTACTCTACGGAGGACATCCTTACTTCTTTGATGATACAGCAGGAGGCATTGACACGTCGTATTCAGGATTTGGAGAGAGCTCCACGTCCATCCTGTCATTGCCAGACCCCGTTTGCAGCATCACACCCTCTGCATCCACTTTCCCCCGACTCAGACGCTCGCTTTTGGACTTCCGAGCAACAGATAGCATATTTGCTGCGCGTCTGTCGTGCTTTAGAGGAGGATTGGTTACATATGCGTCACCTGTATTACTCTCGTTTTCCTCCTCCTCCGCCATCAGCATAGGCATTTTGATTCGACGCAGGTAGACTTTTGGTGAGAAGACCATGATTGTGCAGACTATACAGCTTTTTGAAGACCGCATTTTGATATCATGACTTTTGATGTTTAGTTCTGAAGGTTGTTGTAGTTGATTAGACAGTTCAGACAAGGGCGATGTGGCCCTTAGTCACTCTTGATGTACGATACAGTTACAAAACTTGTAAACATTTTGTGGTCTTGATTTATGATAGCGCAATCGCAGTATTCTCATTATATGTGATGATGGATTGATTGATTATATTTTATAACATGTGATGTTATGTGCTTGATTAATTTGTAACATGAGATGTTATGTGCTTGATGAATGCTATTACATACCCATGTTATTCACTCACTATGACCTGACCAACGTGAAACATCTTTTAGAAGATGCCACCAAGACATGACCCGCGCATGCCTACTAATGAGGCAGAACTCCAAGGGATCATTGCTGCCGCTATCGCGCAATATGCTGCTTCTCATGCAGAAACGAGCGGAAATATCTCGCACAATCACGGCAATAACAATCCACCCAATGGTAATGTTAAGTCGTTTGAGATATACTATGATACATTTGGATATTTATAGCACGTTCGCTAATGCCATTTGTAAATTCAAACGTATGTGCAGGGTGCACTTACAAGCAATTTCTCGATTACAAGCCCGTGAATTTCGACGGCAACAGGTGTTGCATTTGTTAGATGGGCTGAGAAGACTGAGTCTGTTCTTAGAATGAGCAAGTGTGCTCCAGAGCAACAAGTGACCTACATCTCAGGGCTATTTCTGGATGGAGCCCTATCTTGGTGGAACCTGCAAGTGCAAACTCTTGGTGAAGTTGCTGCTTATGCGATGTCATGGAATGAGCTGAAGGAGCTCATGAGTAGGAAGTACTGCTCACGTGATGAAATTCAGAAGCTGGAGACTTAGTTCTGGCACCTAAAAATGGAAGGTCCCAAGATTGCAGAGTATGTTCAGAGATTCCACGATTTGTCCCATGTAGTGCCGTACATGGTCACACCGGAGTTCAAACGTATCGAGCGCTTTATCTGGGGATTGACACCTCAGATCATGAGTATGATTACTACTTCCAAGCCCGCAACCATCACAGAAGCCATTGATCTTAGTGTGGCACTTACCGAGGAAGCCATTCGGTTGAACAAGTTTTCGAATTCTGAGCAGAAGAAGAAAGAGACTCATGTGGAGTCGTCTGGTGAAAATAAAAGGAAATTTTCAAACTTCAAGCAAGGTACATGTAATGTGAACAAGAAGGGTGAATCAAGCACACCGGCCAGAGCTGCAACCAGTGTTGAGAACAAAGGAAAGGGATATATGGGTACTCTGCCCAAGTGTAATACGTGCCAGCGCCATCATAATGGCCAATGCAGATTGAGGAAGTGTGAATCATGTGGAAGGAACGACCACACGAAGGATACATGTCGGGCCGGAACTGGTGCTGGGCGTACTGGGAATCGAGGTTATGGGAATGGTAATGGAAACCACCAGCAGGGAGGAAATGGCGGAAATGGAAACCGTGGAAACGTTACGAATCAAGCTGGGAATGGAAATCACAACCAGAACAACACTCAAGCTGGAAACGTAGGTGGTAATGGTCAAGGACCAGGATGTTTTAATTGCGGAGAAGTTGGGCACTTTAAGAAGGAATGCCCAAAGCTGAACCAAGCCCGTGGAAGAGTGTTTAACATCGGAGCAAGGGAAGCGCGCCAGGATCCCAACGTTGTCACTGGTACGTTCCCTATAAATCAACGCTTTGCATCTGTTCTGTTTGATATTGGTGCCGACTATAGCTTTGTGTCATTAGAATTTAAGAATATGCTTGGGTTGACTGCTAGTAAGTTAGATGTACCGTACTCAATTGAACTGGCTAATGGAAAGCCAGTTGAAGCTAATGAAGTTATCAGAGGATGTGTAATTGAATTGGGAGAACGCGAGTTCACTTTGGATCTACTACCAGTCGAGTTGGGAAGCTTCGACGTGGTGATAGGGATGGATTGGTTGTCAAGCAAAAAAGCCGAGATTGTGTGTCACGAAAAACCATTCGCATCCCAATGGAAGATGGAGAAACGATCGTGGTTCACGGAGAGAAGCGCGATACGGCTCTGAGAATCATTAGCTGTCTGAAAACTCGAAGGTGTTTACAGAAGGGATGTGTTGCCTTCTTGGCACACATCGTGGATAAAGAAGCTGTTGAGCCGAAGATTGAAGACATCCCAGTGGTAAAGGAATATCCTGAGGTCTTTCCAGAAGACTTGCCAGGATTGCCACCTCAAAGGCAAGTTGAGTTCCACATTGACTTAGTTCCAGGCGCCGCGCCTGTGGCTAAGGCACCCTATCGACTTGCACCTTCGGAGATGCAGGAGTTGTCAACGCAACTCCAGGAGCTGTTAGACAAGGGATTCATCAGACCAAGCTTCTCACCTTAGGGAGCTCCAGTTTTGTTTGTCAAGAAGAAGGATGGTAGCTTTCGTATGTGTATCGATTATCGGGAATTGAACAAGTTGACTATCAAGAATAGGTATCCCCTGCCGAGAATTGATGACCTATTCGATCAGCTTCAAGGTTCAAGCTACTATTCAAAGATCAATTTGCGATCAGGCTATCATCAGCTGAGAATACAAGAGGAAAGTATTCCCAAGACTGCTTTTAGAACTCGATATGGACATTACGAGTTTCTGGTGATGCCGTTCGGGTTGACAAACGCGCCAGCCGTTTTTATGGATTTAATGAACAGAGTTTGTAAGCCGTACCTCGACAAGTTCGTAATTGTGTTCATCGACGATATCTTGATCTACTCGAAGACGAAGGACGAGCACGAACAACATTTAAGAGCTATTTTGGAATTACTTAAGAAGGAAATGTTGTATGCCAAGTTCTCGAAGTGCGAGTTCTGGTTACGCGAAGTCCAATTTCTTGGACACGTGGTCAATGGAAATGGAATCCACATAGATCCAACAAAGATCGAAGCGATAAAGAATTGGGAAACTCCAAAGACGCTAACTGAGATTCGACAATTCTTAGGTTTGGCTGCTTACTATCGAAGGTTCATTGAGGATTTCTCAAAAATCGCTCAACCATTGACTTCCCTCACGCAGAAGGATAAGAAGTTTGATTGGGGAATCAAACAGGAAGAAGCGTTTCAGTTGTTGAAAGACAAGCTTTGTAATGCACCGATCTTGTCGCTACCAGAAGGAACGGATGATTTCGTGGTATATTGTGACGCCTCGCGTCAAGGTTTGGGTTGTGTGTTAATGCAGCGACAGAAAGTCATAGCTTATGCTTCACGCCAGTTGAAGGTCCACGAGAAAAATTATACTACGCACAACTTGGAGTTAGGCGCAGTGGTATTTGCGCTGAAGATTTGGTGACATTATTTGTATGGTACGCAATGTACAATCTTCACTGATCATAAGAGTGCAGCACATATTCGACCAGAAGGAGCTAAACATGAGACAAAGACGCTGGGTAGAACTGCTGAACGACTACGACTGTGAGATCAAGTATCATCCAGGGAAGGAGAATGTGGTCGCCGACGCCCTAAGTCGAAAGGAAAGAATTAAGCCCATAAGGGTTAGGGCTTTGGAAATGATTGTCCAGACAGATCTCTCACTGTGCATTCGTACCGCGCAGAAAGAAGCTCTTAAGGAAAGGAACATTGAGGACGAATATCTCCGTGGGATGGAGAAGGAGTTGGTACCAAACGAGGAAGGAACTTTATGTTTCATGAGACGGATTTGGGTTCCTCTGTTTGGTGGTTTGAGAAAGGTTATTTTCGATGAAGCTCACAAGTCACGGTACTCTATCCATCCAGGAGCGGATAAGATGTACCAAGATCTTAAGGATTTCTACTGGTGGCCTAGGATGAAAGGCGATGTTGCAGTTTATGTTAGCAAGTGTTTAACGTACGCCAAGGTGAAAGCCGAATACTAGAAGCCTTCAGGACTTCTGCAGCAACCCGAAATACCCAAATGGAAATGGGAACAGAATTCAATGGATTTCATAAGAAAGCTGCCAAGAACGCCCAAAGGTCACGATACTATTTGGGTAATAGTAGACCGGTTAACGAAATCTGCACATTTCTTGCCAATCAGGGAAAAAGATAACACGAGCAAACTTGCTGAGATATACATGAGAGAGATCGTTGCACGTCATGGAGTGCCTCTCTCAATCATCTTTGATAGACATGGAAGGTTTGTGTCAAGGATTTGGCAATCCTTCCAAGAAGCATTCGGATCTCAGTTGAACCTGAGTACCGCTTTTCACCCGCAGACAGACGGACAGAGTGAACGAACGATTCAGACTTTAGAAGATATGCTGAGAGCTTGCGTAATGGATTTAGGTGGAAGTTGGGATACTCACCTACCATTGGTCGAATTTTCATACAATAATAGTTATCATGCAAGTATTCAAGCCGCACCGTTCGAAGCTCTATACGGACGCAAATGTCGATCACCGATCTGTTGGGCTGACGCAGGTGATAGACAGTTAGTTGGTTCGGAAGTGGTCCAGGAAATCACAGACAAGATTGCACAGATCCGAGAACGCATCAAGGCGGCTCGCGATCATCAAAAGTGTTATGCGGACCGAAGAAGGAAACCTCTGGAGTTTGAGGTAGGGGACATGGTTTTGCTGAAGGTTTCACCCTGGAAGGGTATGGCACGCTTCGGAAAGCGTGGAAAGTTGAATCCCAGATACATCGGCCCATTCAGAATCCTGCAAAGGATTGGGCTTGTAGCATACAGGTTGGACTTACCTGCCGCACTTAATGGTGTTCATGATACATTCCATGTATCAAACTTGAAAAAGAGTCCAACGCAAGAAACTGTTGTCATTCCTGCTGACGAAATTCATATTGACGACACGCTCCACTTTGTTGAAGAACCCGTTGAGGTTACGGATTGGAAGATAAACAAAACCCGCAGGAGTAGTGTCAAGCTCGTCAAAGTTCGATGGAATGCAAGACATGGTCCAGAATACACATGGGAACGTGAGGATCGTATGAAAGAAAAATACCCCCATCTATTTCCTAAGACCCCTGCAACTAGAAGCAGAGCCTAAAATTTCGAGATGAAATTTTCTTAACGGGGGGAGAATGTGACAATCCTCACAAATCCAGGTATCCGTACAAATTAATTAATATTTAATTAGTGCTTAATTACTGTGCTTGATTACAGTTATGATTAAAATGCTTTCTGATTTCTGATACATACATACTCATGCATCACATTCTATACTGTCACTTTATTATTTACACACAAACATTTGTGACAAACTTGATGCACAAAAGCACAGTTAGCACAGTGAGCGGATAACCCAGTAAACCTGCTGACATTGACAGCACTAGACAGACAATGCTTTGAGGCCGGTATGAGCCAGTAATAGATCACTACACTAATAGGGAGTGTAGGGAGGTGAGGACCATAAAACTGCGTCACTAGGTGATAGTTATAGTGACCGAAAGTGCCAAAAACATACTTAAAGTGCAGAATTCTGCACTAAATACCAAAATTCAGCATTTAACAATGCTAGTAAAGTGCAAAAACTTGGCAAAATAGTCCTAGACACTTTCCAAAGTATTGGGAATTTAATGTGTCACTAAAAACAATATAAAAGACACTTTAAAGCGTTATTTAGCACTTTAACGGATCAACATCCAACCGAACAACCGGACTTTACCCGGAACATAAAAATTTTGCCAAATACACTGTTTTTACTTTTCTGAGCTAGTTAGGGTCCCCGAACACCCTAACACCCTTTATATTAAATAACACACTAGTATCCTAACTAAATATCATTAGATCCTAACTAAATGTAACAAGTTCCATCACCACCCAACCCTATACCCCCCCCCCCATTTCGACAATCACAAGAGGTGGGACACCCCCTTGCATTTTCTTGAATATTAAATTGCTAATTGTTGGACAATGGGGGATACATTACATGAAGGATATTAGTAAAATTGGTTTATAAATATGTTTAAGGGTTAACCATTCTCTTTCATCAAACTCAACTTCAACAAACCACTCCCTTCTCTCCTTCCTTGCTTGCGGCCGAACCCACACCACCACCATATCACCATCATCAACTTCCTTTCAAGCCATTTTCATACACTCAAAGGTGCAAGAGGTTCAACAAATAAGCTTGGTGCACTCGGAAGTTCAAGGACCGCCCTTGTTTCCTTTTATCCACCACATTTACGCCTTGTTTCTCCCCTAGCCTTGTGCTAGTAGTAAGTGTTCTAAAACATCATCTTGTTCTTTATTTTAGTGGTTAATAGATGGTTGAATGATGAAATGATAAGAAACACTAACGAGCATAATCTAAAGTCTTGAACATAAAGTAATAAAGGGTGGATAAAGAGAAGATATATGGGTAAATCATGTAGATCTTGTGTCGTTATGATTATTACATGTTGTTTGTTAGTAGAAGCAAGATGGATCATCATCTAGACATACTAGTTCATGTTTAAGAACATAAACTAGTGAGATGCAAAAGTTAGAAATATGAAAGATGATGGATCCATCCATCCATTCATGAACCTTGAACTTGAATGAATATAATTTTTTTCTTGAAAAATAAGGTTATAAACTTGTAGATCTAAAGATCTACAAGTGGTTTTTCGGAAGAACCAAGCGAAAAATACTAGTTTTGTAAGACCCGGATCTTGTATGAACCAAAAGCATTTTTAGTAAGTAAACAAGTGAGTAAACACTTGTGTCACAAGAAAATTTAACAAAGAAATATTTTTGTAAATCTTGACCAGAAGTTGTGAAACTTCAAGTTCTTTAAAAATAAGGTTTTCAAGAAACTAATCATATTTTTAAAGATAACAAGACCTACTAAATATGTTAGTAATTTACTACATATTTTTATAAACCTTCAAGTTCATGAGTTTATGATTTAGTCTTATTTTGTGAAGATTAAAGATCGTATATATTGTTGATTGATTTTTCAAAAGAAAATGATATGCTAAAAGCATGGACACCTCCATTTACAGAGGAAACTCTGGCGAATTTTTTCTAGAAATATAACACTTAGAAATATTTTTCTAACAAATGTTTACAAATATATTTTTAACTTGGTTTTCAAAATAAACTTCGCCATGATTTTTATTTCAAAAATTACCAAGTATCGGAGGTGGATTTTCGTAAATAAAACTTGATAAATATATATTTAGAATATATATTTTATAGTAAAACGCTTGTGTGATTATGTGATTATTTTGTGAACTAGATATATATTATTTTTAGGGTAAAAATAATATAACTGGAAAATATCATAAAGTTAAGACTCCAAAATAATACCAACGCTCTCACAAATAAATATTTAAGTTACACAAGTATTGTTATTACAATGCGAACTTTAAAACGTAACTTAGGTATTTTTCAGAAAAATACTCCTATTTGTACATTTTTGGTGAAATATTATTTTGGAAAATTTATGAAACAAAATATAATATTTTTGGAAAAATATATATATTTTGGAATTAAAGTATTTTTGACAAATGATTAAAATATATTTTCAAGTGAGACTTAAAAATATATTTTCGGAATTATAAAGTATACATGTATTATTATCCCCATCCTTGGGAAGGAAATACGAAGATAAAATAATAAAGAAGTGTGAATACGAAATAGTTGTCTAACTATTTCCCAAAAATGTTAAACCTTAAGCCAAGGCACGACCGTCCGTCTAATAGGAATTAGTACGTGTAGGTCGTCACGCAGCAGTTTGAGTTGAGACTGACGTTTCTGGATACACACTTCTGTGAGTTCATGTCCCCCTTTTCTCTTTTTTGTTTTCAGTTTTATACTTCGGGGGTGAAATACATGCGACAATTATTACAAAACTTTTATTATATGGTATGGTTAGCGTAGGGAGGGTTTATACTACTAGATCATGTGAGGGGTGGGTACAACACTCGAGGCCATTAATCCTCTTTGTTAGGACCGAGGGACACAAGAGTGATAGATCTATTTGGGTGTAGCGAGCACACACCCGTGAGGCCAGGGAGGCCCATAGAGGTGACTGTGTCTTACAGCCGAAGCCCGGTAACAAATTTGCTAGGTTTGAGTTTCCCTGCACTTTCTCACACATACCAGTGGCTTTGCAACCCATTGGTGATCTCTTTTTCCTTATTGCTACATACCAGGGACTTTTTATACAAACTTTGAAGGTTTATACATACTCACTTTTACATGAACTCGCTCAACTTTTGTTGATTTTTCAAACTGCATGTGTTTCAGGAAATTAAGGGATCTGGCAAGGTATGCATTGTCGTCAAGCTGCGTAGGGAAAATGGTGTCATCCGAGTTTAGGAAACGTGATCTTTGCCTGGACGGGTCACAAGTCTTAAACTGTGTTTTATTCATGTCTTTTGGTTGTGTCGTATGAACAATATTTTTATTATGTCATGTTGTAATCCGTTGCATGTGTCAACTTTTTAAACAATGTTGTTGTGCTAACTTTTTAGAACTTGTTGAATGGATGAACATCATATGTTTTAATTCATATAGCATGGTTGTGATTATGCTATGGTATTAAGAAGTCACACCACATAAACCCACGCTTCCGTAAAAGCCAGAGTGTGACACATATTACACATAACATTCATATATATAGAACCAATTTAAATTAATAAATCACATTCATTAACTTCACATAATTACAATGTGAAATGGAACGTTAAGGGAAGGTTTGAGTTGTCACATTATCCACAAGTTGAAAGATATTTCGTCCCGAAATTTAGTGCGCAGTTACCAAAGAAGCTAGCGTAATTAAGTGTTTTTGTGTGGTGTCACATCATCCTCCTGTTGCTTTGGAATTTTGTCCCAAAATTTCGTAGTAGCTTCAGCACTGGTTTCATGCTTCTTAAATAACCGGAGATACTTGCGCATCATTTGGTCTTCTTGTTCCCAAGTAAATTCTGGACCACGACGTGAGTTCTAACGTACCCGAACTATGGGTATCTTAATACGCTTGAGAGTTTTGATTTCCCGATCCATGATCTCAACCGGCTCCTAAATGAAACGAAGCTGATCATCGATTGTGAGTTCCTTGAAAGGAACGATGAGAGTCTCATTTGATAAACACTTCTTCAGATTCGACACGTGGAAGACGTTGGTGTGTGTAAGGTGTAATATGCTTTTATTGATATTTTAAGCCCATTTTACACTTTAGTCAAGTTTTAAATTTATAAAACATGATATTCTACTAACACTAAACACACACATGGTGTCACACCCCTATTTTACCACGTGTCACCGGTGGGCCCGGTGGGGAGTATCGTGACGTAGTTGATATCATCTTAGACAAACAACACAATTTATAAATGCACAGCGGAAGCAAAGAGATAGATTTATTTCAACTGAATAAATTGTAATATCAAGTATCACAAAACAGTCGAAACAGATCCACAGGCGGATCGAATAAAAAGGAAAATTGTTCAACAGACTTTGGCATCTAAAGCTTGCGAGACTTGAGTTATGATGCCTGGAGTAGCCAGCCTATTTCGTTTAGTACCTGCACTTAGCCTTTTTGGAAAATACGCCAGTTTACACTGGTAAATACAACTTAACTGACTCATTTTGAAAAGAGTTTGAAAATTGATTTGAATGCACTTCGGCAAAATATCTTTTATAACTTGGGACAATTATTTAAAAATAATCTTGTATACAGATTTACTTATTTGCCGTCCATTAGGGCTGGTTTGTAGGGTCGGACTTAAGTTAACTGACACGCCACAGGTATAATGCCCACAAGGTTGATTCCTTTAAGTGGGATACCAGTTTTTACATAAGGCAGCTGTCAGGTGTACGCCTACACCCCGTGCTTAGGTCGTGGCCATTTCATGAATGATGCCAAGGATATCCGGGACATGGTCATTTAACCCCCAAGGGCCATACACCAAATAATACATATCAAATAGGTTATGTAAATACATCAATCACAATACGATTTAAATGGCTACATACACCCGACCAAGCGGTACTTTTATAGTACCGTATCCCAAGCCCGTATAGGGAAAATAAGTTAAGAGTATTTACCTGAGCAAAGTATAATTCAAATACAGAAAGTGCACGTAGCTTTTACTGGGCTCCTAATATGGAATGAAGGTTTTAATAACCTATTAGAATCCTAACGGGTCCTAAGCTTTAGACCGGTTAGTTTTCAAAGGAAGACATGGTTCAAACGCATGATAAAGCGAAGACCGGCTTAGAATGTGGTTTTGACCCAACAAGCTTGTATACTTGTTTAATATGGGTAACTTAAACACACTCTGAATTTTGAGACAAAAACGATATGGTTTGCCCCGTTTCGGCTAATATATGTAAACTAGTTACATAGACCGATCCGAACGCGAAATATGCGTAACGGGTAACCATAAGAGTCATGAACATGTTCCACAAGTTAATATGCCTTAAATATGTTGTGACATCAGTATGATGTCTTCTATTATGCCCAAAATGATTTTAAACTCAAATTACGCCTCGTAAGGGTATTTTGGTCATTTAAAAGTTTATAAAAGGGTTTAAATACGTTTCTGAGTTTCGGGTCTGATGTAATCAATAAAAATACTCAATTTACTAAGTTATATCAGTAGGGTATAACTTATATGTGAAATTTATCACTTATAACCAAACTATGCATCTTAAGGGCATTTTGGTAATTTCACGTAGGCTTAAAAGGTCAAAACTGGAATTCTGAGTTTAAGACTTTTGCTTACTGCTAAAGTATGAAAATTTTCTTAAAACATCAGTAGGTATCAAACCTTATATTTATAAAATGGTTTTAATACATACTATGCGTTAAAAACGCTTAAAAAGGCGATTTAGAGCCATTTCCAGGTTTTCAAAGGAAAGCTGATAATTTTATAATTCCAGAAGGCTCAAAATACTTTATTTATCATATTAGACCAGTAGAAAAAGGTTTGGGGTCAAAAGAATTTGTAAAACTCATTTTATAGCCCAAAAAGGCAAAACCGGCAATTACCGAATCAAGCTTAGAACTCTATGTTATGCTGTAACACCCCAACCCGGAAGGGCTGACGTGTCACAATAACGGTAACATAAACAAAAGTCATAATTCCATTTATTTATTTGATAAGGATACAACCACATGACTTTTAAAATTAAGATTAATATACAAGCGGAGACATTCATCTTATTTAACTAATATCTTCAGATTTATTCCTAGGCTTTATTCTTCTCTCTTTTCCCCTCCCAAAGTAACATGTGGACCTGTATATACAAAAGTTTACGGAATGAGCCGAATGCTCAGTACGGAATTTTAGGCGAAAATGATACGATGCAAGAACAAAATTTCATAATCATCAGAATCAGGATCAGGGCCCCTAAAACTCAGGGGGGGTAAAACCTAGTTGACGATTATCTTCATAAAAACGTTGTCTAAATGCTATTGGCCGAATCGTCGACTCAGCAAGCCTAGTTAGGGACGTGGCTACCTATAGAAAATAGGTTACCCCTCGCGTAGCGCGACGACCATAGGGGTACCCCTCGCGCTACGCGACAGGGTCAAATTTCGGGTATAAATAGAGGAGTCTGGGACTTGAAATTGGGCACTTGAACGACGAGAAAACTCTCTCTGTAGGCTGAGATATCATCGAAACAGTCCAACAACACACACCGATCTCGAATCGCTGCCGCAATCAGGGTAATAACTCGATCGCTATTATGATTCAACATCCGATCGATTATAACTATCCGACGATTGTCCGAGTGCTGCTCAAAATTGAGCTTATACTTTATTGTTCATCGTGATTTCGACTTGAATATTTGAGTGTTGTTCGAATTCGGACTATGCTCTGTTATTCGTTGTGAATCCGATCGAATTATTAAGTATTATACTTTGTCGTTTGTCGATAATTCGATAAATGAGTTGAAGTATTGCACTTGTTAATTGTTGTGAAGGTTTAATCTCGTGAGTTATCGTAAAAGCTGTATTAGTTAATTACCTAGTTGTGTGCAAATTAGGTTAAGAGGATAATCAGTAAGCTAAACTCTGTCCGTATGAATCTACAATTGGAAACAAGGTAGCATCACTTGGAAATTTTAAGGTACGGATAGGTTCCTTCCTTTCGATCTATGTTGTTTTTATAAAAGATCCCTTCTTTTGATTTATGTCGTTTGAATATAAGAATTCCGTATTAAGATTAAGTTATAAGTTATAAGTTCTGGATGGATAGAATTCCTTTCTATCGATTTATGTCCGTTGGGTACGGGTAGAATCCTTTCTTTCAATTTATGTCGTTTTGATACAAGTATGTCATTCTTGATTATAAATTCCATATTAAGATTAAGTTATAAATTCCGTACGGGTAGATTCCTTTCTTTCGATTTCTGTCAATTCTGATATATCGTACGGGTAGAATCCTTTCTTTCGATTTATGTCGTTTTTATAAGAATCCCTTATTTCGATTTATGTCGTTTTTATAAGAACCCTTTCTGTCGATTTATGTCCGTTGGGTACGGATAGAATCCCTTTCTTTTGATTGATGTCGTTCCTGAATTTAAGTTTCCATATTAAGATTAAGTTATGAAATAAGTTATAGATTCCGTATTAAGATTAAGTTATGAAATAAGTTATAGATTCCGTATTAAGATTTAGTTATGAAACATGTGTTGAAAGTTACAAACGTTTTGAAAAGGTTTTGTTTTACATCAGTTATTTAGAAAATGGTTTATTTTATACAAGTTTCATTTCCTACTCTAGTGGTTCCTTATTAACGAGTCAAGGTTTTATCTTGTTTCGTTTAATAAACCACATTTTGGGGACGAAATTGTCAAGATAGGATTGATAACCATACCTTGATGACTGGTTCCACTCTTATATTTTCAATCTCGCCAAAGATTCGTATTTTACAAGTTACAAGTTAAATATCTTAAGACTTATAAGTTATAAGTAAATAAGTTACAAGTTTAATATGATATATAAGTATTATGTTACTCAAGTCAAATTGTTTTAAATTACTATGTCTTGTTTTTAAAAACTCCTCACGGCTTTGATTATCGATTCATTTGACAGACCGTTCGATTCCTATTCTAATCATTTAGTTTCATGTCATGCGATAGTTTTTCTGTTAAGTTGTACTCATTATCGCATGTTCCAATATATGTTCCGTTCTGTTCTGAAAATAAGTTTTATAAGTTATGTGAATAAGACCATTTGTACTCTGATACCCTGAGTATCGCTTCTCGTGGAGTGTCCCACGAGCATGTTGTTGTGGCATCAACATCATGTGCTCCATCCGTGACGGAGAGATCAGTTCACGGCGTCTCTTAAGTACAAGTGTGGTACATAAGGCTATTAGGAGGCGTATGGATCAATCCTAGGATTTAAGTATAAGTATAAGGAGGTGGATAACGGGTATGCCAATTCGCCATCTCATGTGATAATTATGCAGGAGTAGCTACCTGTGTATTGTCACGTTTTAAGTTTGCTCATGGGTACATCCGTAAGATATGATTATGAAATTAAGTTATTTGCATCGTCAAGTTCCATCCGGTTATCAAAATAAAATAAGCTTTTGTTTTCCTCTATCCGCACACTGGGCAAAACTTTCAAAATTTTGCTCAGACGTACGTTTTTGTTGTTTTTGTTGTTTTTTTCTTTACGTCAGGTTATCAAGACAAGCTGGGACAGAATATGGAAGAGTGCTCGAGTGTTTAGAAAAGACGGTAGAAATAATTATAATGGATTAGATATCCTTCATTAAGCTGTAAAGCCTTGTAATACATTTAAGTATAAATGGAATTATGTTTTTGATCTGACTACTGTTATAGTGACACGTCGGCCCGTTCCGGGACGGGGTGTTACATATGCTCAGCCTAAAAATAAATAAAAATCTTCAAAAATTCCAAAATATTATATTACATCAGTGAACAATAAGTTTGGTATCAAAATTTGGGTTTAGATAGGCTATATGCTAATTATGCGGTTTATTTACTTAAAAGCTTCTTAATTACGCTAATGAGCATAACTCTTAATCTAGACCTCAAACTGATGTCAAATTTTAGGGACAAGTTTATAAATCAGTAGTGAAGGTTTCTATCCTTTCACTTTTTCAAAAATCACATTTTAAGATGATAAGGGCATAATAGTCAACATTTAAGCATTTAACGGAATCATGTATATGAATTGGATAACCAATGAACCAAGTTGTATAATCACAGAGGGTTATACTTATAGGTAACTTGGTCCTATTAAAGCTCTAAGGCATCCCTAATTCATGCTCAAACGGGTCAGAACTGAAAGTCAATGCATAAGTCAAACTACGCGACTTTCGGTCCCAAACCGAACCTAAGCTGAAAATTGTCGAGTTGAACATGTTTAGACATGTTCTTATATTAATTACCAAGTTATATGAGTATCAAAACAGGTTTCATAGCTTACACATTGATAATTATGTGTTTGTTTACAAAATAGCTTCCTGTTGACTTTTTGTAACTAAGTTTGACTCGACAATTGACCTAGTTAGAGTGGGAATCAGAGGGTGCCCTTTTAAGGGTTTAATGCCCACATAATTACCAACTCATAGGTACTTTCATAATGAAAATTGACTGGAGCAATTAAGATTAATGACAAAGTCAAATCTTAATTACGACGGTTTGACTTTTAGGAATATAAGCTAATTAAAATGAATAAGCAGGGATTAAGGATCTTAATGGCTATCTTTTCTACACTTCCAAGTCTTCTCCTAAAGCCAGGTAGCTCCAGATTTGAGTTTAGAAGTTGTTGTGAGCAAATGAACAATGCATGGCCAACCTATTTATACTTGAGGTGAAGATACAAGATCAAGACAAGTGTTTGTTTGGCCACCAAGGAAGTAATCACAGCCATACAAGTGTAAATGGCCAGCTAATATGCCTTGGAGAGGTGGTAACTTGGCCATTACACAAAGATATTGCAAGAACAGTCCCTGAAATTGCAAACAGTTGCTGAAAATCCATTTTCTGTTACTGGGCATTCCCAGGCGGCCCGCGTAAGACATATGGGGGGTCTTACGCGGCCGGTATGGCTCCCCTGTCTGACTTCCAAGTTTGCTGTAATTACACTTTTGGCCCCTAATCCTTCCAAACTTGATTTTAGCTTCATATCTTGCACTTTTAACCTCCAAACTTGACTTTTAAGGACCCCAAGTCATAAACCAACTTTGCTAGGTCCCCGGTAATTCAAACGTTCACCGAAAAGCCTTGAATTTCAACGTTGACGCTTTTAACCCCTCGTATACGAATATTGTCATAACTTTCTCATACTTTATTGAAACCTTGTGAAATTTTTATCACACATTCTTGTGAGTATAATTTATCATTACAAAGCTTCGGGTCTGCTAAAAGATCAATCAGAGGTATACTTTAAACATGTTGACACATTTAGCCCCTATAGTTTGTAATTCCTCACTTTCTTTCACAATTAGCTTCGTATGATCTATGACTTATTCGTTTGAAGGTATAAAAATCTTGTAGGGCTATTTTAAAATATATTTATCCATTGTTGACATTCTGGATCCTTATATTCACACAGTTTTCCTTGTTTGTCAACTTTAGCCCTTCTAATTCAGTCCTTTACACGTTTAAAGTCCATTACACGTGTCGATATAATATTGGACATGAATTTTCGAGGTGTTACACATGGGCAAGTGCACCCATCGTGAGCGTAGTATAGCGTTGGTAAGATACCGAGGTCGTCCAAGGACACAAGAGCTTTTTGTACCGGTTTATCCTCAACGTCTAATCAAACTATTTTTTTTGAGGAAGGATTTTTAAACATGAAAACAAAAACTAAAAATGCTGAAAATAAAAATAAAATAGATAGACAAGATGAATCACTTGGATCCGACTTGTCTTTAATGTATCCTTTGATGATTTCTGCACTTTTGCACTTTTTAAGAGATTATCTTAGTTATAGCAGTAGGCCCTCTTTTGAAGGTGAAGTTACCCTCAACCTAGTGGTTTAAGTCAGCAAGGATACAATCCCAAAGGGTCGGAATATTGAAGATAATTAATTAAGTTATTAATGCGAAAAGTGGCAGGCCCCTCTTTTGAAGGTGACGTTACCCTCGGCTAAGTGGTTTGAGTCAGCAGGGATACAATCCCAAATAGCCGGTTTAATGTATTAATAGTTGTTTACATATGAGGGGGTCAAGCCATTCGCACCTCCGCCATCCAACACCAGTGGGTATTGAAGGAGGTCTTAGTAAGCTTGACCCAGGTCCTTGCAGGATCTATACACCGAACAAGACAAGAACCTTACTAAACCATTCCCTTAACCCCCGACCAGGTAGCCAACATATCTCTATATAGACCGTAGAGATATGAATGGTGAAAATCTTTTACTTTATATAGACAATAAAGTAATGCTAGGACACCACAGATAAATGATAAAGAAGTTTCACCTTCAACATAAGAAACTAGTTATTAAAGTCATTAATACAAAACCAAATAAAAAGTGCAAAAAGTTTAAAAATCAAAAGTAACACATTAAATGCTTGTCTTCACCAAGTGATGTAAGAGAGACTTAGCCAAACATGGCCTTTGATTGACAAGAACTCTTACTATCAATCTTGGATCCCAAGACTACTACACACACTCTAAGGTAGATGATGGAAGATGGTGGTGGATGTGGGTGTTGTAGTGGTGGCAAAGTGGGAGATAGGTGGTTTGCAAAGGGATGCCTTTGAGGAGAGCCAAGCACCACTATTTATAGCCTTAACAGAAGCCCGGCCACAGCCCCGTGTCCGCTGGACACGACCCCGTGGCCATCTCCTTTCTCTTCCTTCATTAATTGCAATTGTCTGCATTAGGCTCCACATGGCCCCGTGTTTGCTGGGCACGACCCCGTGTGCAGAAGCATATCTGTACTATTAAGATTTGCAAGATTCTACAAATCTTAACGTTGAACACGCCTCGTGCTGAGCTGGGCACGCCCCCGTGGTGGGCATAGAAGCTTCCACAGCTTTGTCCATTTATGCAGACATCTGACCACACCCCCGTGTCGAGTGGGCACGAGCCATGGTCAGCCTTCTGTTTCTTGTTTTTGCTTGTGGAGATGCTGTTGAGGGGTCGGGCATGCCACGTTTATTCCTTTTCTTTGTATTTATGTTAGTTTTTGCTACATATTTGTTTCTTTTGTTCATTTAAGCTCATTTGGTCCTGAAAATACAAAAGGAAGACAAAAACACACTTTTTCCAACATTAGTACTAAAAAAGGGTTAGTTTTATGCCTCATTTGATGTAATTTATATGTTGCATTTTACACACATCAAATACCCCACACTTGAATCTTTGTTTGTGCTCAAGCAAAACTCTTTATTATGTGGCTTACACACCCAAATGGAATGGTTAGAAGAGAAATTTTGGGCTTGTCTTGAGTGTCGGGAATCCAAGATCTTTATTGGGTTTTATTTTTATACTATTTACAATCCTATTCGTTATGATTTATTTAGAACGTTTCATAAGAGAAATTACTTATGTGGGCATAACATGCCTCTTTAAAATTCCATTTATATACAAGTTCACATACCTCACGGGAGATCACTCAACACTCGGTCGAAGATGTATTTTTGTGAAACACTCGAGACCGGCAAGGAACTTAATTCTTCCATATGCTTGCCAAGCAATCAATCCTCCTCCTTTTTAACTATAAACCTTTGTAAATATCAAGAGGACTGGGGAAAGGGTTAGGCTTGGGTTAAAGGTAGGTGGTTTTGGGTTAGTGGTTAGTAAAAAGGGCTAAAAGCGTAAAAAGCGTCGGTCGTCGTAAAACTTTTTGTTTTTGTGACTTTTATTCAAACTAAGCATTTTCAAACAAAGTTTCTTTGAGAAACTTGTTTGTTTATTGCTAGACTTTCATTTTTTTTTTATAATAAAACATCACAAGAAAACCGAGCTTTTTACTAAAATAAAGGGTTTAAAAGAAAAAAAGGGTTTTGGTAGGTAAAGGATGTTTGTTTTGTGGGTTTAGAAATGAAAAGTTTCGGCTCAAAGGGGTTAACTAGGGGGATTTTGGGTAGGTGATAAAGAAAATGAAAAATAATGGTGTTGAAAGGAAAAATGGGTTAGTCCTAATGCCTCCGTCATTTACTTACTTGGGTTTAAGTTGGTAAGGACCGGGAATGTATTGCCGTGGAAAGTTCTAGAGTCGTAAGAACCAAGCGGCTATTCACACAAGAAACGAAAAATGAGCATTCAGTTTAAAGATGTATGCTTGTATGCTCAATAAAGGCTCAAAACTCACTTATTGTCGGAATAGGTTTATAATATGATCAAGTATATATAATCAAATTTTAACTAGATTTGTTATACCGTTTCATAATTTTCTTATGTTGGTTTTTTTATCACGACACTATCGGGTGTAAATTTGTAAAAATATAACATTTTTTAGTACTTGTTATTCCCAAATTAAACCAAGACAAGTAAAAAAAATGAAAATTTTTGAAAAAATTTGGGTTGATTAGCGGTTCCAATAGAGTTTTGTGTAAGGCTTGTTATTAGGACTTGCAAAATTCAAGATTTAGCATCCCCCCACACTTAAATTACACGTTGTCCTCAATGTGTCCCAAAAATAAGTTTTAGGTTGATTGAATGTGCAAAAAGGTGTTGAAAAACAAGTTTTTGTGTTACTAGGCGTCTGGCCACGAGCCCGTGTTGGTCCGAGCACGGCCCCGTGGTCAGATTGCCAGTATCATATTTAAACAGAAGGCTGGGCACGGGGGCGTGTTCAATGAGCACGGCCCCATATCTAGTTACCTGAACTGGGCATTTTCTGTAGAACCTCGGGCACGGGGGCGTGTTGGCTGAGCACGGCCCCGTGCTGAACTTGTTGTAATGAAGAAAAATTGTCAAGAGGTTTTTTTGTACATGGGGTGTGGGTTCAAAGTTCCCTTGGTAACTTTCACCTTTTCAAGTGTGTTTTATCATTACAACATCATTCAAACACCATTTAATACTTATAAACCATCATTCATTCAAGAGTGAAGTACATAGTTCCTAAGGAAAGTAAAAGTACATACTAAAAACTGGATAAATAGGTCATAAAATGCAAGAACTCTTAAACCACAAAGAAGTCCTAGCCTAGAAGTTTTTATTATAAGAGCAACAAAATTTCCGAAAATATCTTTTTCGGTTGAATAAGGCTTTTAGAACTTCTTTCCGAAAAGGGCCCCTCACACATCATTAAGCTATTCCTCTATCTCCCGGGGGAGAAGAAAAGCGGGCTCATTGTCTTCCTCATGTGGAGGTGGTGCGACTTCAACCGGAATCTCTTGTAAGGTGTCTAGAGGAGGTTCCGAGGGGATGTTGTCCCATCCGGTGGGATTAATGACTTCTTATGCCAAGTTCCAATCCTCTTGCAGGAGGATTGGTTCCATAGGCGGCATCGCAAGAATATTCAACCATTGGTGCAAAAGGTTGATTTCTTGGAAGCTACTCTCTAGCCCCATCGTTAGATAGTTGATACGGTCGATTAGGACTTCCTCCACGGATATCATCTCGTCGAGTGCCTCCCTTAGCGCCATTACGTAACGCACAAGGGTTGCTTCGATTGAGGGCCTTCTTTCCCTGCGACTGTTCCTCGAGTGAGCTGAAGAGGTTTCGCTATTCTGGCTTGACATTCTAAGAAAACAAGTCAAAAATTTCAAATTAATGAAACAGTAACTCCGGCCACGGCCTCGTGCTCGCTGAGCACGGCCCCGTGGCCACCAATCTGCAGATTTTTGAACTTAGAAATCTTATAGTTTTAAATTATTTTTCTGAACTTTGAGACATTTTTTAGCATAAATAACTTAAAATAGTGTTATAAAACTTATTTTTGATAAGATTCCTTGGTTAAAAACCTAACAAATATCACCATAAAACTTAAAAACATGGAGATTTCAAGCTTTAATGGAGGTTTTGAAGAGTTTTTGAAGAAGAAGGCAAGAGACAAAAGTAGTAAAGACATGATGGTTGTTGAGAACCTTCTTTGGAATATACCTTATAGGGTAGATGTGAAGATCCCACCAGATCTTTGTCTTTGGAATGGGTCCAAATGTGTAGGAATCTTGCTGCATTTATAGAAAACGACATCACGCTAACCACGGCCCCGTGTCGGCTGGACACGGCCCCATGGTCAGACAAGAGTCTGACACATTTTGTCCGTATTCTGAACACGGGGTGTGTTGGCCTGGACACGACCCCGTGGTTAATTTTTAAGTGAGCACGGGGCGTGTTGACCTGGACATGGCCCCGTGGCTAGAGAGTCTGCTTTTTATTTTTAAGGAATTTGCCCAGATCGGGCGGTTCCTTACTGGACAGAACAACACCGAAGTGCCTGAGGTACCTTAGTTGCTCTAGCTTTAGACAAGAATACAAGAGGTTATCGAAAAGGGTAAAACCTAGACTAAATACCGGTGGGCGAAACCAACCTTTATTCCCCTTATTCGGGCTCCCGTTAAAGAAGGTATATGTCGAATCGCTCCGGTCTATGAACGCATCGGCGAAGACCGATGGAGAGTCCTTCACGGCACAATCGACACAGGGACGACTATCGCTCAAGTCCTCACCAGAGTTAGAGGTGCTTTCGGGATCAACGATGTTGTTATATTCCGTATGCGATCTCAATGATTCTCCTTGATCGTCGTCTTGGGATGGATAGCTTATTTCCATCTCAAGTTCTTTTATTAATTGGAGAATTATTTCTTCCATTTGAAATAATTCTTCAAGAATCATATCATCTAGAAGAAATGATTGAGAGCATTCGACGGAGATATAGGGATCGTTTTTACTTTCGCCCATCTTTTGGTTACAGGGAAACGATGGGTCTATATAGTGGGGAGTGTAATTTAAAAAATAACATTTTAAATCTTCATGAGATCCACCACATATTTGACACCACGCACCATAAGAGGAGCGAAAGTAAAAATAATCAATATCACTCATGTTTGTGCCAGAAATTACCAACCGCCAGGATCTTACGGTTCTGTTTTCAGTAACTGAAACTTGGGCACGGGGGCGTGTTCAGTGGGCACGGCCCCGTGTTCAGCTACTGTCTAACTTAAAACAGGATTGCTAGTACCAAAGATTGGGCATGGGGGCATGTTCAGCAAGCACGGCCCCGTGCTGAAGTCTGCAGAAGCTGAAAAATCTAGAAAATCCTAAAAAAAACAGAAAAATAAGACAAATGATTAGGCCGTTGATTCCTAACTTTCTTAAAATCCTTGTGTCCCCGGCAACGGCGCCAAAAACTTGGTGTGTGTAAGGTGTAATATGTTTTTATTGATATTTTAAGCTCATTTTACACATTAGTCAAGTTTTTAATTTATAAAACACGATTTTCTACTAACACTAAACACACACATGGGCAAGTGCACCCACGTAAGCGTAGTATAGCGTTGGTAAGATACCGAGGTCGTCCAAGGACACAAGAGCTTTTAGTACCGGTTTATCCTCAACGTCTAATCAAACTAAAAAAATTTTTGGGAAAAGATTTTTAAACATGAAAATAAAAATAAAAAAGATAGACAAGATGAATCACTTGGATCCGACTTGCCTTTAATGTATCCTTTGATGATTTCTGCACTTTTGCACTTTTTAAGAGATTATCTTAGTTATAGTAGTAGGCCCCTCTTTTGAAGGTTACGTTACCCTCAACCCAGTGGTTTGAGTCAGCAAGGATACAATCCAAAGGGTCAGAATATTGAAAAATAATTAATTAAGTTATTAATGCGAAAAGTGGTAGGCTCCTCTTTTGAAGGTGACGTTACCCTAGGCTAAGTGGTTTGAGTCAGCAGGGATACAATCCCAAGTAGCCGGTTTAATGTATTAATAGTAGTTTACATATGAGGGGGTCAAGCCATTCGCACCCCCGCCATCCAATACCAGTGGGTATTGAAGGAGGTCCTAGTAAGCTTGACCCAGGTCCTTGCAGGATCTATACACTGAACAAGGCAAGAACCTTACTAAACCATTTCCTTAACCCCCGACCAGGTAGCCAACATATCTCTATATAGACCGTAGAGATATGAATGGTGAAAATCTTTTACTTTATATAGACAGTAAAGTAATCCCAGGACACAATGGACAAATGATAAAGAAGTTTCACCTTCAACATAAGAAACTAGTTAATAAAGTCATTAATACAAAACCAAATAAAAAGTGCGAAAAGATTAAAAATCAAAAGTAATACATTAAATGCTTGTCTTCACCAAGTGATGTTAGAGACTTAGCCAAACATGGCCTTTGGTTGACAAGAACTCTTACTATCAATCTTGGATCCCAAGACTACACACACTCTAAGGTGGATGATGGATGATGGTGGTGGATGTGGGTGTTGTAGTGGTGGTGGAGTGGTGGCAAAGTGGGAGAGAGGTGGTTTTCCAAGGGGTGCCTTTGAGGAGAGCCAAGCACCCCTATTTATAGCCTGAACAGAAGCCCGGCCACGGCCCCTTGTCCGCTGGACACGCCCCCGTGGCCATCTCCTTTCTCTTCCTTCATTAATTACAATTGTCTGCATTAGGCTACACACAGCCCTGTGTTTGCTGGGCACGACCCCGTGTGCAGAAGCGTATCTGTACTATTAAGATTTGCAAGATTCTGCAAATCTTAGCGTTGACCACGCCCCATGCTGAGCTGGGCACACACCCGTGGTGGGCATAGAAGCTTCCACAGCTTTGTCCATTTCTGCAGACATCTAACCACGCCTCCGTGTCCGGTGGGCACGGGCCGTGGTCAGCCTTCTGTTTCTTGTTTTTGCTTGTGGAGATGTTGTTGAGGGGTCGGGCATGCCACGTTTATCCCTTTTCTTTGTATTTATGTTAGTTTTTGCTGCATATTTGTTTCTTTTGTTCTTTTAAGCTCATTTGGTCCTGAAAATACAAAAGGAAGACAAAAACACACTTTTACAATGTTAGTACTAAAAAAGGGTTAGTTTTATGCCTCATTTGATGTAATATATATGTTGCATTTTACACACATCAACGTTATGTACCGCGCTGAGCTCTTCAAGCAAGTTCAGTCTATATGCGACTGTACCGATTTTCATGGTGATTTCGAAAGGTCCGTTATATCGCGGATTAAGCTTGCCCCTTTTGCCAAAATAAACCACACCTTTCCAAGGTGAGACTTTTAGCAAAACTCGATCGCTTACTTGGAATTCCAATGGTTTCTTACGCTTATCGGCGTAGCTTTTTTGACGGTCGCGAGCTGCCGCCATTCATTGTCTGATTTGGGCAATCTTTTCCATTGTGTCGAGTACGAGTTCAGGGCCAATGATTTGGCTATCACCCACTTCACTCCAACACAAAGGTGATCGGCATTTTCGTCCGTACAGCGCTTTGAACGAAGTAGCCTGAAAGCTAGTGTGGTAACTGTTGTTATAAGAGAATTCTACTAGGGGTAAGTGTCGTTCCCAACCGTTTCCGAAGTCGATGACACATGCTCGCTGCCTGTATTCGAGAGTTTGGATGGTACGTTCAGTTTGACCATCCGTTTGCGGGTCATAGGTGGTGCTCATGTCTAAACGTGAGCCAAGGGATTTGTGCATTGTCTGCCACAAATCAGATGCAAAACGTGG
Organism: Helianthus annuus; assembly: GCF_002127325.2. Classification (NCBI taxonomy): domain Eukaryota; kingdom Viridiplantae; phylum Streptophyta; class Magnoliopsida; order Asterales; family Asteraceae; genus Helianthus; species Helianthus annuus. Next base: position 122,758,211 of record NC_035436.2, read on the forward strand.
GTCACGGTTGGAGATAATAGAAGCTGGCACCCCGTGCCTAGCAACTACTTCTTTTAAGTAGATGCTTGCAAGTTTCGAAAACTTGTCACTTTCTTTGATCGCGAGGAAGTGCGCAAACTTGGTTAGGCGATCCACGATCACCCAGATGGTGTCGTTCCTGCTTTAAGATTTAGGTAAACTGGTGACGAAATCCATGGAAATTTGCTCCCATTTCCATGTGGGTATTTCCGGTTGTTAGTATAGCCCTGACGGTTTTTGGTACTCAATCTTAACCCTAGCACAGGTCAAGCATTTGCTAACGTACTTCGCTATGATCGCTTTCATGTTAGACCACAAGTACAAGGTCTTGAGGTCGTGATACATCTTGTTGGAACCGGGATGTATCGAGTAACGAGACTTGTGTGCTTCGTCCATTACAAGCCCTTGGAGGTTTCCATAGGATGGAACGCATATACATTCCATGAAATAATAGATACTGTCATCCTTGAGTTCGAGTTGCTTTTCCATGCCCCTCATGGACTCAGCTAGAAGGTTCTCCTCCTTTAGTGCTTCGACTTGAGCATTTCGGATTTGTTCAGGGAGGTTCAAAAAAATGGTAAGCTGAAGTGTACGGACACACTTAGGTATGGTTTCTTTTCGGATGAGGGCATCGGCTACGACGTTTGCCTTGCCCAGATGGTATTTGATTGTGCACTCTAATCCTTTAGGAGTTCGACCTATCAGCGTTGCCACATGTTTAACTCCTTCTGATCGAGTATGTGCTAGAGAATCTTTGATTGGTGTAAATCGTGCACTGGGTACCGTACAAGTAATGTCTCCATATCTTGAGTGCGAAAACTATCGCTCCCCGCTCCAGATCATGAGTGGTATAGTTCTTTTCATGAAATTTGAGTTGGTGTGACGCATAAGCGATGAGTTTCTTGTGTTGCATTAACATGCAACCGAGTCCTTGGATAGATGCATCACAGTAGATGATAAAATCATCGGTGCCTTGAGGTAACGAAAGAATAGGTGCACTCATGGTTGCAAAAGTCGCTAGGCGCTCCCTAGTTGGATTCGGGAGTACTCGGCTGCGGAAACGCGGATTCCTGAGCATCACCCTACTTGTAGGTGATACTCTTCTGGGTTAGAGTTGTAAGGGGTTGAGCGATCTTCGAGACCCTCGATGAATCTACTATAGTAGCCCGCCAAACCTAAGAATTGGCGGATTTCGGTTGGAGTCCTAGGTGTAGGCCAGTTCTTGATAGAGTCGATCTTAGCTGGATCAACGTGATAGCCCGATCTCATATCCATCTTGATAGAGGCCACTTCGGTTGGAGTTTTGAATGCAGTTTTTGAGATGTCTTCGTCTCGGACTCTCAGATAGTGATAGCCCGATCTCATATCCATCTTGGAATAGAAACTCGACCCATGTAACTGGTCAAATAGATCGTCGATGCACGGGAGTGGGTAACGGTTCTTGACGATCACTTTGTTCAGCTCGGATAGTCGATGCACATACGAAATGTACCATCCTTCTTCTTGACAAAAAGTATTGGGGCTCCCCAGGGTGATGACCTAGGACGGATAAAACCCTTATCTAGTAGCACATGTAGTTGCGTAGATAATTCTTCCAATTCGGCTGGGGCAAGTCTGTAAGGCACACGAGCTATAGGTCTCGCTCTAGGAGTTAGCTCGATTTGGAATTCAACTTGACGGTGAGGTGGGAGACTTGGTAATTCTTCAGGAAATACCTCAGTAAAGTCGCGAACGATAGGAATATCTTCAATCGTCTTTTCTTTCGCTTGGGTGTCGTGACAAGAGCTAGAATAGCGGTATGGCCCTTTCGCAAACACTTTTGGGCCTTTAGGAATGAGATGATGTGTAACAACCCTCATCAAAACTATTATTTATTGTATTATTTCATCCAATAGGAAACCCTAATTGAGACACCCAAGTGATTCTGCACAAACCCTACAAATTTCAGAACAATCAGAATCAGGATCAGGGCCCCTAAAACTCAGGGGGGGTATTCCCTACTCAACAATTATCCTTATAAGTTACTATAAAATCGAATTCAATCATTTCGTCGACTCAGCTAGCCTACACACACACACGTGGCAAGACTATAGTGATTTCGTGTCCCTTACGGACCGTAAGGGAAAAAATGCTTACGGTCCGTAAGCATGTCAATTTTCGTGTATAAATAGCAGACATTGGGACTTGAATTCTGGCGATTGAACGACGATAAAATTCAAATCGTACGCAGAGATATCGTCCAAATACTCTAAAAAAACACACACGAATCACTAATTAGTATAGCGGGGTGCTGATGCGATACCGGGTATTAACTCAATCGCTGCTACGATTCAATGTCCGATCGATTGAAACTATCCAATGGATGTTTTAGTACTATCCTTTGTCATTTGTTGTGATTCCGACAGGATGTTTGAGTACCACCCGAATTCGGGGAATACTTTGTCATTCGTTGTGAATCCGATCGATGTTTAAGTGATTGCACTTTGTCATTCGTTGTGAGGGTTTTAATCTCGTGAGTTATCGTAATTGCTGTATTAAGTTACCTACCTAGTTCGTATGCACTAGGTTACAAGTTTAAATCAATAGGCTAAGCTCTGCCTGTATAAATATGCAATATATCAAGGATTATCTATAGACTAAACTTTGGCCATATGAATCTGCATGCTTATAATGTGAGTCATTCTTTTTTTATCAACTGTTGTACAAAACTCTAAATTATTTTCAAAAGTTATAATTACAGGGATTAAGTCTTTGTAATCACCAAGTTACAGCTGGTATGTGGGGTTTTGTATACATTACTTGATAATCTTCACCATTGGGGCAGCCAATGGGTGATATGACCATAATCACAGACACCATTGGACAATTAGATGGCCAATGGGTCGAGTGACAAAGTACCGTGGGTAGTTGGTTTGATATCAGAAACATTGTAATCGCTCTTAATACTGTAAATTATAAAAATGTGTCGTTTTCAGTAAACTGAATGATTCACTCAGTATTTTCCGCTGACAAAACCTTTTTAAAACGCGTTTCAGGTAATTACAGTAGATTGGAGTAAAAGATGGATACGGCACTGAAAGGCATCAAGAAGTGGCTTATTTTATTAATTAAAATCAAATTAAGAAATATTGTTTTATGTAATAAAATTTATCTTTATTAAAACTACCTTTGTAAAACATGGATTTATTCCATCTATTTAATAAATAAAAATCCGGTGTTTCTAAACTCTGATATTTTTCCTAACTCATGGTCCTGATTAAATTTCCGCTGCAATATTTTTCAAAATAATCACCGGTACCACTGGGCTGTTCGCGACTCCCGATTCCGTCCAGGGTGGGTCGCGGGCCGTGACATGATGCCTACAACAACACCACCTTTGTCGCCTTGAATGATAAGAGGTTCACAGACGGAACGAGAAATGCAGACAAATTTCTCTTGGCATCTTATCTTCGCTCGATGTTGGGATAACCAGTCCATCCCGATGACAACATCGAAACTTCCAAGAACGACAGGGAAGAGATTGATAACAAACGTCTGGCCGGATAACACAAGTTTACAACCGTTGATGACATGAGTAGCCTCGATGTTTCTACCATTGGCTAGTTCGACGACATGTTTAGGGTTTAAGGAGTTAGTGTAGACTTAAGCATCTTACTAACACGTATGGATGCATAACTAGCATCGGCTCTAGAATCAAAAAGTATGGAAACAAAGTGGTCATCAAGTAGGAACTTACCCGTCACAACGTTGGGATCGTTCCTTGCTTCACCAGCGCCGATCACAAAGGCTCGCCCTCTTACACCGTTGTCATCGTTGTTGTTGTTTCTGTTGTTGTTGTTGTTATTGTTGTTCCTAGTGCCTTGGTTGTAGTTGTTACGGTTTTGATTCAGTTGAGGGAAATTCTTCTTGATATGCCCTTCAGCTCCACACTGATAACATCCTCGATTATTACCTCATGGTTGTTGTTGCTACTGTCGTGGCTGGTTTTACCTTGTTGGGTACGGGCTTCTGCAATCCTTAGCCTCGTACCCCAGCTTATTGCACCGTTGACACCGGCTCTTCTCACATGGCCCGTTGTGGTGTCGATTACACTTGTTGCACTTTGGCCTATTTCCTCGATATCCACCTTGGTTTTAGTTGATCGACACTTGCTGGATGGGACTATTGTTGTTTTCGAACTTCCTCTTCTATGCTTAAGGTTCTCAGGGGCCAGAACCTTTGCCCTGGTTGCTATTCCACTTGCGCTTGTGGTCACAAGAAGTATCAGTTGTCGCACTGATTCGCTTGGGCAGCTTGCCCTGTTCAACTGCTTGATCGGTAAGACGGTGTGCCAAACGGACGACTTGCTGAATCGTGGGAAGGTTAGCTGAAGTCACCAAGCTTTGGATTTCATGGACTAAGCCCTTGAGATAAAGCTCAATTCTCTTGTAAGCAGCCTGGGATAGGTTGGGACATAGAGCAGCCAAGTCGTTGGACCTCTTAGTGTATGCCTCGATTTCAGATCCAACCATCTTCAAGTCGTAGTACTCCACTTCCAGTTTATGAATGTCATCTTTGTGATAGTACTCCTCCTTAATCAAATCCCTAAAGTTGTTAACTTTAACATTGCTTTTGGACTTTGAATATGTGCCAAGTAAGTAACAAGTAAACACATGCACGAGCTATGAAGTCTAGAAGGTTGAGCCTTGCACTCGGAGTGTAGCATCGTTGCGGTTTGCGTAGTACAGAATAGGTTATAGTCTGGTTTTTCTCAAAAAGGCTTTTCCTTTTAAAACCGAGTTCACTATAACCAATGGCTCTGATACCAATTTGTCACACCCTCAATCTCCACATGCGGAGTACTACTGCGAGGCGTGTGACTGACCAGGATCATGCCACCAATCATACTAAACAATAAATATAATAAAGTAAACTCATCACTACCAATGTGATTAGTGTCTAAAGTCCAAAGTTCAAAGTCCAAAAGCAATGTTAAAGTTAACAGCGGAAGCATAAAGTTTAACAATCCAAACACAAGTTTAAAGTTCATAAATATTTATTTAAAACCAACATCAGTTCGATGCAACCACTACACTCTTCCGTTGCAAGCTCCCGGGCTGTACCAAAGGACCCGCAAAGCATGCAGTAGGGTGTCAACATAAAGTTGGCGAGTTTACAGTTTCCAGTTTTATTTCAAAAAACGTATGTTGTTAAATTACTCATTTATAATCATGTTATGGGGAGCTACCCCATCTGTAAGCTACTAAACTCCGTAATACCGAACACTTGCGACTGTTGAATCGTTGTTGCCCCATTTGTCAATGTCTATCATCATTGACGGCCACAAAGGCATACAAGTTCCCGCCCGTCCTCCTCGAAACAGTGTGAGGTTAGTGAAACTGTGAATGCATATGTCTGCAACCTTCATCACGTATCGAGTCTTGTTTTGTTTTGTATTGAATTGTATAGATTAGATTATATTTCGTATCGAAAAGTTTGGGTTTTAATGTAAATGACCCTTTTGCACGAAAGAGTCTTTCATGCGAGAGGGCCATATAGCCTATTCGTATGAAAGCGACCCACTCGTCCCTAGCGGTTTGGGACGACTAGGAGTTATCTATAAATAGGGGTGTTGGGTCATTCATTTGTAACTTTTGGCAACTTGAGGCGAAGCCCTGCCAAACTAAATTCTCGGATCTGTACTTGCTTTATATCAATAGATTCAGTGTTCAGCGGTGTCTTTTTGTGTTTGTCATCTTTATACTCGGATTCCGCACGCGATATGAAGACGTTTTGACCGGTCGGAGCACTCGAGAACCCGAAACGGTCGTCACAAGTGGTATCAGAGCATGGAGACCGGTTTCAACGACTGATAGCACAAGATACCAGCAAAATCGAGCAGAATTGGATCAGATTTCATCATCTTTCTCATCACATCTCTTCTACTCCTATTCTTTCTACTTAAAATTCAAAATTGAAGCTGAATTCATGGACAAAATTTTCTGATTTTTGAGTATAACGTACGAAGACATGAACTAATCAATCCTTGAAAAAGTCAGATCAGAATTCAAACTAATTCATTGAAAAATCTTGAAAAAACCATGAAAAACACAACCTGAGTTTCAAACAACTGGGCTACTCGTCTGAATCGTCCTAAACGCTTTCGTACAAATCGGCGTACACATTCGGACGAAAGGGTTAAAAAAATCAGTTTCTTGATAAATTTGTCCCTAACGGGTCATATTTAAAGGGGCTAACCTTTGACCCGTATACATTCTAACAGATAATTATTCTGTTCACTCCAGACTATAGAACCCCCTAGATAATCGGACTTGGGTCAATAATACTTTTACTTGCGGCTTTTGCTATATTATGATCTTATTGATTGGAAGCTAGCAAAAGGTAAATACTCTTAACTTATTTTCTTTGAAAACTTGGGGCATGGAGAATACGACACTTGGAGCGGGTATTACATAAATGGGTCGCTTATGATAACCCATAAATGTAAGAACCCGGTATAATCCGTTATATTTGATAACTGAAACAATTGGGGGTTATTGGTACCGTGTCCGGACGTCCCGACTCATGAACTATTATGGCCTTACGGAATAGCATGCAGGGGTAGGCATACTGACTGTAAGACACGCTTTATTCATCGGTGTGTACCTTAACCATTATAGCATTGAAAATGGCCGGCTCTGATCCTGGTTCCCATTGTTTAACAAGTATGTAAATCTGGTGACAAGAAAGAATCTCAAGAAATATTAAATGATTACCTACGGCTTTTCTCTATGTATATTACTCTTTTTGAAAAAAAATTGTTTTCAAAACGAGTCAGTTAATTGTATTTAACAACGAAAGCTGACGTATTTTCAAAAGATTGAACCGTAGGTACCGAACCTTATTATTAGGTTGGGAATCCGGGTCGGCTAGAATGAAGGCTAAGGAATTTGCAACTCCTCAAGCTTAAGGCCTATGATGTCTAAGCTCTGTTTATTAGATCCCGCTTGTGGGTTTATACTGAAACGCTTGTATGACTTTTATGATATATTCAGATTTTCATTAAATGAATATTTTTACTCCAATACTTCTGCTGCATAATATTAAATTGTGATAACTGTTATCCAACCGTCACGACTAAACCCATCCGGGCCCATCGAGAATAGGGTGTGACAGCACCATTCCAGGTCACTATTTTTATCTCAAGAAAAATATACCAAAGAGATTCTAGAACGAGCAGGCCTAGCTAAATGTAATCCTACGGCAACCCCAATCGATACACAATAGAAACTTAGTTCCAAATCAGGATCCTTATTAGATGACGCTACCGAGTATCGACGTCTAGCGGGTGCTCTTCAATACCTCACATTCACTCATCCCGACATCGCCTATGCCGTTCAACAAGTGTGCATACACATGCATGCACCCACTATGGCACACATGCATGCCCTAAAGCGAATTCTTCGCTATGTAAAAGGTACACTTGCATTTGGTTTGCATCTAACCCCATCCCCGACCACATCCTTAATATCATATACTGATGCCGACTGGGAGCTTGCCCCGATACTCGCTGCTCCACCTCAGGTTATTGTGTTTATATGGGTGATAATCTCCTTAATATCTAATGTTGTTTCGGAAGCTTGCTGGCTGAGAAACTTGCTCCTGGAATTGTACACTCCTCGAACTCGTGCCACAATTGTCTATTGCAATAATGTGAGTGCAATCTATCTAACCGAGAATCCTATCCAGCACCAACAGACTAAAGACATGGAAATGGATATTCATTTTATTCGGGAAAAGGTAGCTAAAGGACAAGTTCGAGTTCTTCACGTCCCGTCTCGTTATCAGATTGCCGATATTTTTACGAAAGGCCTACCGAGAATCCTATCTAACGACTTTCGTTCCAGTCTCAACATCCGTGAGCCGCCCGTTTTGACCGCGGGGGTGTATTAGACCGCCGATAATTATGTGATAGATGCACACATTTATAGCAAGTATTGTTGTCATATTTAGATAGGCATTGTTGGTGCACTACATCTGTCGACTTCGTCATGTATCAAGTCTTACTTTGTATTGTATAGATTAGGGCGCGTTTTACGAGACAACAGGAGAGTATATGTATTTTAGGCAGAGGTTTCGCTCATATGGTCTTAACCTGATAGTTTCGCTTATATATACATGCTAGGTTTCGCTTATATGGACATGTGTCCATTGGAGCGAAACTACCATGCTTATATATAGTGGTTCTTTTGAGCGAAACCAGGGGGATTGTCTTGTATTCCATGCAAAAGTGCTGTCAGTGTGAAGAACTGCGTGTAATCGATTGTTAATCAATACAATTAGCAGTTTTAGTGAAGATTCAGCTGTTTCTACCTCCGTTTCTTGTTATTCTGCACCTTGAACGCCTCTGAACGACTCAATCGGGTCAGAACACGATCCAACAAGTGGTATCAGAGCATGGGAGGAGGAGTTCTGCAGAGATTAGCTGGATTTTATCATCATTTCTTTCTTCTACACCTTTTTTCTTAAATTCAGAAAGTGTTAACGATCAAAATTGGATCAAAATTTCACAGACTGTGCGTAATTGGACATAAACAAATCCTGGAAAGTTTCGGACCAAAATACAGATTAAAAATGGGTCAAATTACATACGGACTAGGTTTCGCTTATATGGACTTTCTGTAGTTTCGCTTATTTGAACACTTAGTTTCGCTCGTGTGTCACATAATTGTGAGGTTCCGCTCCAAATTGCCTGATAGTTTCGCTCCAAAGGTCATATAGCAGTTTCGCTCTTATAAACATCAATAGTTTCGCTTTTTGGTACATCAGGGTTTCGCTTATTCGGACAAACCCTAGTTTCACTTATTTGAACATCATAGTTTCACTCCAGAGGACATCAAGGGTTTCGCTCATTGTGCACTATCACTTGATTTCGCTTATTTGTCACTGATCTTAGAAAACGTGCTAAATCATCATGGATACCGAGTTCTATAATGCGTTTGCTACATCGTCTGGTCCATCTGCTGTTATTCAAGCCATGAGCATAGAAAACGAGACGGGAACCACCCAAAAGCCCCCTAAATTGATGAATATCGAAGAATACTATGGGTGGAAAGACAGATTCGAGAACTGGGTTCAGGCAAACCATCTTAGGTCGTGGGAATGTATCTTAAAGAAATATGTGTTGCCTCGAACAGATTTGCAGGTTCTTAAAGAGTTATCAGAGTTTACGGATCAAGAACGGGTTATGTACAAAGCTGAGAAAATGATGATCAGTCTGCTTCAGCAAGCCATCAAAGAAGACATATTCATTCTGCTACAGCACGACAAAACTGCAAAGTCAATCTGGGATGCACTTAAAGTCAAATTTGAGGGTAGTGAGAATATGATTAAAAGCAAGAAGGCATTGCTTAAAAAGGAGTTTGATTTGTTCAGCAGCTTACCGGGAGAAGACACAAAGAAGCTGATTGAACGTTATTGCCACCTTGTACGATCAATGTCGATGTTGAGTATTACTAAAGATCGTGAAGAGTAGGTAGACAAACTTGCTGATTCGTTACCGCAGAAAGAATGGGGAACGTATTTGATGATTCTGAAAAACACGGGTGTTTATGATGGGTTGACTATTTCTTAGTTCATTGAAAAGATCGAGAGACAGGATCTGGAACAGCAGAAGATCGCTAGTATGAATAGTCCGAGTGGTCAACAGGACATAAAGATGTACTATAAGGGTAGTATTCCAGTTCCAGAATCTGAGAGAAGTCCGAAAATCCAGACTGCATTTAGTGCTGGGGATTCTACAGAAAAGGTTGATCAGAATTCAACTAAAAGCAGCAGTGGATTCTCATCATTTCCGAGTGTCAATCCTAAAGAGTCAAATACAAGCTTTCAGTCTCAAGGCACGAAGACTGGAAATGGTTTTGTGATTCAGTGCAACATTGCTCTAAATCTTCCAGAAGGTCAAAGTTTTTCTGAGGAAACTACGAAAGACCACATGGCTCTATTTGGTTCAGTGTTTTTATCCTATGAAGGGTTAGTTGCTGGTCGGATCGGAAATCCTATGCTCACCAAAGAGGATTACGATCAAATAGACGCCGAAGAAATGGAACTGATGGATATCAAATGGTGTCTAGCAAGTGTTCTTAGGCGTGCTGAAAAGTTCAAGACAATTACCGGAAGAAATGACTTTCTTGATGCTCATGTATCTACTTTAGGTTTTGATAAATCTAAAGTTACGTGTTTTCAATGCAGGGAGAAGGGCCATTTCAAACAGGAATGCAAGAATAGGGAAGCTAGTGGAGCTCAGAATCCATTCGAAAAAGATGACTACTACCGGAAAGCCATTTATCAGCAGGTTGGTCAATCACAAGACTCACAGACGGCTCATGGTAGGAAGATTGAGGATTCGAAAAGAGCATGTTTAGTGGATTTCAATTGGAGCAACTACATATCTCCTGATAGTAAAGCCTGTTTAGTTGATCAAGATGATGAAAGACTACCCGAAGGCTTCAGCTGGGATATGTTTGTTGATGAAAAGGGAGAGTTCAAAGCTTTCATTGCCAAGATTGTCAGAGAACCAGACATGTTTACCACCTGGATGAAGTCTATTGGTGTGACTGTAGAAAGTGTGGAGGAACAGTCTGTTACGTCTGATGAAAGTTTAGAAAGTGCTGATGAAAGTTCACAAAGTTCAAATGAGAGAGTACAGAATGATGTTACTTCAGAAAAAGAAGTTGTATTTGATCAAACACCGTCAGATTCAGGTTTATCAGATGCTGAATCCGAAAAATGTGTACAGTTTGATTAGTCACCAGTTGATAGTAGCAGTGATGATGAGGAAGAGAAACATATCAATATTGCTAAAACTCATCTTTCTCCTGAAAGTTTTCATTTCTATTTTGCAGATCGCATGCAAAAGCTGAAGGCAAAAGAGCTTCAATGGAGCAAATAGAAATGAAGACTGAAAGTGTGGCTGAGGAGAATGATAAGACTGAGCAGGAGAGTGAAGAAAATATGTCTGAAGCTGAGAAGGTGATAGAGATAGAAAAAGTAATAGAAGTGGTGAAGACAATCGAGATTGAGAAGATTGTTAAGGTTGTAAAGCCTTGCAAGAAGTGTTTGGAAGCTTGCAAGGGATGTGCAGCAAAAGACGAAATAATTGCTGAGTATGAGAAGAAGAAAGAGCAGTTGCTGTTCAACCTTAACTATGTGAAAGAATCTTACGATGTCTTGAACAAAACAGTAACTGGTCTCCAAAAGACAAATTCAAAAAGAGAATAAGCACTAACGATGATGAATGCTGTGATGATGACAAAGCAAAAAGCAATAAATTTTTACATCGAAGAAAGTGCTAAGTGGAAGCAAGAGTTGGAGACAGAAAAGATTGAGAATGAGAGAATTAGACGTTTATTGCAAAGTTATTCTAGTTCTGATTATCTCATTGATCGTATTTACCCAACTGTTGCAGGAATGGAAGCTTTTCAAGACGAGAAGCCGAAGAAAAAGAAAGATAGTGGTAAGAAACCGACTGTTAGCTATAACAAGTGTCCGCCTCCGATTTGGGAAGGGTACTCTCCTAGAAAACCAAATGAGGAGCAACTTGCAAAAGCAGTCAATATAACGCTAAAAACTGACAAAACTGACGTCTTACCTGATAACATTGATGTCACGTTTACCTCGTCCGATACTGATCATGAGTCTGAGTTAATCAAAAAGGTGGTCGATCAGGTGTTGGATACTGATGAGGATGAGTCAAAGTCAGAGTCTGGAGGGTCAAATTCGTCAGTCAACGGTCAAAAGTCGTCGGTCAAACGGTCTTACAGTAAAGAGTTTTTATTATCAAAGGCAAATTTGGATGATGAAACATTTGAAGTAGCATATACTTTAAATGATTCGGACAAATTATATTCTGACAAAGAGTTTCCAATAAGAAGTGTTCGTTTTGACTTGATCAAAAAGGTTTTTAAAATGTCAGAAATTAATATTTCTGAAATAAAAGATTTAAATCTTATCGAAAAACCTAAAAAGTACACTTCAAGAGTTTAACAACGTCTAAACAAGAAAAAGGGTTACAATTCTGGTTCGGGTTCTCAAAAGAAACCAAATCAAAATCGTAGCTATAAAAAGAAAGGACTTGGTTTTATTCCACCAGAAAATCATAAAAATGTGAAAAATTCTAAAACAAAAACAGAATTTGTGTCAGGTGGAAGCTCAGAAGAGGAACAGAAGAAACCATTCTAGAGACAGTCAAACCAGGAATTTCTTGCTGAGAAGAGAAAGAATGTATCTGAAGTGTCACATCCAAAGGAAACTCGTATCTGTTACAGATGCAATGAAGTTGGTCACATTGCATGGAACTGTCAGAAAAACGCCAAAACAAAACAGGGAGTTTCTCTGAAATTGAAAGAAAAGGTTGTTGATGTTGAACCACCAACTGACGAACTTAAAATTTTTGAAAATTCTGCTTATGAGGTTGGTGAGTGCTCGAAAAAGAATTTTTACAAAAAGAAAGAAAAAGACAACCAAATGTGGATTGTTAAAAAGGTAAGTGAGAAAGTCGGCGATGAGTCTGGTTCCACTAAGCCAGAGGAGCCACAAGGTGAGGTAAAAATTTCAGTAAATGATGATGATTTTCCATCACTGAAGTTTGAAGAAGTTAAAAAGAAAGTTGGTAAAATTGAAATTTCGAATCAGTTTTACAAAGAGAAAAACGAATTTGATGTCGAGAAAACTTTTAATGGAAGTGTTAAAAAGATTTTTGGAAAAATGTTGAATGGGAAAGCAAAGGGGGTTAAGGATTTTTATGCTACTAAAAAGGCAACTTACAACCCTACTGCGCATGAACTGAAAGCCATCAAGTCTGAGAAGACTTGGATGGAAATTTGTTTTCCATGAAGTCTTAGGACTATGCTAGAGATCCCAAGTTTATATCGTGGATCAGGAATCGGCATCATTCATGTTTTATGAGTTTGTATGATAGTTGTTAAGATTGTTTGAATGATTACAGGTGAAAGAACTATGCCGGAGCTTCCAGGTTGGTAAGTGTGAAGCAGGAATCGATATCTTTGTGATCAATCCTACAAGTGGTAAATAGGTTTATGTAGACGTAACATTCCTACAACTGGTATTGCTTGATTATACCTACAAGTGATATTGTGTATTTTTACAAGTGGTATTATTTCGGATATATTCACAAGTGGTACAGAGGTTGCTTAATTGCATAAAGTAAATCAGGGACATTAAGTTGTACTTGATTTACTATATATGATAAAAACTGACAAGATGATGAACCATATCCCCATACTTTACAAGTGATAAACTTACAAGTGGTAAAAACAAACTCATTTTCCGGAAAAATCATTTTGATTAAAACAAACTTAAGTGTTTTGAGATCTAAATGAGAAAATGGTTTGTGATAGGGGGAGTTCAGATTGTTTATGCCTAGTGAATGGCGATTTGATGTGATCTGATGTCAGTTGTCAAGTTTTCGTACAGTTTGTTTTGTGTTCTAGTGGGTCAAGAGCTTAGTATGTTTTCAATTTTTCTTTAATGTGTTTGCATTTTAGGGGGAGTAGAAAATTTCAGAAAATCCAAAAACATTAGAAAATTTGGAAAATACAAAAACATGATAAAATGCAAAAACGAGTTTTGTTGTGAAAAAAGGAAATGATAGTACATCAGTGGGCTGTCACAACATGCTAAAGAAATGTAAAGTGAAAATGTGATAAACAATCTCACCGAGGATATGCCAGTAGGTTTTTTTACACATTTAGTAAGTTGTGACGAGATATAAACATAAAAATTTCAAACTTGCTTGTTCTGTGGGTTAACAACGACTTGAATATATAGGTAACCCCTGAAATCTTGTTTGAAAGGTCCCTTATTCTGAGATACTAGGTCTTTATGCTCAGTGATATCTGGGGTATTATCCTGGGACTTCTGCTGTATGGAAGTACTGACCTAGTCCCTGGATAATGCTTTTTGCGTATGCTTGAAACATAGCATCACCCTCAGCAAGCCGATGAAACAATAAAATTGATAGTCGTTGCTGTTGTAATCAAAAGATCCTCTAAAGGGGACATACCTAAAAGACGAAGCCGTCATTTCTCTGCGTATACGGAAGTATCGACCTGAGCTCTCACGGCCCTCGCATCTAACCCCTATACAGATATCATCTGTGGTATACTCACCTGTAAGACTGAATATTGGGATTTGGATACGGGAGTATATTCAAGAAGTAGGACACACGAATAAGTTTAAGTCGCTTAAAACATTAACATCGTATCTCGAAGCAGTTGAAATTTGTGTGAAAATTTAAGTGGACAAACATACTGACAATCTAAGTGAATTGTTTAGAACTTAAAATGTAATGCAGCTTAACGATGATAGTGACAGGTTTTATAACTGATATGATCCTCTTACACGAACTCACAAAAATATGTCTGTAAATATTTCATTTCTGCATTTTGTTGTTTTTAAAATTGATGTCAGTCTTAGCCTTTTCAAGTAGGGTCAGTTACTTTCTTTCAGAAAAATCCAAAAAGATTTTGTGTGTGTTTTAGCATAAACTTTTGAAAAAGTCAAAAAGATTTTCGACAACTAATGTTGGAAAGCTGATTTTCAAAGTTCCAAGTGCTAAACATGATGACTTTGTAGTGAGGGGGAGTATATCTTGATCATTAAATGTGTTTTGAAAATCTACAAGTGGTTCATCATAAAGAAAGTAGTTTGAGGGAAGTTGTTGTTGGTGAATATGTTAGTTTTGAGGGGAGTCAGTGTTGGTGTATTCAAATTGTTAAATTTTAGAAAATTTACTTTTGGGTTTAGAATGTGTAGGAATAGCCAGATTTCGATCTTGGACCTAAAGATAAAGAGCCAGGTTACGATACCTGAGAACTCTGATTGAAGAAAGCCAAGTTTCGATCCTGAAAGAAGTTGAAGACTCTGCAAATAGAACTTGAGACAGGTTTCAATATTGGAATGTGAAGAACCAGATAATGATTCTATATGAGATATTGCTGAAGAACAAAGGAATGCCAGCAAATCGAGAGGGGGAGTCTGAAGATATTCAAATTAAAAGGGAGTCTGTTGATGAAGATAAAGAGAGAGAAAAGCCTAGAGGCTGATCAAGACTGAAGAAATGAAGACACAATATTGTCGTGACTCGATAGTCGACTCGTCAACATCTGAGGGGGAGTCTGTTGGTGCACTACATTTGTCGAATTCGTCTTGTATCAAGTCTTACTTTGTATTATATAGATTAGGGCGCGTTTTACGAGAAAACAGGAGAGTATATGTATTTTAGGCAGAGGTTTCGCTCATATGGTCTTAACCTGATAGTTTCGCTTATATGTACATGATAGGTTTCTCTTATATGGACATGTGTCCATTGGAGCGAAACCACCATGCTTATATATAGTGGTTCTTTTGAGCGAAACCAGGGGGATTGTCTTGTATTCCATGCCAAAGTGTTGCCGGTGTGAAGAACTGCGTGTAATCGATTGTTAATCAATACAATTAGCAGTTTGGTGAAGATTCAGTTGTTTCTACCTCCGTTTCTTGTTATTCCGCACCTGAAACGTAGTTGAACGCCTCTGAACGACTCAATCGGGTCAGAACACGATCCTACAGGCATATTGTATCTCTATATATTATTTTGGATGGTGAAATATCAATCAATGATGTCACACCCCCAAAATCCACCATGCGGAGTACCACCGCTTGGAGGCGTGACGTGACCAGGATCGAGCCACCAATCATATTGAACAACGTAATTAAGTAAATAAAACCAACCACAATACAATTGGTGACCAAAAGCTAGTTATCCAAGTTTAAATTAAACAGCGGAAGCATAAACGTAATTCCCAAAAACATAAGTCCATAGTTCATAAGTTTAAAGTCCAAAGCGTAAGTTTAATAAGTTCATAAGGGTTTAAATATTAGGCATGGAACATAACAGTCCGTATCCCACAACGACTCCTTCCTCGTGCAAGCTCCAAGCATTTAACGACCTGTAAGGCATGTAACAACGAGTCAACAACAAAGTTGAGTGAGTTCACGGTTAGTTTTAATTTGTTTCTGAAAACGTGGTTTGTCTTTCGTTGGCGTAATTGCCATGGGGGTTACCCCATAGTTGAAAGTAATGATTAACCAGTTCATTCTTTATAACCCAAACCATATCCATGATCAGTGGGGGCTTCCCCATGTGAACCACTAGACCATACCATATCGACTACTACGCAAGTAAGTTGTGCCCTACATCAGTGTCTATCATCACTGACGGCTTGCCATAGTCCATTAGTACACGCCCGTCCGACTGGCACGGTGTGAGGTTTGTTAAACCTAATAGCGCTATTAACTAATGACCTGCTCGCCATTGGCCTCGGCGATTAAGTCGATATAAATTGAGGGACTTCATGATAGAGTTTTGTCTAGTAAGTTTTAAGGTTGTTGTCCTACCCAAGGAGGACGAATGTACGTATTCTACCCAAGGAGAATACGCAGGATTAATATTGGCATCCTACCTATGGAGGATGGCCGTAGATATCCTACCCAAGGAGGATATGTAGATTCCGTTTTAAATTCTTTAACCCATTCCCAACCACCGGGAATCCCATGCCTTAGAAAGTGTGTGAACTCACCTTGGTTTGCTCGGTTAGATTAGTTACTCTAGTAATCAGAAATCAAGCACGTCCTAATAAAGTACAGATAACAATCAATTTCTCATGCATAACACGTATCCCACGTACGGTTTATCTACTCATTACTTCTATCACATACCACACAATTCAAATGCCAAGTTATATCGTTAAGTTACATTATTTTTCCCTAATTAATATAACTAGTTCACATCATAAGCAAATAATCAAACAAGCGTTTTAGTATTAAAATATACATATTCTAAATATATATTTTTCCATTTTTATTTTAAGAAAATCAACCTCCGGCACTCGTATCTTGTTACAAAAATTATGGCAAAGTTTATATCCAAAACACAACTTGTAACGCTTGTTTAGAAAAATATTTTCTAAGGGTTGGAATTTTTTGAAAATTTCGCCAGAGTTTCCTTTGTAAAAGGAGGTGTCCATGCTATTAAGCATATCATTTTCTTTTCCGAAAATCATTCAAACAATCAACAATCAATCTTTTCATTACCAAGTATGTGTTACACACTAATCATGAACTTGATATATTTCGAAAAAACGTAGTGACTTGGTAAAGCTTTTAGTAGACTTAGTTACCTTCTGAAGCGTATTTATTTCCTTAAAAGTCATCCTCTAAAATAATTTGGTGTTTACAACTTGTAAACAATTTTTACAAAAATAAGACTCTTGAACTCTTCTTGTAAATAAAACATTTTCATACTTGTCTTATTTCTAAAAATAGTGTAAGTGTTTGTATTCGTCATGGTTTTCCAATAACCGCTTTTCTAACTTGGTTTCTTACAAAAATCCTTTGTAAGCTCTTAGATTTACCAACTCATCAACTTACTACTTAATTTATATTTTGTGAAAAAAATCATTTTCATCAAGTTCATGTCTAACTAGAAAGTGGTTATTTTTCGTAACACATAACCATTTTCCTTTCCTTGTTAAATCATGTTTCCTAACATTATTTAACAAGATCATATGGTGATTAACATCTCATAACCAAAAATTAAAAATAAACTAACAACATACTCATGACAACATCAACTAGTAGCATTTTTCATCTTCAAGTAAACTTTTTATGTAGGATTTCATGTAAAGTTTCATATTCATCTCTTTAGTGTTCTTGTTTCTTGTGATTTAAACATACTCATCATACTACATACTTTAACTAAGAAGCAAGATGAAACAAGTTGTAACAAGACTTACTACTAGCACAAGGCTAGGGTAGAATCTAGTGGAAAAGATGATGAGAAAAAGATGAAGAACAAGCAAGAACAAAGCTCCCTTGATGCTCCACAAGTAGCAAGCCTTCTTGTATCAACCTTTAGGCTTGAATGTGAGTTGAAAATGGAGGATGATGGTGGTGCTATGGTGGTGATGGTGGCGGTTGAAGGTGAGCCGAGAGAGAGAGGGAGGAGAGTGAGGTGAGGGGTGTGATCTTTGTGAATCATGGCTCCATACTTATAAGATTACTTCCACATATTTTGTTCATGCTCACAAGCAACATCTATTATAAAAATGAGATATAATCTAGCATAAGATCATGTAGTATGGTGTGGAAATTGTGTGGGTCCACATGAGGACCGAAAATCGGTTGGGGGGGGGGGGGGGGGGGGTTGGTTGTAACTTTTCCAACTAAATGGTTAAAGGTTAGTTAGTTTACAAGTGTTAGCTTCCACATGGTATTTATTTGATATGTAGTGAGTGTTAGGGTGTTCGGGGATCACGACAAGCCCAGAAATAGTAAAACAATGTGTTTGGCAAAAATTTAGTGTTCCGGGTAATGTCCGGTTGCTCGGTTGGATACTGTTCCGTTAAAATGATAAATTATTCCTTAAAATGTTTTTTATATTTATTTTTGCATCACAATTAATCCCCGGTACTTAGGAAAGTATACAGGACCATTTAGTCAATTTTTCTGTACAAGACTAGTACGTTAACAAGCACATGTAAGTATGATGTAGTAATCATAGAACAGTTAAGTAATTCAGCACAATCATCAAGCACTTTAATTAACATTAATGAATCGTACGGATACATGAAATTTTGAGGGTTGTCACATTCTCCCCCTGTTAAGAAAATTTCGTCCCGAAATTTAGTACGTGGTTACTGAGGAAGCTAGTTATGTTGCGTTGGTTTCCTGGTTTTCCTGGGGTGTCACATCATTCCCCCGTTGATTTGGAATTTCATTCCGAAATTCTACAGTAGCTTCAGTCTCAGTGGTGGTCGCACTTTTCTTAAACAGCTGGGGATACTTGAGTTTCATTTGGTCTTCTCGTTCCCAGGTATACTCTAGGCCACAACGGGAATCCCAACGGACTCGAACGAGAGGTACCCTGGTACGCTTGAGAATCTTAACATCTCGATCCGTAATCTCTACTGGTTCCTCGACGAATCGCAGTTTGTCGTCGATTGTGAGCTCTTTGAGAGGAACTATGAGGGTCTCATCTGACAGACACTACTTCAGATTCGACACGTGGAAAACATTGTGAACTCCGCTGAGTTCTTCAGGTAGATTCAACTTGTAGGCAACCTTGCCAATTTTCTCATTGATTTCGAACGGTCCGACATAACGCGGATTGAGCTTGCCTTGTTTGCCAAAACGAACTACACCTTTCCAAGGTGAGACTTTAAGTAGCACTCGATCCCCAACCTGGAACTCGAGTGGCTTTCTTCGCTTATCAGCATAGCTTTTCTGACGGTCACGAGCTGCCGCCATTCGTTGCCGTATTTGAGCAATTCTCTCGGTTGTATCTACTACAAGTTCTAGGCCAGTGATTTGGCTGTCACCAACTTCTGCCCAACAGAGAGGTGATCGACACTTCCGTCCATACAATGCCTCGAACGGAGCGGCCTGGATGCTGGTGTGGTAACTGTTGTTATACGAAAACTCCACTAGCGGGAGGTGCTTTTCCCAGCCATTACCAAAATCGATTACACATGCCCTAAGCATGTCTTCAAGGGTCTGGATGGTGCGTTCAGATTGCCCATCCATCTGTGGGTGATAAGCGGTGCTCATATCTAAACGTGAGCCAAAAGACTTGTGCATAGCTTGCCATAGTTCAGATGTAAAACGTGGGTCACGATCAGAAATGATGGAGGTTGGCACCCAGTGCCTTGATACTACTTCCTTTAGGTAAATGTCTGCTAGGGTAGAAAACTTATCTGTTTCCTTGATAGCTAGAAAATGTGTAGACTTGGTCAGTCGATCCACGATTACCCAAATGGTATCATTACCGCGTTGAGATCTAGGCAGGCCAGTAACGAAACCCATGGAAATTTGCTCCCATTTCCATTTAGGGATCTCTGGTTGTTGCAATAGGCCTGATGGTTTCTAGTATTCAGTCTTGACTCTCGCACAAGTCAAACACTTACCGACGTAGGTTGCTATGTGGACTTTCATGCTAGGCCACCAGGATGTACTGAGTAATGAGACTTATGTGCTTCATCCATCACTAGCTCGCGTAAGCCTCCCTAAAGTGGAACCCAGCTGTGCCCTGTTACGTAGTAAGCGTCGTCTTCCTTTTGTTCTAGCTGCTACCTCGATCCCCACAAGGACTCAGCCCTGATGTTCTCTGCTTTCAATGCTTCAACCTGAGTATCTCGTATCTGGGCAGGAAGACTAGATTGGATGGTAAGTTGTAACGCTCGCACACGTTTAGGTATAGTGTCCTTTCGACTGAGGGCGTCGGCCACAACATTGGCCTTGCCTGGATGGTACTTGATAACGCATTCATAATCGTTCAAGAGCTCGACCCATCGACGTTGTCGCATGTTCAGCTCCTTTTGCTTGAAGATATGCTCGAGACTCCTGTGATCGGTGTAAATGGTGCACTTGGTACCGTACAGGTAATGTCTCTATATCTTTAGCGCGAAAACAACTGCTCCCAGTTCCAAGTCGTGTGTAGTGTAGTTCCTTTCGTGAACCTTAAGTTGGCGCGATGCGTAGGCAATGACCTTGTCACGTTGCATTAACACGCAACCAAGTCCTTGGATGGAAGCGTCACAGTAAACCACAAAATCATCTGTGCCATCAGGCAATGAGAGGATAGGCGCGCTACAAAGTCTATCTTTCAAGTGCTGAAAAGCAGATTCCTGTGCATCACCCCAACGATAGGTGACACCCTTCTGAGTCAGCGAAGTGAGAGGTTGCGCAATCTTAGAGAAATCCTTGATGAACCTTCTGTAGTATCCTGCCAAACCCAAGAATTGACGGATTTCTGTTGGCGTACGGGGTGCAGGCCAGTTCTTGATCGAGTCAACCTTGGATGGATCAACATGAATCCCATCCTTGTTTACCACATGGCCTAGAAAGTGGACTTCGCGAAGCCAGAAGTCGCATTTCGAAAACTTGGCATACAACTGCTCTTTTCGAAGAAGTTCCAGAATAAGCCTCAGGTGTTGCTCGTGTTCCTCCTGACTCTTAGAATAGATCAGGATGTCGTCGATGAAGACTATGACAAATTTATCCAGGTAAGGTTTGCACACTCGGTTCATGAGATCCACAAAGACCGCAGGTGCATTTGTCAATCCGAAAGGCATAACCAGAAATTCGTAGTGCCCATAACGAGTCCTAAATGCCGTTTTAGGGACATCCTCGTCTCGGACTCTCAGTTGATGGTAGCCTGACCTTAGGTCAATCTTGGAATAGAAACTCGACCCTTGCAACTGGTCGAATAAGTCATCAATACGTGAAAGAGGATATCGATTCTTCACGGTCACCTTGTTGAGTTGGCGGTAGTCAATACACATTCTGAAGGTACCGTCTTTCTTCTTTACAAATAACACTGGAGCTCCCCAAGGCGAAGAGCTAGGACGTATGAAACCCTTTTCCAAGAGTTCTTGTAGTTGCGTGGACAGTTCTTCAAGTTCTGATGGAGCTAGATGATAAGGTGCTCGAGCTATGGGTGCTGCTCCAGGAGCTAGCTCGATTTGGAATTCAACTTGACAATGAGGCGGAAGACCAGGTAATTCCTCAGGAAATACCTCAGGAAAGTCGCGCACAATAGGAATGTCTTCTATCTTCCTTTCTTCCGAAGATGTATCAGAAACGAGGGCTAGAATAGTAGTGTGGCCCTTGCGCAACCACTTCTGGGCCTTAAGGAAAGAGATGATGCCCACATCAACACCACTCTTGTCGCCACGAATTACGAGGGGTTCTTTACCAGAACGAGGGATGCAGACAATCTTCTCGTTACAAAGAATTTCTGCTTGCTGACGAGATAACCAATCCATCCCAATAATGACGTCAAAACTACCCAGGACGATAGGAATGAGATCGATAGAAAGGGTCTGACCAGCTAGGACGAGGTTACAGCCCTTAACTATGTGTGTGGCTTCAAGACTTTTACCGTTTGCTATTTCTACCGTGTGTTTGGTGTTCAGAAGTGTTGGAGTGCGCTTAAGCATTTGGCTAACTTTTAAGGACACGTAACTAGTATCGACACCCGAATAAAATAAAATAGTAACAATGAAGTCGTCCAGAAGAAACTTACCCATCACAACGTTGGGAGCGTTCCTTGCATCACCCTGACCAATCACGAACGCACGACCTTGGGCGCCATTGCCATTATTGTTACCCTCGTTGTTGCCTCCATTGTTGCCTCCATTATTGTTCCCATTGTGGTTCCCGTTTCCTTGGTTGTTCTGATTCTGGTTCAGCCGAGGGCAGTTCCTCTTAAAGTGGCCTTCAGCGCCACACTGAAAGCATCCTTTATTGCCCTGCTGGTGCTGCTGCTGGTGGTGGTGCTGTGGAGCTTGTTGTTGTTGGCGATTTTGATTCGCATGTCGTGGGCTCCTGCAATCCTTGGCTTCATGACCCAGCTTGTTACATCTCAGGCAACGACCCTTGTGGCACTGCCCGCTATGAAGCTTGTTGCACTTGGGGTGGTTCCCTCGGTATCCACCCCGTCCTTGACTACCAGAAGATTGCTGACCAGGACTCTGGTGGTCATCAATCTTTCGTTGCTGGGACTGAACTGAAGTAGAACCCTTGCCTGAATTTCCATCCCACTTGCGCTTGTTATCACTAGGAGCATTAGAAGTAGTAGCGGTAATACGCTTGGGCAGCTTGTTCTGCTCAACTGCCTGATCGGTGAGGCGATGAGCCAGTCGTATAACTTGTTGAATGGTACCCAGGTTAGCTGAAGTCACGTGACTCTGGATCTCTGGTACTAGACCCTTGAGGTACAGCTCAATACGTTTGATGGGAGGGTCCGCCATAGTGGGGCACAAGATGGCTAATTCATTCGATCTCTTTGTGTAGGCCTCGATTTCAGACCCCGTCATCTTCAAATTGAAAAACTCCACCTCTAGCTTGTGGATGTCGTCACGACTACAGTACTCCTCCTTGATCAGTTCTTTGAAGTCGTTCCATGGGGTGGCATTAGCAACAGCCAGCCCTAGCAGTTGAACCTGTGCTTTCCACCAGGTTAACGCAGCACCTTCGAGCGTTCCAGTAGCAAACTTCACTCTACGATCCTCGGGGCATTCACACATCTCAAAAATAGACTCAAGCTTCTCGAACCAGTGAAGAAGACCTACAGCTCCTTCTGTGCCGCTGAAAGTACTAGGTCGGCAGTCCATGAATATTTTGAATGTACACACAGGAGGCTGAGCATGTTGACTTGTTACGCGAGAATAAAAGACAGGTTAAGCACGAGGGTCGGGTTGCGAAGGTAGGATCTAAATGTCCTAAGATGGGATGATATGGCAGGTTATACCTCCTGCAGGGATAGCTGCGAGTGCCTCAGCAACTCGTTCATTGATCAAGGCCGTCAACTGGGCTTGAGTTAGGTTGATACGTCCTCCGCGCCCGCTCATGATCTTCACCACGAAGCAACGTATGTGAGAAAAGTGTCGCAAACGTGTGTAAGTGTGGGACGACAGTAGAGATAAAGCACACAAGGTTTGAATAGCAATTATCATGTCAATTAATGCACAGTGTGAACTATCTAACCGACAATATAACACAAATCATACCACCTATTGTATCGAGTCTTGCACGTGGAGCGAAGCGTCGTTGTGGATCGTTGAGTATTGTACAGGTTATAGTCTAGTTTTGTCAAAAAGCTTTTCCCTTTTTAAAACCAAGTTCACTATGACCAATGGCTCTGATACCAATCTGTCACACCCCCAAAATCCACCATGCGGAGTACCACTGCTTGGAGGCGTGACGTGACCAGGATCGAGCCACCAATCATATTGAACAATGTAATTAAGTAAATCAAACCAACCACAATACAATTGGTGACCAAAAGCTAGTTATCCAAGTTTAAATTAAACAGCGGAAGCATAAACGTAATTCCCAAAAACATAACTCCATAGTTCATAAGTTTAAAGTCCAAAGCGTAAGTTTAATAAGTTCATAAGGATTTAAATATTAGGCACGGAACATAGCAGTCCGTATCCCACAACGACTCCTTCCTCGTGCAAGCTCCAAGCATTTAACGACCTGTAAGGCATGTAACAACGAGTCAACAACAAAGTTGAGTGAGTTCACGGTTAGTTTTAAGTTGTTTCTGAAAACGTGGTTTGTCTTTCGTTGGCGTAATTGCCGTGGGGGTTACCCCGTAGTTGAAAGTAATGATTAACCAGTTCATTCTTTATTACCCAAACCATATCCATGATCAGTGGGGGCTTCCCCATGTGAACCACTAGACCGTACCATATCGACTACTACGCAAGTAAGTTGTGCCCTACATTAGTGTCTATCATCACTGACGGTTTGCCATAGTCCATTAGTACACGCCCGTCCGACTGGCACGGTGTGAGGTTTGTCAAACCTAATAGCGCTATTAACTAATGACCCGCTCGCAATTGGCCTCGGCGATTAAGTCGATATAAATTGAGGGACTTCTTGATAGAGTTTTGTCTAGTAAGTTTTAAGGTTGTTGTCCTACCCAAGGAGGACGAACGTACGTATTCTACCCAAGGAGAATACGCAGGATTAATATTGGCATCCTACCTATGGAGGATGGCCGTACATATCCTACCCAAGGAGGATATGTAGATTCCGTTTAAATTCTTTAACCCATTCCCAACCACCAGGAATCCCATGCCTTAGAAAGTGTGTGAACTCACCTTGGTTTGCTCGGTTAGATTAGTTACTCTAGTAATCAGAAATCAAGCACGTCCTAATAAAGTACAAATAACAATCAATTTCTCACGCATAACACGTATCCATGTATGGTTTATCTACTCATTACTTCTATCACATACCACACAATTCAAATGCCAAGTTATGTCATTAAGTTACATTATTTTTCCCTAATTAATATAACTAGTTCACATCATAAGCAAATAATCACACAAGCGTTTTAGTATTAAAATATATATATTCTAAATATATATTTCTCCATTTTTATTTTAAGAAAATCAACCTCCGGCACTCGTATCTTGTTACAAAAATTATGGCGAAGTTTATATTCAAAACACAAGTTATAAAATATACTTGTAACGCTTGTTTAGAAAAATATTTTCTAAGTGTTGGAATTTTTTGAAAATTTTGCCAGAGTTTCCTTTGTGAATGGAGGTGTCCATGCTATTAAGCATATCATTTTATTTTCCGAAAATCATTCAAACAATTAACAATCAATCTTTACATTACCAAGAGCAAAAATATATGTGTTACACACTAATCATGAACTTGATATATTTCGAAAACACGTAGTGACTTGGTAAAGTTTTTAGTAGACTTAGTTACCTTCCGAAGCGTATTTATTTCCTTAAAAGTCATCCTCATAAAATAATTTGGTGTTTACAACTTGTAAACAATTTTTACAAAAATAAGACTCTTGAACTCTTCTTGTAAATAAAACATTTTCATACTTGTCTTATTTCTAAAAATAGTGTAAGTGTTTGTATTCGTCATGGTTTTCCAATAACCGCTTTTCTAACTTGGTTTCTTACAAAAATCCTTTGTAAGCTCTTAGATTTACCAACTCATCAACTTACTAGTTAATTTATATTTTGTGAAAAAAATCATTTTCATCAAGTTCATGTCTAACTAGAAAGTGGTTATTTTTCGTAACACATAACCATTTTCCTTTCCTTGTTAAATCATGTTTCCTAACATTATTTAACAAGATCATATGGTGATTAACATCTCATAACCAAAAATTAAAAATAAACTAACAACATACTCATGACAACATCAACTAGTAGCATTTTTCATCTTCAAGTAAACTTTTTATGTAGGATTTCATGTAAAGTTTCATATTCATCTCTTTAGTGTTCTTGTTTCTTGTGATTTAAACATAATCATCATGAATACCTTGACTATTAACGATGTGACCCAGAAACTGAACCTCCTCCAGCCAGAATTCGCACTTGGAGAACTTGGCATAGAGTTGATTCCCCTGGAGTAGCTCGAGAACCAAACGTAGATGTTGCACGTGTTCGGTCTTCGACTTAGAATAGATCAAGACATCGTCGATGAACACGATGACGAAACGGTCTAGAAATGGCTTACACACACACGATTCATCAGATCCATGAAAACTGCGGGTGCGTTGGTTAAACCAAAAGGCATAACAACGAATTCATAATGGCCGTATCGAGTTCGAAAAGTGGTTTTGGGGATGTCTTCCTCTTGAATGCGCAATTTATGATAGACTGAACGTAGATCGATCTTCGAGAAACATTTAGCACCTTGCAGCTGATCAAATAAGTCATCGATTCGAGGCAAAGGGTAACGGTTCTTGATGGTTAACTTATTCAATTCCCGATAGTCGATGCACATCCTGAACGACCCATCCTTCTTTTTAACGAAAAGGACTGGTGCGCCCCAAGGAGAGGTGCTCGGGCGAATAAAGCCTTTTTCAAGAAATTCCTGGAGTTGGTTCGAGAGTTCCCTCATTTCGGATGGCGCGAGTCGATAAGGGGCTTTGGCAACAGGATTAGCTCCAAGAATGAGGTCAATACGAAAGTTGATATCACGACTTGGTGGTAGTCCGGGAAGATCATCAGGGAACACCTGAGGAAATTCACGAACCACTGGAACGTCCTTGACTTCAACCTTCCTTTTATTTTCCTTCTCCGCTACTACAATGTTGGCTAAGAAAGCTTTGTATTCCTTGCGGAGATACCTGCTAGCTTGAGTGCATGACATGAGCTTGAGACCTTTCGAAGCAGTTTCACCGTACACACATAAAAGATCACCATTCGCGAGCGAGAATTGAATCATCTTATCAAAACACACAACTTCAGCATGGTTTTCGCGAAGAAAGTCCATGCCTACTATGATGTCGAAACATCCGAGTTGCATAGGAATAAGGTCGATTGGGAAGATGTGATTGTTGAGCTCGAGGGTACAATCACGGAGAACAGAGTTAACGATGACAGTTCTTCCAGTAGCGACTTCAACTTTGAATGACGAGGGGAGATAAGAGCGCTTACGACTAAGGAGCTTCTCGAATTCAAATGACACAAAGCAGTTATCGGCTCCAGTATCAAACAAACATGATGCATAAATACCATTCACAAGGAACGTACCATTAACCACGTTGTTGTCGGCCTGGGCTTGACGAGCGTTGATGTTGAAGGTTCTGGCACGGGCTGCTTGTTGCTGTTGCTGCTGCTGTTGGGGCTCTTGTTTCACTACCCTGTTCGGGCACATGTTTACAAAATGGTTAGGATCACCACATGCAAAGCAGACTCGAGCATTGATCGCGAGTGCTTGAGCTGCGGGTTGGCCTTGAGGGGCTGGGAGTAGAGCTTGATGAGCAGCGGCTTGAACTAGGGCTTGACGGGGACCATAGCGACAGTTCGCAGTGAAATGACCGTAGAGATTGCAGTGAGCGCAGAAGTGACAGGCGATTCCCACCGGATGATGATATGAGCATGTTGGGCAGAGCGGGTGGGGACCTGTGTAAGCACGCTTTGCTGGCAGTGCATTGGTCACTGGAGCTGGTCGGTGATGAGACAGCTGCTGAGCCGGTACGGCTTGCAGAGGGGCAGCAGTTGTTGTGACAACACAGTTCTTGCTGGAGCTGCTGTTGTTGTGCTTCTTCTTGTGGCGCGATGACTTGGATGGCTGAGCAATGGAGTCTGTGGTTGGTGCAGTAGTAGCTTGATGTAGAGACTTGGATGGCTTATCCCATAAACCAGACTTTACCCGCTTGTCATTGATCTCGGCGACAAGCAAGTAAGTCTCTTCTATTGATGATGCCTTGGTGGCGTGAACAAAGTCGGTTACACAATCAGGTAGAGCTCGAATGTACTTCTTGATGGCCATGTCTGGCGTCTTGACTTGATCGGGACAGATAATGCTAAGCTGCTTGAAGCGAGCAGTTAAAGCAGCGTTGTTTCCGTCCTTCTGCTTGATGTTCCAAAACTCGTCCTCCAGCTTTTGGCATTCATGGGGAGGGCAGAATTCGTCCATCATGATGGCCTTCAGCTCTTCCCAAGTCAGCTCATAAGCTGCATCATTCCCGCGTTTGTTTCGTTCGGCCGTCCACCAGTCTAGGGCTCGGGACTGGAAAACGCCGGTTGCATTTAGGGTACGGAGATTTTCAGGACAGCTGCTTTGGCGCAGAGTGACTTCAACCGAATCAAGCCAATGAAACATGGCGGTAGGACCACCTTCTCCGGTAAACTCTTTGGGTCCACATGCCTTAAATTGTTTGAAGCTGAAAACGGTCTTGTTGGCATCTTTAGGAGCATCAGTTCGCGACTCCTCAGATGATTTGCTGACGTTTTCATATACCTCGCTCACAGCTTCTGCCACTTGCTTGTCGATGATAGCAGCGAGACGCTTGTCTCTCTTCTCTTGGCGGGTAAGAGGGGTTCGGTGTCTAGATGACGACATGGTCTGCAACAGACATCGTCGTAGGTCTCAGACACAACAATCGAATCTCACCTCACACGTCTACTACTTACTAAAGTTTAGGAACACGTTAAAACACATATCACATAAAACGTAAGCACATAACCACAGATTCACATAATCATCGAAGCACAGAAGCACATAGAGCACAGAATCACAGAAGCACATAAGCACGTAGGGCACGGAAACACATAAACATAGAAACATAGAAACATAGAAGCACATACGCATTTAGTCAGAGAGGTTGTCAGAATACAGAAGCCTACTATTCAAAGCTCGCGTGTCGTTCGTGTATAGTGATCGCGTATAGTATATCGAGTAGCATCGTATAGTCGTATAGCGTGTCGAGTAGTATAGTATAATCGTATATTGTAGCGTAATCTAGGTTTGCAGCGACTTGTTAGCGTTTTGAGATAGAAGAGCAATGTGAGTCGTGTGTGTTGATCGAAGTGGTAGCAAAATCGAGTAATTCTCCAAAAATTTAAACACATAAACAGATATATGCACATAAAACATATAAAATCGATGAATGATCAGAGTAGGCAACTGCGGACTCAAGATCGAAACATATAAAATCGAGGGATAGATTGTCTGCGGCTATTAGACGTCGACTACCCAAAGTGATTCGACTATTCGCAATAGACTTGCCTTCACATTTTGACTTTCAGGTTCGTGCTTCTGCCTCGATTCTTGGGCATTCAACACGCATTCCTTAGGTCATACTCGTGAGTTCAGGTCGTTGGAGTCCGTCGAGGCTTTGGTGAGATAAATAAAAATCCGAAACGAGTTGTCAAGGTTAGGGTTCACCCCTAGCTTAGCAACTTTTTCCTTGTTTTAGTAAAATTGAGGAGATTATTCATCAAAATATGGATTTCACTCCTGATTTGGTATAATTCTCCTCGTTGGTTCTGAAAATTTAACGAAGAAATCATTGATGAATTGATAAAATCAGCATTGATCAAGCAATTTAGTCGAGGGTTTGCGGTTTTCACACTTAATCCTGACTAAATCGCTTGATCTTATTTGAAGATTCGAGTCCAGTGATAGTGAAGAGTAACAGGATATAGCACATAAGCTCGGTCTGTTGGTTCCTAACTATAGTCTAGGTCTCTAAGACAGCGACCCGGACTAGGTCGTGTCTAGCCTAATTACCTATAGTCATGGCTCTGATACCAATCTGTCACACCCCAACCGATGGCGGAATCATCGGGGCATGGCACTGAGCGAAACAGATTGTCCAGAAGTTTCCATAACAATTATTATCACTATTCAATTTATATAATACGGCCCATACCGTACCTCAAATAGCAAACAAATTATTACAGATAACATCAAGTCAAATATTCTGTTCCCACAACTCAGATTTAAATATAAAAATTGTTTAAATGCTTCTAGAGACTCGATCTGCAAGATCTACAGACAACTATGCTCTAGACGCTTATTCTAAGCTCGCCTTCCTAGCAGATAAGCATCCTAATTGCCTGTCACATACGTTAAAATAAAGTCAATACATGAAATGTAAAGGTGAGCATACAAGTTTGATATAGCATATAGAGTTCGAAATTGTTTACGCATAACCAGCACGTACACAGAGGAAAACGAAGCATGTTAATTATCGACATGGATCTATCGATACCAATGACTGCGGGTTGACTGTCCGAGACAGTTCGTAATACATGATTACCACCGTAATCCATGCAAGTAATTGTCCTTAACAACCCCCGTGTGAATGGGTGCTGAGTCCAAACTATAGTACTACATCGTTAAGGCAGGTAAACAGCATTCCACGTGTAAACACAATCAACAAGCATTCATTTAGTCACGTAATACATGCATAATCGGTTAGCGTCTAAAGAAATTGAGTAGTGTGTTCGATTGTGTTTTAAATAGGTAACGTATGTAACACCCAAAAGTGCTAAAGCAAAAAGGGTTCGAGTATACTCACAATGATTGATTGATGGATTGAAGGGAGCGCTTGAGAGTAGGGTTAGCCTGAATAGTTCGATAGCATAACGACGAACAATGCGTAAAATGGAAACAAGTGATGATGGGTCGAACAGCCTGGCCGATCGAACGGTAGGTTCGATCGAACGGGTTGTTCGTTCGGTTAGGCAGTCCGTTCGGACAGCCTCTTCGATTGGCCGGTAGGCTCGATCGGTTGGACTGTTCGAGTGGATTGTTTCTTCCTTTGTGTAGGATGTGTTTGTGTATGATGGCTTGTCCTTTTGAAGTTTTCGTTCTAGTATTTGAGAACACTGAAGTGTTCTTACCTTTCAGGTCGATCGATCGAACGGTCTGTTCGATCGGCCGGCTTAACCGATCGGTTAGACACTTCGATAGTGAGTCCTCAGCCGATCGGTTAGACACTTCGATACTATACATCATGAAATTGTCAAAGTGTGGGGCCATGTGCTAGCCGATCGGCTGGCCTGGTCGATCGGCTGACATGTCCGATCGGTTGGGTTGTTCATTCAAACAGCCTGTTCGATCGGTCAGCATCCTGACCTGGTCGGCCTGTTTGTCTAACACTTGGCTGTTCTGATTGTTTGACGTTATATCGGGGTATTTTGACAACGAGCTGAACCATGGAACCCTCGTTCTTACTTGTTTCTCCTGCTCGGACAGGAATCACCCAAGTCCGGCCGGTGAACGGTTCGGTACGGTAGTTTAACGTTTAACCCGAAGTCGGTGAACCTCGTAGATAGAATCCGAATCTTGAACCACACAAACATTAGAATGATTAGTGAGTTGGTTCAAGCTCCGTTTCTACCGATTTGAAAGCATTTAGTGTAAAAGAGTTGAAAGAAAGTTGAAATTCATTCTTTCAATCCTTCACATCATGTAAATGTTTAGATCTGTGATGGATCTTAGTTTGTTTATGTGGAAATCGGCTAGATCCAAGTGATTCTTGGTGGATTGAGGTCATAACATGATGTTCTTGAAGAACACCATGATGACATAATCCTAGAATGCTTAGATCTTGATGATTTCGCGATTAGAAATCAAGATTTGAAAGATAGAAAGATGTAGGAGTGTGTATTGATCAAGAAAGTACAAGATTTAGGATGAAAACTTACCGAAATCAGAAGAAATCTGAGAAAAGAAGGGGAGCATGAGCTGGTCGGTCAGAGGGTTTCCAAAAGTGGAAAGAATGACAATGACAGGCCTATTTATAGGCTTCCCAAAGAGGAAAGGGCTGGCCGATCGGCCAGGCATCCCAATCGGACAGCCTGCTCGATCGGACAGTCTGTCCGATCGGCTGGGCTGTTAGATCGGCTAAGAGCCTGATCGATCCACAACCTTTTTCGAGTGTTCAGTGCGACGATTTCTGGTATTTCGATTTCAATTGAAGACGATATGAGTACGATAGAGTTTCCTATTCAAATTACTTTTAATCCAAACCACTATATCTACATACAAGCATCTACATTCGATATTTGATTTCGATTTCGATTGAGTTCGATTGAGTTTCGAGTTTCGATTTGATTGATTCGATTGGTCACCACATATAACATAAAGTAAACACGCACAGGTAACACGTAAGGCACACACACATGTAATATAACACCAAGTTCGCATAATTCGAGTATCGAGTTCGATTGATGATTCGGTTAGCTTGATTATTGATTGGTTAACTTTATCGCATTGTTACTTCCTACTATTCACTGTCGTAAATCGCTTCGCGTCGATTAAACATTCGATTACTTTGATTCCTTGGATTGACAACACTTACTCCACATAATACAAAACATAAAATAGACTTCTTACAGTCAAAGAAGACAAACTTGACTTGAACTTTGACTTTGACTTTGACATTCGAAAACACGGGGTGTTACAATACTACATTGACCGGTACACTTGCCGGTTGTGTGGTCTAGGTTTTAGAGAGTCTTAGTTTATAAATTTAAAACTTAGCGTGTCTAGTTTAGGTTAAATTTAGTTAGTTTTAATTGATCACTTTTTGCAAATCAAGTTTTTGGCGCCGTTGCCGGGGACTCTTGGCGATTGCGTTTATTAGCTT
The DNA here is from genome assembly GCF_002127325.2 of Helianthus annuus. NCBI lineage: Eukaryota > Viridiplantae > Streptophyta > Magnoliopsida > Asterales > Asteraceae > Helianthus > Helianthus annuus. The sequence continues at coordinate 122,790,705 of NC_035436.2, forward strand.
TGATTAGACTTAATTGAAAATTTGTGCTACTTGTATAGTTGTGTATTTTTTTTAGTTTGTTTTCTTGTATTCTCTTTACCTTGTTCTGCTCTTTCAACTCTCTTAATGGCAGGTGATCCTATTGACGTAGATATCTCTAATAATGAGTCTCATCCCACCGAACCAATACGGGATTTGTCAGATGAAGAGGATGAGGAAAGTGAAAATGAGCTATTTTGCGAGAGAGAATTTGCGGATGAGTTTGAGGGTTTGTCGGAAAATGAAGAAGTAGGTACATTTGATCCGGAGGAGGATCTAGCATACTTAGAAGCTTTACTTGCAGGAAACCCAATGACGGACATCAAACAAGAAGATGTGGTGGTGGAAGAGGAAGAACACCACAGCTGGCCCGTGGTACTGATAACGAATCCGAGTAAAAGTTCAAAACCACGGGAGAAGGCAATGAGAAGAACACCTGGGATCGTGATTCGGTGGCTCCTACCAGGTAAGTTCAAATTTTGGTGTGCTAACCCGTTAAAAGTTTTAAAATCATTTTATAATTCGACCACAAATTTTTTAAATGTTTATGAGGAACGGGTGGAATTAAATGGGTTAGACCGGGTTCAAATCAAGGAAAAGCCTCCTGATTAAATTCAAGTGTGTGGAGGTTTTGTAGAGTTTGTATCGAGTCGTAGTTTTTGTATATTGAGTCTTAGTTAGTAGTTTTTGAGTCAGTTTTTTAGAGTCGGTACTGCTTTGGGTTTTGTTTTGCTGTGTTTATGCAGGTTTGGAGTGTACCACCCGTACTCAATCTCCATTCGGGTGATTTTGGAGCTGCCATATTAATAAACCCAAGCAGACTAGGCAACGATCGCGAAAGAAATGCTATACGATCGTTCGTTGGATTCAAGACTCGTACAACTGGCACTGACTTTTGTCCTAACATGCTAAGTCTTTTCCAACTCTCTCTGTATTTTATTTCTTTGTTATTTATTTTTAGTTTCCATCTCTGCATTGGGGACAATGCAAATCTTAAGTGTGGGGTTGGGTAACTGTTTTTTAGGTTAGTTTGAGTCATAAAAAACTCAAAAAAAAAAAAAATTAAAAAAATAGAAAATCCAAAAAAATTTGAAAAATAGAAAATGTCTCTTGTTTTAGATGTTTGCATAATAAAAACGGAAAATGATGGAAAAATCGGATTTGTTCAGGTTTCAAATAATAATAAGAGTTAACTGCCATTTTCGTCCCTGTGGTTTGGTCACTTTGGCCATTTCAGTCCATTTTTCAAAAATGCGCCATTTTCCTCCCCGACGTTCTGGAAAGGTGCCATTTCAGTCCAAAAATCATAACCCAGTTAAGTCGGTTAGTAAATAAGGACTGATTGTGTAAATTTGTAACATAAAGGACTGATTGTGTAAATTTGTAACACCACCACTAGCCCTGCCACCACCACCACTCTGCTGCCACCACCGCCACCACCGCCACCACCACCGCCACCACAGCCACTGCCATCACAGCCACTGCCACCACCACCACCACCGCCACCACAGCCACTGCCACTTCACCGCTGCACCATCACCAAAACCCACCACCACTTCACCGCTGCACCATCACCATAACCCACCACCACTTCACCGCTGCACCATCACCATAACCCACCACCATTTCACCGCTGCACCATCACCATAACCCACCACCACGTTCCATCGTCTCCTCACCGCTGCACCATCACCATAACCCACCACCACTTCACCGTAAACCACCGTTCACCTCTGTCATCACCTCGGTTCACCGCTGTAAAACCGACAACCTGCAACTCATCTTCATCAATCATCATCACAGTCAGAGAGAGAGAGAGAGAGATAACGACGAGAGAGAGAGAAGGAGTGGTGGTGGTGGCGGTGGTGGTGGCAGCGGAGTGGTGGTGGTGGCAGTGGCTGTGGTGGCTGTGGTGGCAGTGACTGTGGTGGTGGTGGTGGATGTGGTGGCGGTGGTGGCTGTGGTGGCGGTGGTGGTGGTGGTGGTGGTGGCAGTGGCTGTGGTGGCGGTGGTGGCGGTGGTGGCAGCGGAGTGGTGGCAGCGGAGTGGTGGTGGTGGCAGGGCTAGTGGTGGTGGTGTTACAAATTTACACAATCAGTCCTTTATGTTACAAATTTACACAATCAGTCCTTATTTACTAACTGACTTAACTGGGTTATGATTTTTGGACCGAAATGGCACCTTTCCAGAACGTCGGGGAGGAAAATGGCGCATTTTTGAAAAATGGACTGAAATGGCCAAAGTGACCAAACCACAGGGACGAAAATGGTAGTTAACTCTAATAATAATATGAGAATAAAAAAAATTAAGCTTGTTTCTAATTTGGGATGTGTGAGTAGGTCTGACCCGGTTTTAGGTTCCTTTGAGCTAAAAATATACCTAATTGTTGATTTGCTAGTGGGTTCTCATATAGGAAAAGTAGGGAAGCCGAAACCGCCAATAATAATATAATGGATGTCGTTATAAGCTAAGATTGTTAGAATTTTTTATCAATGAAAAGAAAAAAAATAATAAACGAGCTAGATTGAAAAAAAAATTGACAAGGCCTATGTAATATCTGTTGGGGATGACGACTCTGATTGAGAATGCCTCTGGGATTATTAAATAAAAATGCAAAAAAATATTGATGCCTATTGTAATCTCTCTCGGGGATGGTGACTCTGATTGGGAAATTCCTCTGGGATAAGGTATGCATAGTCTAAAAAGCTCAAAAGAAAAAAAAAAGATAAAAATTTGATGCTAAATTCTTTTGATCTTGGTATAGAACGGTTAGGAATTAGTCCAGTGACTGTTCCTTTTGTTCTATAAGCTTGAAGTGGGATTAGGTGAAACGGCAGATTCTAGTGTGAGACCCTAGGTAAATTAACCGAACTTGAACTTAAATTGCATGATACGAGCTTGGAACCGGATTTGGGTTTAAGTGGACACATATACTTGCAATCGCGGTTAACACGAGTTTTAATTTTAATAAAATAATCAATATCTTTGAACCCGAATATTTATCTGATTCTGATTCCTTATGCATAAGTCTTTTTCGGGGAAGAAAAAAGGTTAAGTGTCGGGATATTTGATGGGGGTAAAATACACATATTTCGTTCGTGTAAAATGTATAATTATTGTATAGTTTTTATTTGTTTTGTTTAGTTATTAGTATTATATTATATTATTTTGTGTTTTGGCAGGTTCTGGTGTAAATGGAGCGAAAAAGAGTAAAAAGGAAATAATCAGCCAGTTGGGCAGAGTAGAATGCCAGTGACCGAATAAAAATTGCAGCTATTTTCTGTGAGTAGACCGAGGCCACTATCTCTATTTTATAAGTTAGAGGGGAGACATACATTGTTCAGTCCAGCTATTTGAGAAGAATCGTAAATTCTATGGATATTGGGCCTTTTGAAACAACATATACACATTGTTATGACAATTAAAAAAAGGACCCTAATCATAATTTAACATATATACATGGTGGAGACGTGATCAGAAGAGGAGTGGACAAACTTGGAGTTTGATTTAAAAGACATGTGGGCCGTGAAAGTCTAGCCCAGCAAAGGGTTACGTGAAAGTTGGATTTTTAGTGCCTTCAAACATTTTTTTTATGATATATTAAGATAACTAGATTTTTACCTGTGTGGTGCGTTGCGGCGGCAACGTCACGTTTGTGACTTTGCGACACGTGTTACGATAATAACATTAAAGCGTGGTGCCCACGCGTGACATGACACATTTTTAACTTTGTTAAACACGTTACGTTAGTGACATTAACATAGTTAGGCATAACAAAAAGAGTATAATGTCCTGCACGTTTTGGTATAAAGTTGTAAAAGTAGTTTAATCTATTCAGTTTAGGTATTAAATAGAAAATTCACAGAACGAATTAGAGTCCCATCTTCCAAATTCGTAAATTAACAACAATGAAATAAAAGTATAAGGCATATATGGTAAATCTGAAAATTTACATAGAAAAATGTGGCATACCTTGCCAATGTCTTGAAGACAGTTAGGAACCAACTCTTTCTTGAACCTACACAAAAACAGTAAATACACCCAAGTTGGTTTAAAATGTTACAACTAATGATATATAATATTTTGTTTGCAACTATATGTATAAAAGTAATAACTTACTGAGATTGTGTTTATAATGGAAGAGCTGCATATCCAATTTTGTTTCAAAAATACCTTCAATTCTCAATAATACCCAAAATACACCTGCAACAATTTTGCAATCTTTAATCGACTTTGACACATTAAAAAATGTGACCCATAAAAAATGACATGTTCTGACCCGTTATCCTTCCCAACCGGGTCAAACAGATTAAGTGTTGTCCGGTGTGGATTTTCTCTAAATTATTTTTGGCGTTAGTTATTACCTATCAACAGTCTATTTGTCGATCTTATCGACTGAGGATTCTGACAATGATCTAGTCGGTAACAACAAACGGTCCTAAACGATAAAGGTCAAAACAAATAAAAATGTTAAATAAACAGTCTTCCTCAACCGATCAATCAACTTGATCAAAATCATAATACAAAAGTTCTTCACACAACATTCAATCGACTAATAAAAAAAAGTTACATGGCAAGAAAAAAAGGAAATACCTATAATATCTCCTTGGTACGGTAGCACAAAGTTGTAGTTTAGTATATATATCGCAAGTGGAGAAAAGATTATAAGTGTAAAGACAATTATAAAAAAAAAAAGCTATCGCATAAAGGACAATTATGTCATAAATCACGGGTGGAGAAAAGGTTACATGTGTAACATAGGTGAAAACGATGACACTAATTCACTTGAAAGTAACACGGCAATAAACCTAAGACTAAAAGATAAAATAGTAAAATTAGGAAAAAAGGGCTCTGCAGACCTTGAACTCGGAACAGTTCATTTGGTGAGAACAGAGGTTATGACACGCTCTAAATGGCATTAGTTCTAGCGATTGAACAACCTACTAAAAAGTAAAACTTTATCTAAGTTTATCACTTCCTCTTTTACCTAAGTAACAATATTCTATCTACTAAAAAATACACAATGATATAGCTTTTATGTGCACGACTTGCACTCAAACTCATCTTCTGAACTCACACATACTTACACTTACACTTTCCGACGATCCTTCTGAGCTTCATATTCTCTAAATGTCAATTCGTAACATGGCTTAAACATGTGGTTTCGTCTGGAGCCATATTGAACACCTCATTAACTACAAATTGTAAGGGCTTGGTTGGTCGGTTGAAGATCTGTGTTTGTCCTATGATGGCACATAGTGGTTTCAGGATTTTAGTTGGATCTTCATAGCCTTCTTGGATGGCTATTTCAAAGCAACTTTTTTCAGCATCATGTCATAGTGGGGAATGGTGCATATTATTGTATGGTGTTATGTGATGGTGCCATATATGACTATATACATTCAAATCTCAGAAAACTGATATACTAATATACCTGGTATATTCCAATTGAATCTTCAAAAGCCTCTTTTTGACTGTTACAAAACAGAACAATCTAGATGAAATTTTACTCGTGTAGGTTAAACTCCCACATGACCACATATCAAACTAAAATCACAAAAATCAAAATATCTGATGAAACTGAACATAAAAATGCCTCGATTTGAAATGAAATATAACAAATAACCTTCGAATCAAGTCAAGGAAGAGAGAAAAACACGCAATTTGGAGAATCACCCCTTCTTCTGCTTATGAAACTCGTCATTTTGATACGAACAAAACCCTAATTCGATTTTAATTAAAATATACGAACAAAACCCCATCTTACGTGATCGGTATGATTTGCTGGTGGAAGTTTCCGACGCCTTTCAGGTTGATCTAGTCGCCGATTCGTCACCACTACAGAACACCATCGTGGACCATTGTGGTGGTGGAGCTGTTCAATGTAAAGGATGCGGGCGGTTCGTGGCAGTGGTGGACCTATTCTGTGTACATCGTTCATGGTGGTGATGTGGAGAAAGATTGGGTGAAACAATTTGATCAGGGTTACGAATAGAAGGGGATTTCTCCCCGTATAGAACAAAGGAAATAGATTTAAACAAAAGTCAAAGTTGACGTGATATCAGCATGCTCAGAACCACCGACCTTTCTCTTTAATGTTATATAAATATATCCAAAAACCTAAGATATATATATATATATATATATATATATATATATATATATATATATATATATATATATCCCTACATACTAAAAAAAAGGAAACAATCAGAGGGGGATAGACGGCACGGTTGAAGGATCTTGAGAAGATTTTAAGAAGTTGGAGAAGGATCGATACGAGAACGAATCCGGGACCGAGAGAACAAATATTTGACACGCTTCAGTTTTTATTTTTCGGTTTCTTTTTCGTTTAGACTCGTTTGGTTATGATTCTTGCCATTAAATATTATTGTTTTAATTATTCGAACATGATTATTGGCTAGTTTTATCTTTCCAACTAGGTTGAGATGAACTTAGAACCTTTGTTTTGATTTTTATATTTGACGTTTTCGACTATGACGTGTTTTGATTTAAAGTAACTTTGCTTTGTTGCTGAATATGATTATGTGTGCTAGTTCTTGACTGTGATTATTGTTTGGTTATTGATTTTTGATGTGTTTAGAAAGAAGAAATTCACCCTAGACATATTCTAGTCACTTATAAGTCGTTTATTCCAGGTTCTCGATCTAGAGTTTGGTTTTAGAAATAATCCAAGGTGACCAAGTTAATTATATTAGCTAGGTTAAAGTGTGCATCCAATATTGATGATTAGAAATATGATTTGGGATTGCTAGGTCTGTTCTATGCGTTGTTTGATAGTTTGAACACTCGATAGCTCGGGGTTCTTCTATTTATTCGCATTTAGTTTCTTCCTAGATATTCAGTGTATCAAATTGAGGTTAGCTTCACATCTAAAAGATTACTAGGGTGATCCTATTCTAATTCTAGTAGTTGTGGGATTTGGTGTCGATAGGTCGACTCGGTCCATCTTAGCACTTCATTACGTGTTCTAATTGTTCTTCATAGTCGGTTTCTAAGAACTGGAGAGTGGGGGTCCCGCTCTGAGCTGACTAGTTACTATAGGACTTAATTATTCTTAGTGGGAAGTTGGTCGGATTAGATATTAGATCTTTAGTCGATTGTCAAAGTCATAAGTCATTACATGTTCTAAGGGATTCATTGCCTAGGTGGTTTCTCCTTCTGATTGATTTTAAACCTCGTGTTCCCAATCGTTTAGCTGTCTCGTTCGTCTTAGTTAGTTTAATTTAGATTTTAGTTAATTAAACCCCCCCCCCCAAACAACAAAACAGTTAAGTACAGTTAGGTTAGAGTCAGTCTATTCAGAGTCTAGTAAACGTAGTCAGTAGAGTCTCGTGTGTTCGACACTCGGACTTACTTAGGCTATACTACATTGACCGGTGCACTTGCCGGTTGTGTGGTCTAGGTTTTAGAGAGTCTTAGTTTATAAATTTGAAACTTAGCGTGTCTAGTTTAGGTTAAATTTAGTTAGTTTTAATTGACCACTTTTTGCACATCACGCGCAGGACATTTTTTTGAAAAATAACGCCATCAAACGCCCAAGGGGGCGGAACCGGGTCTTGATCCGGCGTGTTTGGTGATTTTTTTTTTTTTGAAAAACAACGCCTGACTACGGGTGGTCTAATGATCGACTAATCCCTTGTTTTCCTTCTTTAATATTATTATTACTAGGTTAGAACCCCGTGTATTACACGTGTTGAATAAATGTAATTTTATATATTAAATAATAAAAACTTATATTTTTATGAACCCCGTATATTATGCGGGTTAAATAAATGTAATTTTTTATATCAAATAATAAAAGAAAGTTATATCTTTAAAAACCATGTGTATTACACATATTAAATAAATGTAATTTTGTATACTAAATACTAAAAATGTCATATCTTTATAAACCCATGTATAATCGGGTTGAACAAATCTACCAAATAATAAAAAAATTACATCCTTAAAAACCCCATATATTACATGTGTTGAATAGATCTAAAAAACAGTTATATCTTTAAAAACTATGTGTATTACACAAATTAAATAAATGTAATTTTGTATATCAAATACTAAAAACGTCGTATCTTTATAAACCCGTGTATAATCGGGTTGAATAAATCTACCAAATAATAAAAAAAATTACATCCTTAAAAACCCCATATATTACATGTGTTGAATAGATCTAAAAAACAGTTATATCTTTAAAAACTATGTGTATTACACAAATTAAATAAATGTAATTTTGTATATCAAATACTAAAAACGTCGTATCTTTAAAAAACTCGTGTATAGTCGGGTTGAAAAATCTACCAAATAATAAAAAAATTACATCCTTAAAAAATTCCGTGTATTACACGTATTGAATAAATCTAATTTTACATAGCAAATGATAAAAAAGTTATATCTTTAAAAACTTCTTGTATTACACGGGTTATATAAATTTAGCTTTGTATAGTAAATAATAATAGTTAAACTTTTAAAAACCCTGTGTTTTACACGAATTGAATAAATATAATCTTGTATACCAAATAATAAAAAAGTTATATTTTTAATAAATTAGGATAACATTTAATACTAATTTATTATTTATATATTTAATATAAGATAAGTAGGAAATAGGGGTATTTGTTTTAAAAATATATTAAATTAACAATTAGATTTGAGGATAATATTTTATTAAAGTATGATAAGATTTAATATTAATTTATTATTTATTTAGTTAATATAAGATAAGTATATATTTGAAAATGTCTTCAATGAATGACACGTGTCCAAAAGTTGGTTTATTTTATTATAGTAGATAGATAGATTTTGTATACCAAATAATAAAAAAAAAGTTATATTTTTAATAAATTAGGATAACATTTAATATTAATTTATTATTTATATATTTAATATAAGATAAGTAGGAAAGAGTGGTATTTGTTTTAAAAATATATTAAATTAATAATTTATATTTGAGGATAATATTTTATTAAAGTATGATAAGATTTAATATTAATTTATTTTTTATTAATTAAGTTAATATAAGATAAGTATAGATTTGAGGATGTCTTCAATGAATGACACGTGTCCAAAAATTGGTTTCTTTTATTATAGTAGTTAGATTAGATTAGTTCAAACAAAAAAAATGTATACCAGAATGATAGTATTTTCCATTTATGTTAGTTTTTTTTCTACTTTTTTTTAATTTAATTACTTTATTATATATTTTTGTTTATATATTTACGTTCATTTTGTTTCAGTATTATCATTCTATATAATTTTCGTCATAATAGGCTCAGACTCGATAAAGCTTAGCTCGTTTCAAGCTTTTTCTTGAGCCGGTCTCGAGTAATAATAAAATATGTGTTGTTGTTCTTGACATATTTTGTGTTAAGTATGTTGGGGCATATTCGTTGGATCATGTTCATTGCATTTCTCTTGGAAATTCTTTGCTTTCGTTAAAATTTATGCCATGTTTGGATGAGCTTATTTTACCTTCTTATAACTTATTAAATTCTTGGAAAAGGAGTTTTTGTGAAATGGTGTTTGAGTTATAAGGTGAAAATAATCTTTTTAGGCATTGAAAAAGAGAAATGAAATGTCGCGTTGAGGGAGCAGCAGAAAGAAGTTCTCAAAGGGATGGTTAGAAACTTAGAATAGGGTATTGGAGTTTATGGAGGGTAAGTAATGACATCAGGTTCAACAACAATCCTATGACATTGAAAATATTATCGCTGAGACCAAATCGGTGGGATCTTTATGGTATAAAAGTAGATCTAAGAATCGAAACATTAATTGGGAGGATTGGTGCAAGTTTGTAAATATGTAGTTGTGTATTGGCAACCTTGATTTGAGGTGTGTCTGTGTTTTTAATGAAAACTTTTCAAAAAAAGTCATTTGGTTGTGACTTTTTAAAAAAAAAAGATAAAAAGGTTAAAAAGTCAATAAGGAGAAATGAAAAAGTTTATCCAAACATGTCTTTAAGAATAAACTAACTTTTCTTAGAGATTATCAATAAGCATGTGAGAAAATTATTTGATTGCAACTAATCTCGTTTTTAAAGAGGTATCAGTCTCTCTCAATGGTAATTTTCATTTTCTTTTACTTTACAATGCATACTACTCTTCGGTATGTATAGAGAGGTTAGATAACCAACTAACCTCTCTAACTAACTCAACTAACTGACCATCTCTATACATATACCCTATACACACACATTTTAATATGCCCCCTCAAACTAAATAGGGAGCATCTACGTAAAGTTTGGACCTCAGACTGTCAAAATGAACACCAGACAATCATTTGGTCAAAAAATTTGCAATCTAAAATGTAATGGAAACATACCGAACTTGTAAAGTACCCGCCAAAACCATGTCACGAATAAAATACAAGTCAATCTCCAAATATTTGGTGCACTGATGAAACACCGGGTTGACTACAAGATATGTAGCTCCAATATTGTCACACAAAAGAGATGGTGTACAAGTCATCGTAATATGTTTACAAAACTGGATATAACTCGAAAACTATAAAGGAGTTAGGCGAATTAGGGTTTATTCCGGTTTTAATTAAATTGTTGGATGGGAAATTTGTTGAGGAAATTCAAGCTGCAGCGAAGGCTAATCTATGATTTTGATGTATATTGAAAACCGAAGAGTTTATAAGAAGGATCAGAGAGGGGTGGTGAGTGTGGTTCGTCTATTAGATCCATTGATAACGAATTTAGACAAGAAATATATTGTTTTGATTATGCTTTCGTTAACTCATTCGAAGAAATGTCGTAAACAAATGGTGAAATTGGGATCTTTGTTGCAATCGGAGAAGCTTGTGGCAATGGGCTTTCAATTGAAGATGAAGAAAAATGGTGGGATAGGGTTTTTAATTGAAGATGATGAATGAGGAAATGAAATTGTACTTTAGGTTTTTTAGGGTCTTATAAGATGAATTAAAATGAAAAATATACCCTCACACGTTAGGCATGTGAGGGAATTAAACTGAGATAATTAACTTAGTTAGTTGTAAAGGATTGAACCTGCAACAAAAATAAAGAGTAAATTGCTAAATTCGTCCCTGAGGTTTGACTCAAATTGCTAGATCAGTCCAAAATCAAGTTTTGTTGCTAAAATAGTCATTGGTCCTAATTTATGTTGCTAATTCAGTCCACTGAAAGGGAAAATGATTGAACTAAATTAGCAATTTGAGTCAAACCTTAGGGACGAATTTAGCAATTAACTCCTATTAATTGGACTGAATTAGCAACATAAATTAGGGCCAATGACTATTTTAGCAACAAAACTTGATTTTGGACTGATCTAGCAATTTGAGTCAAACCTCAGGGACGAATTTAGCAGTTTACTCAAAAATAAATGTAAAGGTTGTTTTTAGTAAGTTTTAAACATATAGGCCGGAACCTGCAAGTTTGAAGAACAGTGAATGACGTTTTGTGCATCTTATTCTTTTCTTAATTCAAGATGTTTAAAATTTTCATTTTATATATCTAAATAAAAATATAATCTTTATGCATCATAACATTAATAATCTTTCAAAACTAAAGATATAGAAAAAAAAATTTCACCTAATCTGATGAAAATAAAATACATAAGATATATATTTGTTTTAATTGTGATTATAAATAAGAAAAGCTTCACATAATTTTATGGATAGGTGTAACATATCAATCACAATTAAATTTATGTGACAACATAATAAAAGTAATATTTATCTAGAATTCTAAATCACTAAAATAAGAATTTTATTTTAATTATTATGTTTATTAATATTGACCATTTTGGAATCATTAACACTTTATAATTTTAAGGAATAAGAATGAGAAAATATTTATAGATTTAAATATGTAAGTTAAATCAATATAGTTTAAAGTATTTAATAATAATAATAATTTAGTTACGTAAATTTGTGTACACTTTGTTATAAAATTACATAATTTATATTTTTAAATCTGTATAATACACGAGTCTATAATCTAGTTGTATATATAAGAAGCACCCCATTTTATAAATATAAACTATTAATAATTAATAATTAATAATATGTGTGTACATTTTGTAATGCCCACCCAGTCCATATATAGTCTCACAATCCCTTGTTAAATCTTAATCTCCAGCATACCATACATACAAACAAGAGCAATCAGGATGTTGAGAATGGGTGCCATGGTGGATGTTCTTGAAGAACTCCTGATGATTATGATGGTTATTATCACAGAACAATTGTTGCCGCATCTCGCCGGTGTCCTGATCACCCAGTCCTCGCCATCCACATCATCTTCCATAGATTCTTCTTGTTTTCTTGTTTTCTTTTAGACAGTCATTTACATAACACAAACCCATATGTACCTTGTTTCCTTATTAATCTCATATGTTTTTCTTACTCATTCTTTACTTCATCTTTTTTGTAATCATTTACATAACTTGAAACGAACAGGCATGAGCAAAGGTCCGCCTAGTTCGGTTCGACTCGGTTAGCTCGATTTATATTTTAATATATATAGTTTTTAATAAAATAACTAGAGGCCCACATTAATAAAGTTTGAGCCAATATTCAAATATAGCTCATAGTAATTAGAATTGAAGTTCAATACCAATACTCTATTGTCTAACACTCCAATATCCATTGAGTATTTGAGTTAGAATTGAACTCCTATACTTATAGTCTATTGTCTAATACTCTAACGTCCATTGAGTAATTGAATCAAAATGTCAAATACTGAAATGTGAAGCGTTGCTTGATACTCAAGTCTCAACCGCCATTCGATTCAGAAGTACATAATCCTAATCAAAACCCCTCATCGGCCATCATTATTCAATTTCTCCATCGCCAACTTGCCAGTATTTTGCTTCAATTGGTTCATTCGTTTTCAAACTTCCGATAGAACAACGGTCTACTTCAATCGATCGACATTCATCTTCCCACTCACTTAATCTCTCGATAGAACCAATGTAGTATTTTTTATTCTTTGTTATTTGTTAAATTTATACTTCTTATTTATTGAATTTATACTTGTCTTCTAATTCAGGGATGAAAACTGCACTTTACTTTGAAACTAACACCCCCATCGTCACTTTTCTTTTTTGTTCTACGACACTCGTTGCTCGCTCGGTGTTCGGTCAACAAATGATCGGATCGAAAGACGCTCGTTCAACTTTGGCTTGGTTGAATAAACGCTCGGTTCGATTCGGTTCTGTTTGTAAACGAATCTAGTACGAGCAAAGGTCTGATCGGTTCGGCTCGTGAACAGCCCTATTCCAGACGGAACCATTTTTATCAATAAAATATTTTAGTGATCATTATATTATATTATAAATGAATTGGAAGTCCAGAATACATATGCACAAGTGATGTTGCAATTTGAAGCAAACAAAACATGTGTGAAGGTGTCCAAGTGAAGGCAACAATAACATTAACCGATAATATATAAAAAGAAAAAAGTTGACATTAATCTATGTAAAGTGACACAAAAAATGGTGACATGCTGACCCATCATCTTTGTCTTCTACGTCTTCACCTCTAATTCTGCTATCTAGAGGTCCAACCTGGTATTGTTGTGAGAATTATGCATGGGCCATTTTCTCTTAGCCCGGTCCCTTATGAACAATATAAGCCCGTGTAAGGCCCACTTGTCCATTACAAACTTATCTGACAACTTAGGCCCTTCAATTGGCCCAGGCTTATATGGAATTTTCGGGCCAGCGGTAGTACTTAATAAAATACTAGCATCATGCCCGCGCGACGCGGCGGGAGCGACACATTGTATTGCGATACTCGTTTTTGATAGTTTTCTTATTCATATAATATTTATTATATCATCATTGTGATAGTCTGATAGATATATATATCAAAAGCGAAGTAATCAGGTAATCCATTTAATTGTGTTGTGCATGGTTAGTCTATTTTATTAACTAAAGTCATTTGTTAGTCTATTTTATTAACCAATCGGTTTCGGTTAATCACTTCGGTTATTCGGTTAGATTTACGGTTTTTTTGGTTTGGTTTAGTTTATTTCGGTTAATTGCAAAAATCAAACTTGGCTACAACATTTGCTTAGAAGATATATAATTTCGATATATATACATGAAATGAAAGTATAGATATATGAAATGGAGATACGAAATATATGAAGTGTAGGCACAAAAGCTAGAAATATATGAAAATATGAATGATTCGGTTCGGTTCAGCTAATTTTAGTTAAACGAGAGTACAAAAAATCTGATAACTAGTTTTTGGTTAATTTGGTTTTAAGTTTTTAGTTAATTCAGTTTTTGGTTGATTTCGTTTTGGTTTCGTCGGTTTTTAGTTTGGTTTAGGTTAACGATTTAGTTATTGCTCCCCAATAACCGATAGGTGCACGCGCGATGCGGCGGAAAACACAGACATTGCCACACTGCACAATGTTCGGTTGGTTAGATTATTATCCTCAACAGAATCGAGGTCATCAGTTAGTCTATTTTGTCTGCAATCCGTTTTCAGCTAATTTGTTTGGTTTATTCAGTTATATTGAGGGTTTTTGGTTTGATTCATTTAGTTTTGGTCAGCGAAAATCAAACTTGGGCTAAAACCTTTTATTAGAAACACATGAAATTTAGGTATAAATACATGTATAGATACATGAAATGAAATGAAAGTATAAATATATAAAATGGGGGTATAAATATGAAATACATGAACTAAAGATATAAAAATTAGAAATATATGAAAATATGAATGATTCAGTTTAGTTAGTTTTGGTTAAAGGAGGGTACAAAAAATCGATAACCATTTTTGGTTAATTGAGATTTCGGTTAATCAATTTTCAATTAATTCAGTTTTTGGTTGATTTCGATTCGGTTTCGGTTAACGATTCAGTTATTACTCACCTTTAGAAATTGTTAATCACGTAACATATCGGTTTTTTAAATTAAAATACTATAGCAATGCTATACTCAAATTAAAGAGAATAAGATACTCGTTTACATGGGGTAATTGATGTGCACAAAATGCAACATATAAATTACATCAATTGTGGCATAAAATTAGCCTTTTTTTAGTACTAATGTTGGAAAAAGTGTGTTTTTGTCTTCCTTTTGTATTTTTGGGATTAAATGAGCTCAAATGAATAAAAGAATAAAAAAGGCAGCTAAATCTAACATAAATACAAGAAAAGGAACAAACGTGGCATGCCCGACCTCCCGACAACATCTTCCCAAGCAAAACAAGAGAAGAGAAGGCTGAACACGCCCCGTGCTCTGTGAGCACGGGGGCGTGCCCAAGTATCAGCAGAAAAGACAAAGTTGTAGAAGCTTCTATCACCCACCACGGGGGAGTGCCCAGCGGACATGGGGCCGTGGTCAACTATAAGATTCGCAGAATCTAGGGAAATCTTGATAGTACAGATACGTTTCTTCACACGGGGTCGTGCTCAGCGGACACGGGGGCATGGTCAACTAATGCAGACAAAGTGCAATTAATGAAGAAAGAGAAGGAGGTTGGACATGGGGTCGTGCCCAATGGACACAGGGCCGTGCCCGAGCTGCTGTTCAGGCTATAAATAGGGGTGCTTGGCTCATTTGCAAACCATCCCTTGGCACACCACCTCTCTCACACTTCACCCACCCTCCACCACCATCACAACACCATCATCCACCACCATCATCCATCATCCATCATAGAGTGTGTGAGTCGTCTCGGGATCCAAGATTGATCGTAAGAGTTCTTGACAATCAAAGGCCATGTTTGCCTAAGTCTCTTACATCACTTGGTGAAGACAAGTGTCTAGTGTAATACTTTTTATTTTTAATCTTTTCGCACTTTTTATTTGGTTATGTATTAATGACTTTAATAACTAGTTTCTTATGTTGAAGGTGATTGATTCTTCCTTATCGTTTGCCCGTGGTGCCTTGGCATTATTTTACTGTCTATATAAAATAAAAGATTTTCACCATTCATATCTCCACGGTCTATATGGAGATATGTTGGCTACCTGGTCGGGGGTTAAGGGAACGGTTTGGTAAGAGTCTTGCCTTGTTCAGTGTATAGATCCTGCAAGGACCCGGGTCAAATTTAGTAGGACCTCCTTCAATACCCACCGGTATTGGATAGCGGGGGTCCAAACTCATTGATCCCCTCATATGTAAGCTACTATTAAAACTTTAACCCGGCTACTTAGGACTGTATCCCTGCTGACTCAGACTACTTAGCCGAGGGTAACGTCACCTTTAAAAGAGGGGCCTACCAAATTATGCATTAATAACTTAATTAATTATCTTTCAATAATCTGACCCTTTAGGATTGTATCCTTGCTGACTCAAACTACTGGGTTGAGGGTAACGTCACCTTCAAAAGAGGGGCCTACTACAATAACTAAAATAATCTCTTAAAAAGTGCAAAAGTGCGGAAATAATCAAAGGTTACACTACACACGAGTCGGATCCAAGTGATTCATCTTGTCTATCTGTTTTTACTTTTATTTTATTTTTCAGCATTTTAGTTAGTTTTATTTTTCTAGTTTAAAAACCTTTTTTCTAACTTTTGATTTGATTAGACGTTGAGGATAAACCGGTACTAAAAGCTCTTGTGTCCTTGGACGACCTCGGTATCTTACCAACACTATACTACGCTCACGATGGGTGCACTTGCCCATATGTGTGTTTAGTGTTAGTAAATATCGTGTTTTATAAATTTAAAACTTGGCTAAAAAGTGTAAAAGATCTTAAAATATACATAAAAAATATAGCACACTTCACGCACATCAGTAATTTAAAAAAAATATTAACGTACCAAAAAGTTATGACCGTTTAAAAGTCGTGGGGGTGAGTTAGTTTTTTTATAAGGGGATAAAGTGTAACTTATAACTAATTATCTATAATCTCGTTAAAGATGAGGGGTTAAAGCGTAATCTAGATAAGAGGATTAGATTGATGGTATTTAATCACTTAACATTAACATTCTGTAACTATTAAACATTCTGGATAATGACTAAGTACGTTGGGTTTTAATCACTTGTACACTAAGAAATCATCTACTTGTACCTTTTAATCAACTCGTCAATACTAATACTGACCAAGACAACTATCAAAATGTCGACAAAAATGAGTAGGTCGTCATGGTACTTTTGAATTTTTTTAAACACCATAGTTTATAAGATATGACATGTATACGTAAAAGAATTATAAGTTTGTTGTAGAGGAGGAAAATTGTAACTAATTACTCGTAATTATGTTAAAACTCGGAGATTTAAGTGTAATAAGATGAGGGGCTAAAATATAATTATTATTTAAAAGACCAATTTACCCTCATTTTATGGGTGTATTTATAAATTAAGATAGTAAAAGTTTTATTTTTTGGATATCTTAAAATGTATCTTCTTCATTTATTATCTATAATCTAATCTAACTTATAATAAAAGACTCCAAATAATGCCACATGGCATTCTCTTCTTCAACCTTATAAATTTTATTTATATTTATATAATATATTTCTTTTAATATTATTAATAACTAATATATGGATATCACTCATCTTTATCCTTATTTTTACCTAATATTAATCTAATTTTTATTAAAAGATTCCAATTAATAACACCTCTTTAAATTTAGTTTTTTAAATAAATTAATTTTGACTTTTATCTTTTTTCTATTATTGAAATTATAATAATTCAATTACACCTCTTATATTTTAATAAGAAATAAAATTACAGATAAAGTAACAAAACAATATTTATATTGATTAATTTCTTTTGTTTATGTTAGTATGTTATCTTTTATTTTTAAAGATGTTATTTCTTTTAGGTAGTGTTTGGTATGTAAGGATGAGAGGTGGAATGGAATGGATGATTACGAGGGAATGAAGAAAAAGGTGTTTAGTTGGTCAATGGAATGGAATCACCCATTCCAAAATGCATTCCATTACGTCAAAATCATTCCTTCCACCCCCCCATATTTTTTTTCCATTTCATCCTCTCTTGCACCATTCATCAACAATACCACAACCCAATACCTTCGCCACTGTCACACCCCAACCGATGGTGGAATCATCGGGGCATGGCACTGAGCGAAACAGATTGTCCAGAAGTTTCCATAACAATTATTATCACTATTCAATTTATATAATACGTCCCATACCGTACCTCAAATTGCATACAAATTATTATAGATAACATCAAGTCAAATATTCTGTTCCGACAACTCAGATTTAAATATAAAAATTGTTTAAATGCTTCTAGAGACTCGATCTGCAAGATCTACAGACAACTATGCTCTAGACGCTTATTCTAAGCTCGCCTTCCTAGCAGATAAGCATCCTAATTGCATGTCACATACGTTAAAATAAAGTCAATACATGAAATGTAAAGTGAGCATACAAGTTTGATATAGCATATAGAGTTCGAAATTGTTTACGCATAACCAGCACGCACACAGAGGAAAACGAAGCATGTTAATTATCGACATGGATCTATCGATACCAATGACTGCGGGTTGACTGTCCGAGACAGTTCGCAATACATGACTACCACCGTAATCCATGCAAGTAATTGTCCTTAACAACCCCCGTGTGAACGGGTGCTGAGTCCAAACTATAGTACTACGTCGTTAAGGCAGGTAGTCAGCATTCCACATGTAAACACAATCAACAAGCATTCATTTAGTCACGTAATACATGCATAATCAGTTAGCGTCTAAAGAAATTGAGTAGTGTGTTCGATTGTGTTTTAAATAGTAACGTATGTAACACCCAAAAGTGCTAAAGCAAAAAGGGTTCGAGTATACTCACGGCGATTGATTGATGGATTGAAGGGAGCGCTTGAGAGTAGGGTTAGCCTGAATAGTTCGATAGCATAACCGATGAGCAATGCGTAAAATGGAAACAAGTGATGATGGGTCGAACAGCCTGGTCGATCGAACGGTAGGTTCGATCGAACGGGTTGTTCGTTCGGTTAGCCAGTCCGTTCGGACAGCCTCTTCGATCGGCCGGTAGGCTCGATCGGTTGGACTGTTCGAGTGGATTGTTTCTTCCTTTGTGTAGGATGTGTTTGTGTATGATGGATTGTCCTTTTGAAGTTTTCGTTGTAGTATTTGATAACACTGAAGTGTTCTTACCTTTCAGGTCGATCGATCGAACGGTCTGTTCGATCGGCCGGCTTAACCGATCGGTTAGACACTTCGATAGTGAGTCCTCAGCGGGGTGTCACCTGATCGGACAGCATGTTCGATCGGGTGGCACCCCAATACGTCGAACAAGTTAAAATTCGATTAAGGGTTGAAGCATAGTATCTCATGATCCGATGAGTAATGTTTATCGAACAGCTCGTTCGATCGAACATTACTTCGTTCAATACTATACATCATGAAATTGTCAAAGTGTGGGGCCATGTGCTAGCCGATCGGCTGGCCTAGTCGATCGGCTGACATGTCCGATCGGTTGGGCTGTTCGTTCGAACAGCCTGTTCGATCGGTCAGCATCCTGACCTGGTCGGCCTGTTCATCTAACACTTGGCTGTTCTGATTGTTTGACGTTATATCGGGGTATTTTGACAACGAGCTGAACCATGGAACCTTTGTTCTTACTTGTTTCTCCTACTTGGACAGGAATGACCCAAGTCCGGCCGGTGAACGGTTCGGTACGGTAGTTTAACTTTTAAACCGAAGTCGGTGAACCTCGTAGATAGAATCCGAATCTTGAACCACACAAACATTAGAATGATTAGTGAGTTGGCTCAAGCTCCGTCTCTACCGATTTGAAAGCATTGAGTGTAAAAGAGTTGAAAGAAAGTTGAAATTCATTCTTTCAATCCTTCACATCATGTAAATGCTTAGATCTGTGATGGATCTTAGTTTGTTTATGTGTAAATCGGCTAGATCCAAGTGATTCTTGGTGGATTGAGGTCATAACATGATGTTCTTGAAGAACACCATGATGACATCATCCTAGAATGCTTAGATCTTGATGATTTCGCAATTAGAAATCAAGATTTGAAAGATAGAAAGATATAGGAGTGTGTATTGATCAAGAAAGTACAAGATTTAGGATGAAAACTTACCGAAATCGGAAGAAATCTGAGAAAAGAAGGGGAGCACGAGCTGGTCGGTCAGAGGGTTTCCAAAAGTGGAAAGAATGACAATGACAGACCTATTTATAGGCTTCCCAAAGAGGAAAGGCTGGCCGATCGGCCAGGCATCCCAATCGGAGAACCTGCTCGATCAGACAGTCTGTCCGATCGGCTGGGCTGTTCGATCGGCTAAGAGCCTGATCGATCCACAGCCCGTTTCGAGTGTTCGGTGCGATGATTTCTGGTATTTCGATTTCGATTGAAGACGATATGAGTACGATAGAGTTTCCTATTCAAATTACTTTTAATCCCAACCACTATATCTACATACAAGCATCTACATTCGATATTTGATTTCGATTTCGATTGAGTTCGATTGAGTTTCGAGTTTCGAATTGATTGATTCGATTGGTCACCACATATAACATAAAGTAAACACGCACAGGTAACACGTAAGGCACACACACATGTAATATAACACCAAGTTCGCATAATTCGAGTATCGAGTTCGATTGATGATTCGATTAGCTTGATTATTGATTGGTTAACTTTATCGCATTGTTACTTCCTACTATTCACTGTCGTAAATCGCTTCGCGTCGATTAAACATTCGATTACTTTGATTCCTTGGATTGACAACACTTACTCCACATAATACAAAACATAAAATAGACTTCTTACAGTCAAAGAAGTCAAACTTGACTTGAACTTTGACTTTGACTTTGACTTTGACATTCGAAAACACGGGGTGTTACAATACTACATTGACCGGTACACTTGCCGGTTGTGTGGTCTAGGTTTTAGAGAGTCTTAGTTTATAAATTTAAAACATAGCGTGTCTAGTTTAGGTTAAATTTAGTTAGTTTTAATTGATCACTTTTTGCAAATCAAGTTTTTGGCGCCGTTGCCGGGGACTCTTGGTGATTGCGTTTATTAGCTTTGATTAGACTTAATTGAAAATTTGTGCTACTTGTATAGTTGTGTATTTTTTTAGTTTGTTTTCTTGTATTCTCTTTACCTTGTTCTGCTCTTTCAACTCTCTTAATGGCAGGTGATCCTATTGACGTAGATATCTCTAATAATGAGTCTCATCCCACCGAACCAATACGGGATTTGTCAGATGAAGAGGATGAGGAAAGTGAAAATGAGCTATTTTGGGAGAGAGAATTTGCGGATGAGTTTGAGGGTTTGTCGGAAAATGAAGAAGTAGGTACATTTGATCCGGAGGAGGATCTAGCATACTTAGAAGCTTTACTTGCAGGAAACCCAATGACGGACATCAAACAAGAAGATGTGGTGGTGGAAGAGGAAGAACACCACAGCTGGCCCGTGGTACTGATAACGAATCCGAGTAAAAGTTCAAAACCACGGGAGAAGGCAATGAGAAGAACACCTGGGATCATGATTCGGTGGCTCCTACCAGGTAAGTTCAAATTTTGGTGTGCTAACCCGTTAAAAGTTTTAAAATCATTTTATAATTCGACCACAAATTTTTTAAATGTTTATGAGGAACGGGTGGAATTAAATGGGTTAGACCGGGTTCAAATCAAGGAAAAGCCTCCTGATTAAATTCAAGTGTGTGGAGGTTTTGTAGAGTTTGTATCGAGTCGTAGTTTTTGTATATTGAGTCTTAGTTAGTAGTTTTTGAGTCAGTTTTTTAGAGTCGGTACTGCTTTGGGTTTTGTTTTGCTGTGTTTATGCAGGTTTGGAGTGTACCACCCGTACTCAATCTCCATTCGGGTGATTCGGAGCTGCCATATTAATAAACCCAAGCAGACTAGGCAACGATCGCGAAAGAAATGCTATACGATCGTTCGTTGGATTCAAGACTCGTACAACTGGCACTGACTTTTGTCCTAACATGCTAAGTCTTTTCCAACTCTCTCTGTATTTTATTTATTTCTTATTTATTTTTAGTTTCCATCTCTGCATTGGGGACAATGCAAATCTTAAGTGTGGGGTTGGGTAACTGTTTTTTAGGTTAGTTTGAGTCATAAAAAACTCAAAAAAAAAATTAAAAAAATAGAAAATCCAAAAAAAATTTGAAAAATAGAAAATGTCTCTTGTTTTAGATGTTTGCATAATAAAAACGGAAAATGATGGAAAATCGGATTTGTTCAGGTTTCAAATAATAATAATATGAGAATAAAAAAAATTAAGCTTGTTTCTAATTTGGGATGTGTGAGTAGGTCTGACCCGGTTTTAGGTTCCTTTGAGCTAAAAATATACCTAATTGTTGATTTGCTAGTGGGTTCTCATATAGGAAAAGTAGGGAAGCCGAAACCGCCAATAATAATATAATGGATGTCGTTATAAGCTAAGATTGTTAGAATTTTTTATCAATGAAAAGAAAAAAAATAATAAACGAGCTAGATTGAAAAAAAAATTGACAAGGCCTATGTAATATCTGTTGGGGATGACGACTCTGGTTGAGAATGCCTCTGGGATTATTAAATAAAAATGCAAAAAAATACTGATGCCTATTGTAATCTCTCTCGGGGATGGTGACTCTGATTGGGAAATTCCTCTGGGATAAGGTATGCATAGTCTAGAAAGCTCAAAAGAAAAAAAAAAGATAAAAATTTGATGCTAAATTCTTTTGATCTTGGTATAAAACGGTTAGGAATTAGTCCAGTGACTGTTCCTTTTGTTCTATAAGCTTGAAGTGGGATTAGGTGAAACGGCAGATTCTAGTGTGAGACCCTAGGTAAATTAACCGAACTTGAACTTAAATTGCATGATACGAGCTTGGAACCGGATTTGGGTTTAAGTGGACACATATACTTGCAATTGCGGTTAACACGAGTTTTAATTTTAATAAAATAATCAATATCTTTGAACCCGAATATTTATCTGATTCTGATTCCTTATGCATAAGTCTTTTTCGGGGAAGAAAAAAGGTTAAGTGTCGGGATATTTGATAGGGGTAAAATACACATATTTCGTTCGTGTAAAATGTATAATTATTGTATAGTTTTTATTTGTTTTGTTTAGTTATTAGTATTATATTATATTATTTTGTGTTTTGGCAGGTTCTGGTGTAAATGGAGCGAAAAAGAGTAAAAAGGAAATAATCAGCCAGTTGGGCAGAGTAGAATGCCAGTGACCGAATAAAAATTGCAGCTATTTTCTGTGAGTAGACCGAGGCCACTATCTCTATTTTATAAATTAGAGGGGAGACATACATTGTTCAGTCCAGCTATTTGAGAAGAATCGTAAATTCTATGGATATTGGGCCTTTTGAAACAACATATACACATTGTTATGACAATTAAAAAAAGGACCTTAATCATAATTTAACATATATACATGGTGGAGACGTGATTAGAAGAGGAGTGGACAAACTTGGAGTTTGATTTAAAAGACATGTGGGCCGTGAAAGTCTAGCCCAGCAAAGGGTTACGTGAAAGTTGGATTTTTAGTGCCTTCAAACATTTTTTATGATATATTAAGATAACTAGATTTTTACCTGTGTGGTGCGTTGCGGCGGCAACGTCACGTTTGTGACTTTGCGACACGTGTTACGATAATAACATTAAAGCGTGGTGCCCACGCGTGACATGACACATTTTTAACTTTGTTAAACACGTTACGTTAGTGACATTAACATAGTTAGGCATAACAAAAAGAGTATAATGTCCCGCACGTTGTGGTATAAAGTTGTAAAAGTAGTTTAATCTATTCAGTTTAGGTATTAAATAGAAAATTCACAGAACGAATTAGAGTCCCATCTTCCAAATTCGTAAATTAACAACAATGAAATAAAAGTATAAGGCATATATGGTAAATCTGAAAATTTACATAGAAAAATGTGGCATACCTTGCCAATGTCTTGAAGACAGTTAGGAACCAACTCTTTCTTGAACCTACACAAAAACAGTAAATACACCCAAGTTGGTTTAAAATGTTACAACTAATGATATATAATATTTTGTTTGCAACTATATGTATAAAAGTAATAACTTACTGAGATTGTGTTTATAATGGAAGAGCTGCATATCCAATTTTGTTTCAAAAATACCTTCAATTCTCAATAATACCCAAAATACCTGCAACAATTTTGCAATCTTTAATCGACTTTGACACATTAAAAAATGTGACCCATAAAAAATGACATGTTCTGACCCGTTATCCTTCCCAACCGGGTCAAACAGATTAAGTGTTGTCCGGTGTGGATTTTCTCTAAATTATTTTTGGCGTTAGTTATTACCTATCAACAGTCTATTTGTCGATCTTATCGACTGAGGATTCTGACAATGATCTAGTCGGTAACAACAAACGGTCCTAAACGATAAAGGTCAAAACAAATAAAAATGTTAAATAAACAGTCTTCCTCAACCGATCAATCAACTTGATCAAAATCATAATACAAAAGTTCTTCACACAACATTCAATCGACTAATAAAAAAAAGTTACATGGCAAGAAAAAAAGGAAATACCTATAATATCTCCTTGGTACGGTAGCACAAAGTTGTAGTTTAGTATATATATCGCAAGTGGAGAAAAGATTATAAGTGTAAAGACAATTATAAAAAAAAAGCTATCGCATAAAGGACAATTATGTCATAAATCACGGGTGGAGAAAAGGTTACATGTGTAACATAGGTGAAAACGATGACACTAATTCACTTGAAAGTAACACGGCAATAAACCTAAGACTAAAAGATAAAATAGTAAAATTAGGAAAAAGGGCTCTGCAGACCTTGAACTCGGAACAGTTCATTTGGTGAGAACAGAGGTTATGACACGCTCTAAATGGCATTAGTTCTAGCGATTGAACAACCTACTAAAAAGTAAAACTTTATCTAAGTTTATCACTTCCTCTTTTACCTAAGTAACAATATTCTATCTACTAAAAAATACACAATGATATAGCTTTTATGTGCACGACTTGCACTCAAACTCATCTTCTGAACTCACACATACTTACACTTACACTTTCCGACGATCCTTCTGAGCTTCATATTCTCTAAATGTCAATTCGTAACATGGCTTAAACATGTGGTTTCGTCTGGAGCCATATTGAACACCTCATTAACTACAAATTGTAAGGGCTTGGTTGGTCGGTTGAAGATCTGTGTTTGTCCTATGATGGCACATAGTGGTTTCAGGATTTTAGTTGGATCTTCATAGCCTTCTTGGATGGCTATTTCAAAGCAACTTTTTTCAGCATCATGTCATAGTGGGGAATGGTGCATATTATTGTATGGTGTTATGTGATGGTGCCATATATGACTATATACATTCAAATCTCAGAAAACTGATATACTAATATACCTAGTATATTCCAATTGAATCTTCAAAAGCCTCTTTTTGACTGTTACAAAACAGAACAATCTAGATGAAATTTTACTCGTGTAGGTTAAACTCCCACATGACCACATATCAAACTAAAATCACAAAAATCAAAATATCTGATGAAACTGAACATAAAAATGCCTCGATTTGAAATGAAATATAACAAATAACCTTCGAATCAAGTCAAGGAAGAGAGAAAAACACGCAATTTGGAGAATCACCCCTTCTTCTGCTTATGAAACTCGTCATTTTGATACGAACAAAACCCTAATTCGATTTTAATTAAAATATACGAACAAAACCCCATCTTACGTGATCGGTATGATTTGCTGGTGGAAGTTTCCGACGCCTTTCAGGTTGATCTAGTCGCCGATTCATCACCACTACAGAACACCATCGTGGACCATTGTGGTGGTGGAGCTGTTCAATGTAAAGGATGCGGGCGGTTCGTGGCAGTGGTGGACCTGTTCTGTGTACATCGTTCATGGTGGTGATGTGGAGAAAGATTGGGTGAAACAATTTGATCAGGGTTACGAATAGAAGGGGATTTCTCCCCGTATAGAACAAAGGAAATAGATTTAAACAAAAGTTAAAGTTGACGTGATATCAGCATGCTCAGAACCACCAACCTTTCTCTTTAATGTTATATAAATATATCCAAAAACCTAAGATATATATATATATATATATATATATATATATATATATATATAGGATAGGAGTTGACCAGAAAGTCCAAATTTCCTAAAAAATGTAAAAAGTCATAAAACACCATAATGTCAACCATAAAACACACCAAAAACCCACAAATAATATGATGAAGATTACTAAAACATCATGTATGTGGGTTTTGTGTTGTGTTTTAGATGTTAAGGCTCTGATTGTGGAATGACAAATATTATTGTGTTTTATGTTGTTTAGCATTGTGTGTTTTATATTCATAGTTCTACGATAGTGTGTTTGAAGTTTTTATGGACTATTAGAGTTTGAATATGGTGTTTTAGTAATATTCATTCTATTATTTGTGAGTTTTAGGTGTGTTTTATGCCTGAAATTATTGTGTTTTATGACTTTTTACACTTTTTAGGAAAAACACACTTTCCGTAGGATCCCCACTCTATATATATATATATATATATATATATATATATATATATATATCCCTACATACTAAAAAAAGGGAAACAATCAGAGGGGGATAGACGGCACGGTTGAAGGATATTGAGAAGATTTTAAGAAGTTGGAGAAGGATCGATACAAGAACGAATCCGGGACCGAGAGAACAAATATTTGACACGCGTCAGTTTTTATTTTTCGGTTTCTTTTTCGTTTAGACTCGTTTGGTTATGATTCTTGCCATTAAATATTATTGTTTTAATTATTCGAACATGATTATTGGCTAGTTTTATCTTTCCAACTAGGTTGAGATGAACTTAGAACCTTTGTTTTGATTTTTATATTTGACGTTTTCGACTATGACGTGTTTTGATTTAAAATAACTTTGCTTTGTTGCTAAATATGATTATGTGTGCTAGTTCTTGACTGTGATTATTGTTTGGTTATTGATTTTTGATGTGTTTAGAAAGAAGAAATTCACCCTAGACATATTCTAGTCACTTATAGGTCGTTTATTCCAGGTTCTCGATCTAGAGTTTGGTTTTAGAAATAATCCAAGGTGACCAAGAAATTCACCCTAGACATATTCTAGTCACTTATTGGTCACCACATATAACATAAAGTAAACACGCACAGGTAACACGTAAGGCACACACACGTAATATAACACCAAGTTCGCATAATTCAAGTATCGAGTTCGATTGATGATTCGATTAGCTTGATTATTGATTGGTTAACTTTATCGCATTGTTACTTCCTACTATTCACTGTCGTAAATCGCTCCGCGTCGATTAAACATTCGATTACTTCGATTCCTTGGATTGACAACACTTACTCCACATAATACAAAACATAAAATAGACTTCTTACAGTCAAAGAAGTCAAACTTGACTTGGACTTTGACTTTGACTTTGACATTCGAAAACACGGGGTGTTACAGCCTCCCCTTGTTTAGGGAATTTCGTCCCGAAATTAGGCTCGAAGCTGCACGGCACCGTGAATGATTTTACCAATTTCTCGCTTCAGATCTTCATTTGAACAACTGCGGGTACTTAGCCTTTATGTCGCTTTCGAGTTCCCAAGTGAACTTCGCACCTCGTTTGCCTTCCCATCGGACTTTTACGATAGGGATGCGCGAGCGTCTGAGTTGCTTGGTTTGGCGATCCATGATTTCGACAGGCCTTTCCATGAAATGCAGCGTTTCATTGACTTGAAGGTCATCGAGAGGTACAATCAGATCATGATCAACTAGGCATTTTCGGAGGTTTGACACATGGAAAGTTGGGTGGACGTTACTAAGTTCCTCCGGTATTTCGAGTTTGTAGGCGACTTTTTCGATCCTTTCCAGAATTTTGAAAGGTCCAACATATCGAGGCGCTAGTTTCCCTTTCTTGCCGAATCTGACCACACCCTTCCAAGGTGATACCTTTAGGAGTACGTAGTCGCCAACGTCAAATTCAAGGGGCTTGCGTCTTCTATCGGCGTAACTTTTCTGTCTATCCCTGGCTTTCGACAAGTTGTCTCAAATCTGGAGGATTTTGTCAGTCGTTTCTTGTAGTAACTCGGGACCGGTGAATTGCAAGTGACCGATCTTGTGCCACACAATAGGCGAACGACATCTTCTTCCATATAAGGCCTCGAATGGTGCCATTTGTATGCTGGCATGATAGTTGTTGTTATACGAGAATTCGACTAATGGTAGGTATTTGTTCCAATTACCATCGAAGTCTATGACACATGCACGGAGCATGTCTTCAAAAGTATGGATCTTTCTTTTAGTTTGCCCGTCGGTTTGAGGATTGAATGCGGTACTCAGGTTAAGCGTCGTACCAAGAGCTGCTTGAAACGTTTCCCACAAACGCGAGGTAAACCGAGCGTCACGGTCTGAAATGATGCCACGAGGCGTACCATGATTACAAATGATATCGTCGGTGTAGATTCGTGCTAGTCGTTCTACCTTGTAGTCTTCCCGTATTGGTAAAAAGTGGGCTGATTTGGTCAGACGATCAACTATAACCCAAATGCTGTCGTGACCTGTCGGCGTGGGCGGAAGTTTGGTTATGAAATCCATAGCTATACTCTCCCACTTCCATATGGGGATTGGAGGTTGTTCGAGTAAGCCAGAAGGTCGTTGATGTTCAGCCTTAACTCTCGCACAAGTCATGCAACTTCCAACATAGAGAGCAATATCCCGTTTCATGCCCGGCCACCAGTACTTGTAACGAAGGTCCTGGTACATTTTATCCGCACTGGGATGAATAGAATACCGGGATTTGTGGGCTTCGTTCATTATAATCTTTCGCAAATCGGTCTGCTTAGGGATCCAAATTTGGTCCAGATAATAGAAGATCTCATCTGCTTTGCTCACAAGCTGAGCTCCATCGTGATAGATCCTCTCTTTCTTCAAAGTGCGTTCATTAAAGCAAGCATGCTGGGCTTCACGGATGAGGGTTTTGAGATCATGCTGGGCTTGGGTATTGCGAATACTGAGCAAATAACTCCGCCTGCTGAGCGCATCGGCAACAACATTTACCTTGCCTGGGTGATAACGAATCTCACAGTCGTAATCGTTAAGAAGTTCTACCCATTGGCGTTAACGCATGTTAAGTTCTTTCTGATTAAAGATGTGTTGTAAACTCCCGTGGTCGGTGAAGATCGTACACTTGGTACCATACAGGTATTGTCGCCAAATCTTCAATGCAAAAACAACTGCGCCTAGCTCGAGATCATGGGTTGTATAGTTCTTCTCGTGGATTTTGAGCTGTCGAGATGCGTAAGCTATAACCTTGTCCCGTTGCATGAGAACACAGCCAAGACCAAGGTTGGAAGCATCACAATAGACAATAAAATCGTTGTTTCCGTCGGGCAATGTGAGAATGGGAGCATTGCAAAGCATATGCTTGAGGGTTTGAAAAGCAGTCTCTTGTTCGGTTCCCCAAGCAAAAGTCTTGTCTTTATGGGTAAGGGCGGTAAGCGGCACAACGATCTTAGAGAATCCTTCGATAAATCGTCAATAATAGCCCGCTAGTCCGAGAAAAGAGTGAACTTCAGACGGGTTCTTAAGCGTAATCCAACTCTTAACTGCTTCAATTTTCGCGGGATCGACATGAATACCTTGACTATTAACGATGTGACCCAGAAACTGAACCTCCTCCAGCCAGAATTCGCACTTGGAGAACTTGGCATAGAGTTGATTCCCCTGGAGTAGCTCGAGAACCAAACGTAGAAATTGCACGTGTTCGGTCTTCGACTTAGAATAGATCAAGACATCGTCGATGAACACGATGACGAAACGGTCTAGAAATGGCTTACACAAATGATTCATCAGATCCATGAAAACCGCGGGTGCGTTGGTTAAACCAAAAGGCATAACAACGAATTCATAATGGCCGTATCGAGTTCGAAAAGAGGTTTTGGGGATGTCTTCCTCTTGAATGCGCAATTGATGATAGCCTGAACGTAGATCGATCTTCGAGAAACATTTAGCACCTTGCAGCTGATCAAATAAGTCATCGATTCGAGGCAAAGGGTAACGGTTCTTGATGGTTAACTTATTCAATTCCCGATAGTCGATGCACATCCTGAACGACCCATCCTTCTTTTTAACGAAAAGGACTGGTGCGCCCCAAGGAGAGGTGCTCGGGCGAATAAAGCCTTTTTCAAGCAATTCCTGGAGTTGGTTCGAGAGTTCCCTCATTTCGGATGGCGCGAGTCGATAAGGGGCTTTGGCAACAGGATTAGCTCCAGGAATGAGGTCGATACGAAAGTCGATATCACGACTTGGCAGTAGTCCGGGAAGATCATCAGGGAACACCTGAGGAAATTCACGAACCACTGGAACGTCCTTGACTTCAACCTTCCTTTTCTTTTCCTTCTCCGCTACTACAATGTTGGCTAAGAAAGTTCTGTATTCCTTGCGGAGATACCTGCTAGCTTGAGTGCATGACATGAGCTTGAGACCTTTCGAAGCAGTTTCACTGTACACACATAAAAGATCACCATTCGCGAGCGAGAATCGAATCATCTTATCAAAGCACACAACTTCAGCATGGTTTTCGCGAAGAAACTCCATGCCTACTATGATGTCGAAACTTCCGAGTTGCACAGGAATAAGGTCGATCGGGAAGATGTGATTGTTGAGCTCGAGGGTACAATCATGGAGAACAGAGTTAACGGCGACAGTTCTTCCAGTAGCGACTTCAACTTCGAACGACGAGGGGAGATAAGAGCGCTTACGACTAAGGAGCTTCTCGAATTCAAATGACACAAAGAAGTTATCAGCTCCAGTATCAAACAAACATGATGCATAAATACCATTCACAAGGAACGTACCATTAACCACGTTGTTGTCGGCCTGGGCTTAACGAGCGTTGATGTTGAAGGTTCTGGCACGGGCTGCTTGTTGCTGCTGCTGAGGCTACTGCTGCTGCTGTTGGGGCTCTTGTTTCACTACCCTGTTCGGGCACATGTTTGCAAAATGGTTAGGATCACCACATGCAAAGTAGACTCGAGCATTGATCGCGGGTGCTTGAGCTGCGGGTTGGCCTTGAGGGGCTGGGAGTAGAGCTTGATGAGCGGCGGCTTGAACTGGGGCTTGACGGGGACCATAGCGACAGTTCGCAGTGAAATGACCGTAGAGATTGCAGTGAGCGCAGAAATGACAGGCGATTCCCACCGATGATGATATGAGCATGTTGGGCAGAGCGGGTGGGGACCTGTGTAAGCACGCTTTGCTGGTGGTGCATTGGTCACTGGAGCTGGTCGGTGATGAGACTACTGCTGAGCCGGTACGGCTTGCAGAGGGGCAGCAGTTGTTGTGACAGCACAGTTCTTGCTGGAGCTGCTGTTGTTGTGCTTCTTCTTGCGGCGCGATGACTTGGATGGCTGAGCAGTGGAGTCTGTGGTTGGTGCAGTAGTAGCTTGATGCAGAGACTTGGATGGCTTATCCCAGAAACCAGACTTTACCCGCTTGTCATTGATCTCGGCGGCAAGCAAGTAAGTCTCTTCTATTGATGATGTCTTGGCGGCGTGAACAAAGTGGGCTACACAATCTGGTAGAGCTCGAATGTACTTCTTGATGGCCATGTCTGGCGTCTTGACTTGATCGGGACAGATAATGCTAAGCTGCTTGAAGCGAGCAGTTAAAGCAGCGTTGTCTCCGTCCTTCTGCTTGATGTTCCAAAACTCGTCCTCCAGCTTTTGGCGTTCATGGGGAGGGCAGAATTCGTCCATCATGATGGCCTTCAGCTCTTCCCAAGTCAGCTCATATGCTGCATCATTCCCGCGTTTGTTTCATTCGGCCGTCCACCAGTCTAGGGCTCGGGACTGGAAAATGCCGGTTGCATTTAGGGTACCGAGATTTTCAGGACAGCCGCTTTGGCGCAGAGTGACTTCAACCGAATCAAACCATTAAACATGGCGGTAGGGCCACCTTCTCCGGTAAACTCTTTGGGTCCGCATGCCTTAAACTGTTTGAAGCTGAAAACGGTCTTGTTGGCATCTTTAGGAGCATCAGTTCACGACTCCTAAGACGATTTGCTGACGTTTTCATATACCTCGCTCACAGCTTTTGCCACTTGCTTGGCGATGATAGCAGCGAGACGCTTGTCTCTCTTCTCTTGGCGGGTAAGAGGGGTTCGGTGTCCAGATGACGACATGGTCTGCAACAGACATCGTCGTAGGTCTCAGACACAACAATCGAATCTCACCTCACACGTCTACTACTTACTAAAGCTTAGGAACACGTCGAAACACATATCACATAAACACGTAAGCACATAACCACAGATTCACGTAATCATCGAAGCACAGAAGCACATTGAGCACGGAATCACAGAAGCACATAAGCACGTAGGACACGAAAACACATAAACATAAAAACACAGAAACATAGAAGCACATACGCATTTAGTCACAGAGGCTGTCAGAATACAGAAGCCTACTATTCAAAGCTCGCGTGTCGTTCATGCATAGTGATCGCGTATTGTATATCGAGTAGCATTGTATAGTCGTATAGCGTGTCGAGTAGTATAGTATAATCGTATATTGTAGCGTAATCTAGGTTTGTAGCGACTTGTTAGCGTTTTGAGATAGAAGAGCAATGCGAGTCGTGTGTTTTGATCGAAGTGGTAGCAAAATCTAGTAATTCTCCAAAAATTTAAACACATAAACAGATATATGCACATAAAACATATAAAATCGACGAATGATCAGAGTAGGCAACTGCGGACTCAAGATCGAAACACATAAAATCGAGGGATAGATTATCTGCGGCTATTAGACGTCGACTACCCAAAGCGATTCGACTATTCGCAATAGACTTGCCGTCATATTTTGACTTTCAGGTTCGTGCTTCTGCCTCGATTCTTGGGCATTCAACACACATTCCTTAGGTCATACTCGTGAGTTCAGGTCGTTGAAGTCCGTCGAGGCTTTGGTGAGATAAATAAAAATCCGAAACGAGTTGTCAAGGTTTGGGTTTCACCCCTAGCTTAGCAACTTTTTTCTTGTTTTAGTAAAATTGAGGAGATTATTCATCAAAATATGGATTTCACTCCTGATTTGGTATAATTCTCCTTGTTGGTTCTGAAAATTTAACGAAGAAATCATTGATGAATTGATAAAATCAGCATTGATCAAGCAATTTAGTCGAGGGTTTGCGGTTTTCACACTTAATCCTGACTAAATCGCTTGATCTTATTTGAAGATTTGAGTGTAGTGATAGTGAAGAGTAACAGGATATAGCACATAAGCTCGGTCTGTTGGTTCCTAACTATAGTCTAGGTCTCTAAGACAGCGACCCGGACTATGTCGTGTCTAGCCTAATTCCCTATAGTCATGGCTTTGATACCAATCTGTCACACCCCAACCGATGGCGGAATCATCGGGGCATGGCACTGAGCGAAACAGATTGTCCAGAAGTTTCCATAACAATTATTATCACTATTCAATTTATATAATACGTCCCATACCGTACCTCAAATAGCAAACAAATTATTACAGATAACATCAAGTCAAATATTCTGTTCCGACAACTCAGATTTAAATATAAAAATTGTTTAAATGCTTCTAGAGATTCGATCTGCAAGATCTACAGACAACTATGCTCTAGACGCTTATTCTAAGCTCGCCTTCCTAGCAGATAAACATCCTAATTTCCTGTCACATTCGTTAAAATAAAGGCAATACTTGAAATGTAAAGGTGAGCATACAAGTTTGATATAGCATATAGAGTTCGAAATTGTTTACGCATAGCCAGCAAACGAAGCATAAATCGACATGGATCTATCGATACCAATGACTGCGGGTTGACTGTCCGAGACAGTTCGCAATACATGATTACCGCCGTAATGCATGCAAGTAATTGTCCATAACAACCCCCGTGTGAACGGGTGCTGAGTCCAAACTATAGTACTACGTCGTTAAGGCAGGTAGACAGCATTCCATGTGTAAACACAATCAATAAGCATTCATTTAGTCACGTAATACATGCATAATCGGTTAGCGTCTAAAGAAATTGAGTAGTGTGTTCGATTGTGTTTTAAATAGGTAGCGTATGTAACACCCAAAAGTGCTAAAGCAAAAAGTGTTCGAGTATACTCATGGCGATTGATTGATGGATTGAAGGGAGCGCTTGAGAGTAGGGTTAGCTTGAATAGTTCGATAGCATAACGATGAGCAATGCGTAAAATGGAAATAAGTGATGATGGGTCGAACAGCCTGGTCGATCGAACGGTAGGTTCGATCGAACGGGTTGTTCGTTCGGTTAGCCAGTCCGTTCGGACAGCCTCTTCGATCGGCCGGTAGGCTCGATCGGTTAGACTGTTCGAGTGGATTGTTTCTTCCTTTGTGTAGGATGTGTTTGTGTATGATGGCTTGTCCTTTTGAAGTTTTCGTTGTAGTATTTGAGAACACTGAAGTGTTCTTACCTTTCAGGTCGATCGATCGAACGGTCTGTTCGATCGGCCGGCTTAACCGGTCGGTTAGACACTTCGATAGTGAGTCCTCAGCTGGGTGTTGTTGGACCGTGTTCCGACCCTGAATAGTCAGTAGAGAACGTTCATCTTCATGTACGAAGGCGGAATCAACGTAGATGAAGTTACACAGCTTTTCCTATTCAATTCCTTCTCTTTTATTGCTTTCCGATGTAATTTTGACAGAGTTTCATTACAGCAACAATGGTCCTAGATCCGCTTTAATGTTCAACATCACAAGTATATATAGTGTGGCCTGGTTCGCTTATATGGACATGTCATATGAGCGGACCAGCCATCTTGACACAAAAGCGGACCAGCTTGGTGACACATAAGCGAACCAGTCAGTAACCCTATGAGCGAACCTGACCTTTAACATATGTTCATAAAAGCGGATCTACAACATAAGTTTCTAATTTTGACACTCTAGACCCTATGATGACCTATCTTGACCTAAGACTTCATGTAGACGTAGTCAACAGACACTTCATGCATCAACAGACTCCCCCTTGGATGTTGACGAAGTCTTCAGCTCCTGAGTCTTCAGTCTTGGTCTTTTCTCCAACTCTCTGTCTTTTCATCAAAAGCATTCTTCACAGGTTTCAAATCACAACCTGATTCCATCTTCAGACTCCCCTTTAGCTGTTGATCCAGACTCCCCCTTTCACAGACTCCCCCTCTTGATATGCTAGAATCTGAGAAATCTTGCTTAAGCTTTGACAATTAGCTTCCGTTGGGAATAATGAAGTCCAAACCTGTTACTCAACCAATAACGTTACAATCTATCTTTTTAAAATAAATCACAAACTCAATCAGCTTCAGAAATCCACTCAAGTATTCAGGTCCAAGTTAATGACCCTGATACTCAATTAATCTACCAAGTTCAACTTAATGACACTGGTTGATCATTTGACGAATCAAACTGATTTTGTAAAAGCATTTTCACATTTTCTAAAATAATGTAACAAGCATCAACTTAATGAACTTGTTTTATCTTTGAAAACATTTTCAAACTTCAACAAAGTAAGCTCTTCTCATTTTTCAGCTCAGAATCTCCTGCATCTGCTACAAATCTCGAGAAACAGACAATCAACTTTCCACTCTGGTTTGTCTAAACTAAAGTAGAATTGAAAAATATTTTTGGATGTTTTTTAATGTGTTCTAAACTAAGAAATGAAATAACAAAAAAAAACTTAAATTGCAGAAAAATAAAGAAATTGAACTATATACAAACTTATTTTTGGCGAGCGTGTCAGGGGATCATATCAGCTCTTCAGACAAATTACTAGTACCGTTAAGCTTAATTACATTCTCAGACTTAAACAATTCACCTCGATTGTCGATATACTAATCCATCTTAAATTCTCACATAGATTTTAATCTATTCAGGATACGATTTAGGTGTTTTATGAACTTAGCTCAATTCATGTGTCCCACCTCTTGAATATACTCCCGTATCCAGAATCCCAATATTCAGTCTTACAGGTGAGTATACTACAATGATATCTATTCATAAATTAGGTATGCGAGGGCCGAGGGATCTCAGGTCGATACTTCCGTATATGCAGAGAGATATCAGCTTCGACTTTTCAGTATGTCCCCTTTAGAGGATCTTTTAGCTACAACAGCAGCGACTATCAATTTTATTGTTTCATCTGCATGCTAAGGGTTTATGCTATGTTTCAAGCATTGGGTGAAAGTATTAGCCAGGGACTAGGTCAGAACTTCCGTTCAGCAGAAGTCTCGGAATAATACCCCAGACATCATTGAGTATAAAAACCTAGTATATCAGAATACGAGACCTTTCAAACGAGATTTCAGGGGTTACCTATATATCCAAGTAGTGTTCCCCACGAATTTCACAAGTTTGAAATTTTAGGTTTATATCCCGAATAAATCTACTAAATGTGCGAAAACCTATCGACACATCATCAGTGAGACAGTTTAACTCATTTAGTCTTTACAATTCTTTAGCATACTGTAATTGTCTAGCCGATGTACTATCATTTTCCCTATATACACAAGCTCTTTTTCAATTTTATCATGTTTTTGTATTTTTTTCATTTTTACTGTTTTTGTATTTTCTGAAAATAAACTATATACAACTATCTACTCCCCCTAAATACCAAAACACGTAAAAAACCATTGCAGATTGTTTCTCGTCTTCATCCGCAATAGTACTCTCATCAACGCTCACAATTCCATCCAACACCGAAAGCAATTTCATACCATTAAGTTTTAACAAATATTGAAACCGATTTTTATCAAAAGCTTTGGTATGCAAATCAGCTTTTTGTTCGTCAGTGTGGATTTTCTCAATTCGTATCAACTTTTTCTCGAAACAATCGCGAATAAAGTGATGACGAATTTCTATATGTTTAGTTTTAGCGTGATGTATTGGATTTTTAGTTATATTAATTGCGGCCTCATTATCAACAAACAGAGGTGTGTTAAGAAACTGCAAACCGTAGCCGTGCATCTGTTGCTGTATCCACAGGATCTGAGAGCAGCAACTACTAGCAGAAACATACTCCGCTTCACATGTAGATAGCGCCACAGACGTTTGTTTCTTACACTGCCAAGTAACCAATCTAGGTCCAAAGAACTGGCATCCTGCAGTTATTGATTTCGTGTTGACTTTGCAGCATCCGAAATCCAAATCGGAATACCCTTCGAGCATAAAATCGCCTTTTCTAGGATACCACAACCCCAATGTGGGTGTTCCTTTCAAGTAACGTAATATCCTCTTGACAATGATCATGTGCGAAGCTCTCGGGTTAGATTGATATCTTGCTGCGAGGCACGTTGGATACATGATATCAGGACGTGAAGCAGTTAAATACATCAAAGAACCTATCATGGAATGATAGAACGTTTCATCAGCCCTGTCTCCGGTGAGATCTGGGTGAACTCATGATTAGTCGCAAGTGGGGTAGCAGCAGGAGTAGAACTTGACATTCCAAACTTCTCTAGAATATCATGCACGTACTTCGTCTGGTGAATGAAAATTCCCTTAGGTAGTTGTTCAACTTGTAAACCCAGAAAGAACTTCATCTCCCCCATTGATGACATTTCGAATTTCTGCTTCATCACCTGTTCGAAATCTTTGCACAATTTCTCATTTGTTGACCCAAAAATTATATCGTCTACATAAATTTGAACGATCAGAAGATGTCCGTCGACCTCTTTAGTGAAGAGAGTGGCATCCACTTTCCCTCTGATAAAGCTGTTAGCGAGTAGGTGTTGAGACAAAGTCTCGTACCAGGCTCTCGGTGCCTGATGTAGACCATACAACGCTTTGTCCAGCAGATAAACTTTGTTCTTGTGGATTGGGTCAGTAAAGCCGGGCGGCTGACCAACATAAACCTCCTCTTTGAGCTTCCCATAAAGAAACGCCGATTTAACATCCAACTGATATACTTTAAAGTTCTTCCAAGACGCAAATGCTAGGAAAATTCTGATAGCCTCTAGTCGTGCTACAGGAGCATAGACTTCTGTAAAATCAATCCCCTCCTGTTGACTAAAGCCCTGAACAACGAGTCGAGCTTTGTTTCTTACAACCACTCCTCTGTCGTCTCTCTTACACTTGAATACCCATTTTGTATTCATTTTCCTTTGACCATCCGGTAAATCCACTAACTTCCACACTGCTAACTTTTCAAACTGACTTAACTCTTCGTGCATTGCTATGACCCAAGAGTCTTCAGTAAGCGCCTCTTTGTAAGTTCTCGGTTCAACCTGCGAGATAAAACAACTTAATGAAAATTCAGTTTGTAAAGGTGCTACTGTAGAATAAAAACATGTTAAGCCATGGTCTATTTGACGTCTTGTACGAACGCCTGAATGCAGTTCTCCTATGATTAACTCCTCTGGATGATAAGAAAGAGTTCGCGGCATCACTTCGCTTGGAACATCTACATTTCCCTCCAGATTAGTAACATTCTGTTCTGCATCTTGTTCACCAACTTGGTTTGTTTGACTTGATAACTGGATCTGCTCCCCCTCAGAGTCTGAATCACCATGATCAAAAACTGGCATGTTTTCAGCTTCTTGATTATCATTCACCTCCGACTGATTACCAGGAGCAACTTCATCATCATGTTCACCAGCATGACTAGGACCTGCTTCATCATCATTTGAAGTTTTCCGAGGTCTTCCAGAATACTCCGCTGGGAACCTGAGCTGCGACTCATACTCTCGTAAAATATCCAGCTCATCAAAGAAATCTTCATCTTCCTCTGATTCTTCTCTCATGTCAAACGAATCCCAAAGTTTGTCATAATGATAATGCCATGAATCACCAGGATTCTGTGGCGGCATAGTGTAACCTTGACATTCAACATTCGCTGCTTCAATAATCCGCTTCTCATTTGGAACAAAGACACGTCGCATTGGATTGGCATAACCAACAAATATTCCCTCGATGCTCTTCGGACCAAACTTTCCACGAAGCTCTATAACTGTACAAGGTGACCCGAATGGTTCTAGATACTTCAAATTTGGTTTGCGGTTATTGATTAGCTCAAAACACGTCTTGTTGAACTTCTTGACAGTAAGAACCCTGTTGGGCGTATAGCATGCGGCAGAAACAGCTTCAGCCCAGAAATTAATTGGTAATTTTGAATCTGCGAGCATAGTTCTAGCCGTCTCGATTAGCGTCCGGTTTTTGCGTTCTGCGACTCCATTCTGCTGCGGAGTGTACGGAGCACTAAACTCATGCAGTATACCTCTTTCATCACAAAATTCTTCCATCTTACTGTTTTTTAATTCAGTACCATTATCACTTCTAATTCTACTGATAGGCCTTTGGTACAGATTCTCAATTCTCTTAAACAACGCCATCAAACTGTCAAATGTTTCGTCTTTCGATTTCAAGAATGAAACCCACGAAAATCTGGAATAATCATCAGTCACGACCAAACAGTAATAATCTCCTGTAATACTCTTGACATTCACCAGACCAAACAAATCCATGTGAAGTCTTTCCAATGGTCTTGAAACTGAATTGACTTGCTTTGTAGGGTGTGACTTTTTCTTCTGTTTGCCTTTAACACAACTAATGCACTCCCCTTCTAGATGAAAACCTATGACATGAACTCCTCTCACCAAACCGTGATGCACCAAATGATTCATTTTTCTAAGATGTATATGCCCCATCTTCCGGTGCCACAATCTTGATTCTTTCTCAGTTGCTCTGGACACGAAACAATGAGCTTGACCCGTGGTTGTAGTAGCTACACTCATGTCCAACACGTACAGATCATTGACTCTTGGTGCCCTCATGATGATCCATTCCTCAGGTATCACAAATCCCGGTTTCAAGATCAAACATTCTTTGTCAGTGAAGTGAGTAGTATACATCCTGTCACAGATCTGGGAGATACTCAGCAGGTTGTTCTCCAGCTCAGCGATGTAGTTAACTCTTTCAAACGTTACAATTCCGTTGGATAACGTTCCTTCACCTATAATCTTTTCTCCTTAATTACCCGCAAAACCCACGTAACCACCATTAATGTTTCTCACATCATACAGTAACGCGGTCTTCCCTGTCATATGTCTTGACGCTCCACTATCCATGATCCATCTGGATACAAGTTTTGGAAGATCCTGCACATAACAAACTATCACTTAAACAACTTCAAGAAAGATGCCGATACATGCTTCGCGATCCAGGAAGCTCCGGCAATTCAAACTGTTTAGTCAAACATCGAGTCCACCCAGGCCTCATCAGCCTTAGGTGTAACCTTGACTCTCGCAATTTGAATTTTGAAATTTTCATCCTTGAGAGGTGGAAAATTTGCATCATAATCAACAGTAATTGATTCTTCAGCCTTTTTCACCTCAGAAGTTGAAATTTTCTTCTCAACTTTTGGTTTCCAAACTTGTTGAGATAATGCAACCCTTTTGTAAAATTTGTCGTTTTAAGTTACCAATTTCTTTACGGATTCATTTTTCACATTCTTTTTCTCAACAACGATTGGTGTTTTACCCTTCACATCAACTTTCTTCTGTTGAGTCTTCACAGTTTCAGTCTTAGGCTTCACATTTGTACACTTTCGTGCAATGTGACCAACTTGATTACATCGAAAGCAAGTTCGAGTATCAGCCACTCGACTTGTGCCTTCAGACTGAGACTGTGAAGCTCTTTTCTCAAAGAACTCTTTGTTAGATTTTGAAAAAATTTCTTTTTCTTCATCAGCAAGTGAACTCGAACTGTTCACAAACTTTTTCTTCTCGACAAATCTCTTGTTTGTAACATTTCTTTTCTGATACGATTTACCCCTCTGATAACCACCCGACCAGTTGTTTTTGTTGTTATTAAAACGCGGTGGATTAACAGATTTCTTGTTGTAAACCTTTTCTTTCTCAAACCTCATTTTACTCTTCGTTTGACTCAATTTGTTCACTTCTGACAATTCGACTTCGACTAGTTTGAAAACATTTGTCAATTTGTTCATGTTTACATTCTCAATCGGAAACTTTGAATCCGAAAACAACTTATCTGAACCCAACATCTTATACATGACAAGATTTGATTCTTCATTTAAGTTGTTCTTGGACCTTTGTTTCGGAATGTATTTGTCCAAGAAACACCCATCCTCCTCAGTAGTGTCACCATCCGGTTTTAACACGTTTTCAACAACACCTTTTACCACATCATTTTGGACATTATCATTATCGGAAGACGTGAATGTGACATCAATGTTCTCTGGAAGTTTAACTTCACTTTCTTCCTCAAGTTCAACCAACACAGATTGTTTTTTTGTGCATTTATCCAGAATCGGAGGTGGAACTTTATGAAAACCCACCCCTGTTCCATCAGAATACACGTCTTCGCCAGCTTTGTTTTTCCCGATGGGTTTGGGAACAATGTGCTGCAACACAAAGCTTGCGGAACTGTAGCTGTTAAGCTTCAACTGGATTCGCTCGTTTTCGATTTCAGCCTCTTGAACTTTAAGTTTCAATTTAGCGATTTCATCCAGTTGTTTGTTAATTGATTCTTCTTTTACTCTCAGCACAACTTTTAGATGTTCGTTTTCTTTAAAAGTTTTACCATTTCGATTATCACTATCTTTTACTATGCCTTTGAGTTTTTCAAATTTTTCAGAAATCTGACGGTTTTCAAGAATTAACTTTTCATTTTCATTTTTAACTCTTTCATGTTCAATTTTATCAGTTTCAATTTGAGTAGTTAATTCTTTAATCCGTTCAGTTGAAGCTTTAAGCGTTTTGTCACGCGCAAGAATCTGATTCTCAACACTTCTGACTTTCGCTGTCAGATCTTTAACTTTCTCACTGTTGAGATACGTGACAGTGTTACAAAATTTGCACTCTTTGAGGCAATTTTTGCGATCAGCATTTCCTTCGATCTTTTTACCTGACGCATTTGTTGACGAATTTGGACTGGCCTGGCCTTTTGACTCAGACATGGAGTTAGAGTCTACCTCAAGTGCTTTAGCAGCTAGCACTTTGTCAGCCATTTTTCCCAGGTTCTCTGCAGTCAACTCCTGCGTTGTATCAATAATGCCGGTATCAATCTGTTTTGCTTTCTCGATCTCTTCTTTATCTTTCTTCTCTTTCTCTTCTTTCTCCTTTCTCTCTTTTTCTTTCTCTTCTTCTTTCATTTTCTCAGTTGGAGTTCCCCACCATTTGTGTTGCCAATACTCATCATCTTCTTTTATCTCCTTAATGATGGCTTCCAGATCGAGCATTTTGTCATCGATTGCAATGTTCCCATATTCATCCAGATAGCACTCCCTGTCCGGATCCCATCTTCTCGCTCTTCTAGCTTCCAGATAGATACGAGAAATTCTGATGATTCTGTTTTCAGCAATCATTTTCCGATAGCAATACTTCTGCTCTTCAGTACGATCATCTTTCCATGGAATAGGTTCATCGTTTGTCGCCATGAATGCGTAACCAACCGCATCTTCTTCCGGTAAAACATCTTTACTCCAATCATACCCCCTCATCATCATAAATCACCACTAGAGCTCTAGATTTTTCTTTGCTATCTTCACCCTGTTTCAATCTCGGCTGCTCGGATTTATTCTGATGGTATATTGCCTTCTTGTAGTAATCGTCCCTAAAAGGATTCTCTGACTCATCAGCATAGGCATTTCTGCATTCTCGCTTAAAGTGACCCTTCTGCTTACACTTGAAGCATGTCACCTTGGATTTGTCGAACCCCAGCTTAGTAGATGGACCACCAATCGCCTTCCTGCCGGTAATTTCCATAAAACACTGTGCTCTACGAACAGCACTGGCCATCGCCCACCGAATATCAATCAGCTCCATTTCTTCGGGATCTATCTGATCATAATCTTCTTTTGTCAGATTTGTATTCCCGATCTTCCCAGCCACCAACCTTTCATATGATTCCAACACCGACGCCAAGAAAACCATTTGTTGCTTAGCCGACTCCTCGTCAAAATTCTGAGCATTCTTCAAATCTATTGCGATGTTGCACAGAAACTTTGCATCAGAATGACTTGCAGATGATGAAGATCCACTATGATAACCACTGTGGTTTCCACTGCTTTGACTGCTTTGACTTTCTTTGCTTGCTGAAGAAACATTCTCAGCCGAAAATGCAGTCTTGGGAGAAGTAGCTTTCGGCATCATGCTTTTTGGATAGTATAGATCTAAATTCTGTTGATATGATGAGTGATTGACTTTGTATGTCTTCTTCAGCTCTAACTCGTGACTTTCAAGTCTCTCAATCACCAAATCTGGAGTCAACTTTTCAGGCTCCATAGTGTTTTTCAGCATAAGCGCATAGTATCTCCAATCCACCTCGTCTGGTAATGAATCGAACAGTTTGTCAACAAGTTCTTCATCAGAATACTTGATCTCATGTCTTGCTAATTCCAGCTTCAGATGA
This sequence comes from Helianthus annuus, assembly GCF_002127325.2. NCBI lineage: Eukaryota > Viridiplantae > Streptophyta > Magnoliopsida > Asterales > Asteraceae > Helianthus > Helianthus annuus. Next base: position 122,834,029 of record NC_035436.2, read on the forward strand.
CCGAACCTTTCTATCATTTTACAAACTGACTCGTTCTTGAGACAACCAAACATATCAAACTCTTTCCTAAGAAGTTTCTTTTTACTTTTTACAATTTCAGTACTTCCTAGACATTTCTTTTCTAGCTTTTGCCACAGATCTTTTGCATTTGAATAATCGATCAACGCAATGATGTCTTCTCGAACAGACTGGAACAACAAGGCTACTCACTTCTGTTCTGCTACAAAACCATCAATCTCTTCAGCTGATCTTAACACTTCACCATTTTTGTTTCCATTTGCATAACCGTTCTTCAAACTTTTCCAGCTGGGAAATGCGAATGCCATCATCCAATCTTCAAACTTCCTATACCACCGACTGTACTCCTCGATAGCCATAAGCTTTGGGGGTCTATTGAATGTTCCGAAGGCACTTTCCAATTCCCAAGCTTCCCTTTTCTTTTCTTTCGGTGGATTCTCATTTTCTTTGCTTGATGAAGTATCATTGTTTCCGGAATTCCCCGTGAATGCGTACATGTCGCTGAACGGGTTCAAGAAAATGTCATCCATCTTGAATGTACCTGCAAAATCAGCAAACACTTAGAAACGTTTTTGAAATTTTTGAAAAATATGACAGAAAAGCGGATCTTGTAATGTTCGAATAAGCGAACCAAGATATTGTCTAATGAGTGAACCACTTGAGCGGACCAGATATTGTTTGGATAAGCAAACCAGACTATGTCCGATCAAGCGGACCAGATTTTGTTTGGATAAGCGGACCCCAATGATCAAAAGAGCGGATCAAGTATGTTCGTTCGAGCGGACCAGATTATGTCCGTTCGAGCGAGTCTCCTGTGTTTGTACAAGCGAAAGTGTCTGAATGAGCGGATCTCCTATGTAATTTCAAGCGGACCAGAAGTGTTTTCAAGCGAATCTTCCAATGTCCGTAAAAGCGGACCTCAGTTTTTAACAGTTTTTACCCATTTTTAAGTCGAATTTTAACATGAAACTTTCTAGGGTTTGTTAATTGTATGTTCCGCACGTTATACTCAAAAATCAGACAATTTCAACCGTAGGAACCATTTCAAATCGAAAAAGTATGAGAGAAAGTGAGTAGAAATGAGAGATTTCTGCAGATTCAAGCTGTAGTAGTATGAACTCCTCGTCCTGTGCTCTGATACCACTTGTTGGACCGTGTTCCGACCCGGAATAGTCAGTAGAGAACGTTCATCTTCATGTACGAAGGCGGAATCAACGTAGATGAAGTTACACAGCTTTTCCTATTCAATTCCTTCTCTTTTATTGCTTTCCGATGTAATTTTGACAGAGTTTCGTTGCAGCAACAATGGTCCTAGATCCGCTTTAATGTTCAACATCACAAGTATATATAGTGTGGCCTGGTTCGCTTATATGGACATGTCATATGAGCGGACCAGCCATCTTGACACAAAAGCGGACCAGCTTGGTGACACATAAGCGAACCAGTCAATAACCCTATGAGCGAACCTGACCTTTAACATATGTTCATAAAAGCGGATCTACAACATAAGTTTCTAATTTTGACACTCTAGACCCTATGATGACCTATCTTGACCTAAGACTTCATGTAGACGTAGTCAACAGACACTTCATGCATCAACAGGTGTCACCTGATCGGACAACATGTTCGATCGGGTGGCACCCCAATACGTCGAACAAGTTGAAATTCGATTAAGGGTTGAAGCATAGTATCTCATGATCCGATGAGTAATGTTATCGAACAGCTCGTTCGATCGAACATTACTTCGTTCAATACTATACATCATGAAATTTTCAAAGTGTGGGGCCATGTGCTAGCCGATCGGCTGGCCTGGTCGATCAGCTGACATGTCCGATCGGTTGGGCTGTTCGTTCGAACAGCCTGTTCGATCGGTCAGCATCCTGACCTGGTCGGCCTGTTCGTCTAACACTTAGTTGTTTTGATTGTTTGACGTTATATCGGGGTATTTTGACAACGAGCTGAACCATGGAACCTTCGTTCTTACTTGTTTCTCCTGCTCGGACAGGAATCACCCAAGTTCGGCCGGTGAACGGTTCGGTACGGTAGTTAAACGTTTAACCAAAAGTTGGTGAACTTTATCGCATAATTCGAGTATCGAGTTCGATTGATGATTCGATTAGCTTGATGATTCATTGGTTAACTTTATCGCATTGTTACTTCCTACTATTCACAGTCGTAAATCGCTTCGCGTCGATTAAACATTCGATTACTTCGATTCCTTGGATTGACAACAATTACTCCACATAATACAAAACATAAAATAGACTTCTTACAGTCAAAGAAGTCAAACTTGACTTGGACTTTGACTTTGACTTTGACTTTGACATTCGAAAACACGGGGTGTTACAGCCACATCCCACCACCACCACCCACCACCGACGCCATCACCGCCACCCGACAGCCACCTCTGCCGCCGTCACCCACTCACCACCGTTATCACCCACAGTTGCGACCAACCGCCAACGACACTCGCCGCCGCCGCCCACCACCATCGTCGACGCCACCACCACCACCGCCACCACCAACCGCCGTCGCCACCACCAACCGCCACCAACCACTCGCTGCCACCACAACCACCCATCGCCGCCGCCGACACCCACCACCGCCACCTATAACCACACACAATCACTACCACCGATCAGCACTACCACCACCACTCACCGCTGATTTTATTACTCCGTTTTTCTTGCCTACCGAACAATACACAATAATAACTCATTCCATTCACACACGGTAACCAAACAAGAAATGGAATGGTAATGATCCATTCCATTCCCTCATCCATTCCGTTACCTCGCCCATTCCATTCCATTCCATCGTCCATTCCATTACCCCATACTAAACATACCCTTAAAGTTATTTTTTATACTATTTCTACTTTTAGCTTAATACATGTTTGGATTTATATTTCTTTTGAAGTTATTTTTATATACTATTTTTCCATGTTTCGAGAATTTATTAGTTTTCATATTTGTTTACATGTTATCAGTATAAAATAAACAATATAAATTACATCGTAATAAATAACTTATAAAGTATGTTTTACACCTGTTTTTTATACTTTTAGAGGAACACATAAGTGAATGAACATTTAAAATTGACTAACCATTAATATACTACACACAAAAGAAATATTTATATCTACATCAATATCTGTCACACCCCAACCGATGGCGGAAACATCGGGGCATGGCACTGAGCGAACAGATTGTCCATGAGTATCTATAACTACTATTAATTACCAGATATTAAAACGTCATGTCCCATACCACAACATATCCAAATAAAATAGCTATTACAAATAATTGTCTCAAAAACAAATACTGTTCCGACGACTCAGATTTAAGCGTGACATAACTAGACCCCTAGCTTGATTCACCAAAGCACAACAATCCTAGCATCTTAAGCACCTGTCACATACTCTAAAATAAAGTCAATACACATAGTGTAAAGGTGAGCATACAAGTTTAATAATATAATAGAGTTCGAAATCGTTTACGCATAACCAGCATGTAACATGTACAAAGTGAAGGCAAGTAGGTTATCGACAGAGAAATATGCACAGACATGACTACGAGTTGTAGAATGCGCAACACATATCCCCACTGGGACACATCAAGTAACGCCCTTAACAACCCCTGTCCACTACAGGTGCTGAGTCCAAACTATAGTACTATCGTTGCTAAGGTGTCAGGCAACAATCATTGTGTTAATATAACATACAAGCATTCATCGGATAACACATAACATGCAATAACGGTCAGCGTATAAATAGTATTTGCGTTGTGTGTCGATTGTGATTTAGAATAAGTAACGTATGTAACACCCAAAAGTGCGTAAAGCAAAAAGGGTTCAGGTATACTCACAGATCGTGCTTAACAAGGAAACACTCTCTTGGATTGAAGAGCGCGCGGAGAGATTAGCCTGAATTGTTAACGATAACATAAACAATGAGCGGCGCGTAAAACGGTGAAAGGTGACTAAGTGTCGAGTAAAAAACCCGATCGGATGGCTATCCAATCAGTTGACTATTCGATCGGATGTCAATCCGTTCGGATGGTCATCCGATCGGATGGCCATTCGATTGGATTGACATTTGTTTGGTAAGGATGTGTTTGTGTATGATGGCTTTGAAGTTTTCGTTGTAGCATTTTGAAAACAGAGAAGTATCTCTACCTTTTAGGTCGTTCGATCGAACGGCAGTTCGATCGGATGACGATCCGTTCGGCGAGGTATTTATCAGAGAACAAGTTCACAGCAGGATTGTCACTCGATCAGATAGCAATCCGATCGGTTGTTAATCCATTAGTTACTGATGATCTTTGAAAATTATGAAAATGATTAAGTGTCGAAGTTCCAAAGGTCGTTCGATCAGATGGCTATCCGATCGGACGGCAATCCGTTCAACGTTCAGATTATTGAAAGTTTGAAGAAAAGTTTAAGTGTTGAACCTCAAGTACATTCTGATCGGATGGCTGTTCGATCGGATGGCAATCCGATCGGATGGCAATCCGATCGGACGACAATCCGTCCCAACGACCTGATCGTCTTGGTACTTGAGTATTTTGAAAAGTTTTGCGGTTTTGATCGAGACGGTGTGATAACGTGCTAAACAGTAGCAACCCCATCATGGCCCAAGTGATCCGATCAAACAGGAATCACCCTAGTCCGATCAGTTAACTGTTCGAGACGGTTGTTCATGTTTACCCCGAAATCGGTAGTCTCTTTGATAGAAACCAGATCTTGAACCAATACATCACTAAGAAAGGGTAGAAGATCAGAACGAGCTCCGATTCTATCGGTTTCGAGTGCATTGAGTGTAAAAGAGTTGAAAGAAAGTTGGAAAACCATCTTTCAATCCTTTTAACCATGGAAATGTGTAGATCTATGCGAAAACATTGTTTAATCGTGCGGAAATCCTTCAGATCTGAGTTGTTCTTGGTGGAATGAGGCCAAAACTTGAAGTTTATAAGAACTCCACGATGACATCATCCTAGAACACCTTAAATCCACTGATTTCACGGTTAAAAGTTAAGATTCAAAAGAGAAAATGATGAAGAAGTGTGTGTAGATCATAGAAGTACAAGATTTAGGTTGAAAACTTACAAGAATCGCGAGAAATCGAGAGATAGAAAGCCTTGAGGGATCTGGTCGAGTGAGGGAGCTGTCAAATCATAAATGATGTGACAGGAGGGTATTTATAGGGTTTCCAAAAGAGGAAAGTGCACAAGGGTCGGATTGGCCACTGACCGGATGGCGCCTCGATAGGATGGCAATCCGATCGGATGGCAACTCGATCGGTTGGCAATTCGATCCAAGTGTCCAGCGTGTTTGAGTTTTGTCATTTTGATTCGCGTGTTGAGCGTTGCGATGCGTTTAAGCGAGATTCGATGCGATAGATTAATAATAAACACACATATACTATATCTAACATATAATCATCTTAAGTAACTTGCGTTCAGCGTCTGCGATTCGATTGCGATAGAGTTGCGATTGCGTTTCGATTAATCACCACAAACATAAACATAATTAAACATGCACAAGTAACACATAAATAGCACACACACGTAAAACAATATCCAGAACGCATAATTCGAGTTGCGAATGCGATTGCGATGCGATAAGCGATAAAGCGATAAAACATACGATTAAACCTCGATTATTAGTAGATACTCCACATAATACAACTAAAGTAAATAAAATGAAAGATTCGATTACAAGTCAAAGAAGTCAAAACAGTAGTTGAGCAAGGAGTGACAGATCGCAATTAACAATCTTTTCTTCCTTTAACTGCAATCTTGACTTTGAATTTGACTTTCGAAACACAGGATGTTACAGCCTCCCCTACTTAAGGGAATTCCGTCCCGAAATTAGGCTTTGGCCGTAACAAACAACTGCGGGTACTTCGCCTTCATGTCACTTTCGAGTTCCCAGGTGAACTCTGCGCCGCGTTTGCCTTCCCAGCGAACCTTCACAATGGGAATGTGTGAGCGCCTGAGCTTCTTGGTTTCTCGGTCCATGATCTCGACAGGCTTCTCCACAAAGTGTAATGTTTCGTCCACTTGTAGATCCTCCAGTGGAACTTGTAAATCCTGCTCGGCCAAACACTTTCTGAGGTTCGAAACATGGAAAGTCGGGTGGACGTTGCTAAGTTCATCCGGTAGTTCGAGTCTGTAGGCCACTTTGCTGATCCTTTCCAGAATCTTAAAGGGTCCAACATATCAAGGCGCGAGCATTCCTTTCTTGCCGAATCTGATCACACCCTTCCAAGGTGATACCTTTAAGGGTACCTGATCGCTAACGTCAAATTCAAGGGGCTTACGTCGTCTATCAGCGTAACTTTTCTGACGACTCCGAGCTTTCAGCAAATTGTCTCGAATTGGAGGATTTTGTCAGTCATTTCTTGCAACAGCTCAGGACCGGTTATTTGCGAGTCTCCGATCTCATGCCATACAATAGGCGATCGACATTTTCTTCCGTATAATGCCTCAAACAGTGCCATTTGAATGCTAGAATGATAAGTGTTATTGTACGAGAATTTGACTAGAGGTAAGTATGTGTCCCAATTACCACCGAAATCTATGACACACGAGCGAAGCATGTCTTCAAGGGTTCGAATCGTTCTTTAAGTTTGATCGTCGGTTTGGGGATGAAAAGTGGTACTTAGATTAAGCGTAGTACCGAGAGCGGATTGAAACGTTTCCCAAATACGTGAGGTAAACCGACCATCGCGGTCATAGATGATGTCGCGAGGCGTCCCATGTCGACATATGATCTGATCGGTGTAGATTCGGGCAAATTTTTCTACCTTGTAGTCTTCTCGTATCGGCAGAAAATGAGCGGATTTAGTCAAGCGGTCAACGACAACCCAGATGCTGTCGTTACTTGATGGCATGCACGGAAGTTTCGTTATGAAGTCCATAGTTATACTCTCCCATTTCCACATGGGGATCTCGGGTTGGACGAGTAAGCCAGAGGGTCTTTGGTGCTCGGCCTTGACTTTCGAGAAAGTCAGGCACTTCGAAACATAGAGTGCGATATCTTTCTTCATGCCCGGCCACCAGTACTTGTAGCGAAGGTCCTGGTACATTTTATCGGTGCCAGGATGAATAGAATATCGAGACTTATGGGCTTCGTCCATCAGAATCTGTCGCAAATTGGCACGCTTAGGAATCCAAATTCGGCCCAGATAATGGAATATCCCATTCGACTTATTCACTAACTGGGCTCCATCGTTGAGAATCATTTCCTTCTTCAAAGTGCATTCGGTGAAGCAAGCATGTTGGGCTTCGCGGATGAGAGTTTCGAGATGATGTTGGGCTTGAACATTACGAACGCTATGCAAATAGCTTCGCCTGCTGAGGGCGTCGGCAACGACATTCGCTTTGCCAGGGTAATAACGGATCTCGCAGTCATAATCGTTGAGAAGTTCTACCCATCGGCGTTGGCGCATATTCAGTTCTTTCTGGCTGAAGATGTGTTGTACGCTCCTATGGTCGGTGAAGACCGTACACTTGGTACCATAAAGGTAGTGTCGCCAAATTTTCAACGCAAAAACAACTGCGCCTAGCTCGAGGTCGTGGGTTGTATAGTTCTTCTCGTGGATCTTGAGCTGACGAGATGCGTAAGCGATAACCTTGTCACGTTGGATGAGAACACAACCAAGACCAAGGTTCGAGGCATCGCAATAGACAACGAAGTCATCGTTTCCGTCGGGTAAAGCAAGGACGGGAGCATTGTAGAGCATATGCTTGAGGGTTCGAAAGGCAGTCTCTTGTTCAGTTCCCCAAAAAAAAGGCTTGTCTTTGTGCGCCAGAAAAGTAAGCAGCACGACGATTTTAGAGAATCCTTCGATAAATCGGCGATAATAGCTCGCTAGTCCGAGAAAAGAAGAGATTTTAGACGGGTTCTTAGTTGTAACCCAACTCTTAACAGCTTCGATCTTCGCGGGGTCGACGTGAATACCTTGACTATTGACAATATGACCGAGGAATTGAACCTCTTCTAGCCAAAATTCGTCCTTGGAGAACTTGGCATAGAGTCGATTCCCTTGGAGCAGTCCAGAACCAAACGTAGATGCTGCGCGTGTTCGGTTTTCGACTTGGAATAGATAAGGATATCATCGATGAACACGATGACGAAGCGGTCAAGAAATGGTTTACACACACGATTCATTAGATCCATGAAAACCACAGGTGCGTTGGTTAAACCAAAAGGCATAAAAACGAACTCATAGTGGCCGTAACGAGTGCGAAAAGCGGTTTTGGGTATATCCTCCTCTTGAATGCGAAGTTGGTGATAGCCTGAGCGTAGATCGATCTTCGAGAAACACGTAGCACCTTGTAACTGATCAAACAAATCATCGATTTGAGGCAGAGGATAGCGATTCTTGATTTTCAGCTTATTCAACTCCCTATAGTCGATGCACATCCAGAACGACCCATCCATATTTTTGACGTAAAAGACTGGTGCGCCCCATGGAGAGGTGCTAGGGCGAATGAAGCCTTTATCAAGCAATTCCTGGAGCTGACTCGAGAGTTCGCGCATTTTGGACGGAGCAAGGCGATAAGGAGATTTAACAACAGGGTTGGATCCAGGAATAAGGTCGATATGAAAGTCGATATCACGACTTGGAGGTAAAACATGTAAGTCTTCAGGGAAGACAAGAGGAAAATCACGAACCACAGGCACCTTGTCTATCTCCTTAACTTCCTTTTTCTCCGCTACTACAATGTGTGCCAAGAAAGCTTGGTACTCCTTGCGGAGATACTTGCTAGCCTGGACACACAGCATGAGTTGGAGTTTCTTCGATGCGACTTCACTGAAAACACAAAATTGATCACCATTAGAGAGCGAGAAGCGAATTATCTTATCAAAGCAAATAACTTCAGCATGATTCTCACGAAGAAAATCTATGCCTACTATGACGTCAAAACTACCGAGCTGCATCGGAATAAGGTCGATAGAAAAGATGTGATTGTTGAGTTCAAGAATACAATCACGTAGGACAGAATTGACAGCGACGGTTCTTCCGGTGGCAACTTCAACATCGAACGTCGAGGGGAGATGAGCACGCTTACGATTAAGGAGCTTTTCGAATTCAAACGATACAAAACAGTTATCGGCTCCAGTTTCAAATAAACACGAAGCATATATACCATTCACAAGGAACGTACCATTGACCACGTTGTTATCGGCTTGAGCTTGGCGGACATTGATGTTGAAAGTACGTCCGCGGGCTGCTAGCTGTTGTTGCTGTTGCTGTTGCTGGGGCTGGGGCTGCTGCTGTTGTGGCTCTTGCTTCACCACTCGATTCGGGCACATGTTTGCGAAGTGGTTAGGATCACCACATGCAAAGCAAACTCTAGCATGGATCACGGTTGCAGGAGCCGCTTGTTGGCCTTGAGGAGCAGGAAGTAGAGCTTGTTGAGCAGGAGCTTGACCTTGAGCTGGAGCTGGAGCTGGAGCTTGACGTGGACCAGTACGGCAGTTGGCGGTGAAATGGCCGTACATGTTGCAATGCACACAGTATCTGCAAGCGATTCCCACTGGATGGTGGTAAGTAAAAGTAGGGCAAGCCGGATGAGGACCAGTGTACGCACGCTTAGCCAGGGTGCATTGGTAACCGGTGCCGCTACTTGGCGGTGTTGAGGCTGCGGTTGAGCAGGAACTGATTAGAGCGGGGCAGCAGTGGTGACAGCACAATTTTTGCTACTGTTGTTGTTGTTGTTGTTCTTCCTCTTGCGATGAGAGGACTTTGAAGACTGCGGTGCGGCGGTGGCTTCAGCGGTAGCTTGATGCAGATTCTTGGAGGCTTTATCCCAGTAACCAGACTTGACTCGCTTGTCGTTGATCTCAGCAGCGAGTAAGAAGGTTTCCTCAATTGTTGTCGTCTTTGCAGCATGAACGAAATCAGCCACGCAATCCGGAAGAGCACGGATATACTTCTTGATGTTGATTTCGGGCGTAGTAACTTGGCTTGGACAGATTATGCTTAGCTGCTTGAAGCGAGCAGTCAACCCAGCGTTGTCACCATCCTTTTGCTTGATATGCCAGAACTTGTCCTCCAGCGTTTAGCGCTCGTGGGGAGGGCATAACTCTTGCATCATAACGTCATTCAACTCATCCCACGTTAGCCCGTAAGCTGCATCATTTCCGCGCTTGTTTCTCTCGGTCGTCCACCAATCTAGAGCTTGGGATTGGAAGATGCTAGTGGCATTGAGAGTACGGAGATTATCAGAACAGTCACTCTGGCGCAGGGTGACTTCGACCGAATCAAACCATTGAAACATGGCCGTAGGACCATCTTCTCTGGTAAATTCCTTTGGACCGCAAGCTTTGAACTGCTTGAACCTAAAAGCAGACTTAGGTGAATCAGTCCTAGATTCTTCTGAAGATTTGCTAGCGTTTTCATTCAACTCGCTAACAATCTGCGGGATAACTTTCGCCATTTGCTTAGCGACGAGGGCGGTGATGCGTTTGTCATCATGATTGTGGCAGGCAGATCGGGAATGAAATGCTCCAAATGACGACATTGTCTGAGTAGACATCGCCATAGGATTCAAAATGCTATATAATCGAATCTCACCACACTCACGCCTAACATTACTAAAGCTCAGGAACACAATCACGTAATCACATACACACATAGGCACGTAATCACAGAGGTACATAAACACGTAGGGTACATAGAACACAGAAACCACACTATATTTTGCACGTATTCACCTATCCTGGTCACACATAATCACCTATCATTTAGAGTCCGCGAATTCAAGAATCGCGATTGCGATTAGCGAGGTAGCGAGTAGCATAGCATAATGCGAGTAACATAATACGCGATTATCCACAAGTAGCAGCGATTTGTTAGCGTATTGAGATAGGTGTGTAATGCGAGTTGTGTGTTTCGATCAAAGCGAAAAGAGAGAAGCGTATAAATCACCAAAATCGAAACACATAAACAGATAAAAACACATAAAATCCACATAAAACGACAAATATCAGAGTCAGCAGTTGCGGGCTCAGAATCAAAACACATAAAATCAGTGATTGCGAGGTTGAATTCGAGGATAGATTGTCTAAGGCTTGATAGACGTCGATTACCCAAAGTGATTCGACTATTCACAAGAACTTTTAGTACACACTTTGGCTTTCGGGACTGTGCTCTCGCCTCGATTTGGGCGAACGACACGCATCCTTCCAGTTGCAGTGTGACTTCAAGTCATTGGAGTCCGTCGAGACTCTGGTGAGAGCTTTGTAAAAACCAAAATAAGAATGGAACAAGTCGTCAAGGTTCGGGTTTCACCCCTGACTTAACAACTTTGTTCCTGCTTTGACGAGATAGAGGGGAAAATTTGCGTTAAAGTACGGATTTCACTCCTGATTCAACGTAAATTCTCCTGTTTGTAGATAAAAAAGCGGGTCGAACAAGCGATTAAGTCGAGAATTTGCGGTTTTCACACCTAATCTCGACCTAATCACTCTTTCATTTTTTAAAATAATGTGCAGTGATAGTGTAGTGTTCGTGCGAGCGAGAAATAGCAAGCAAGCTCATGCGGAACCCCTACTGGGTTCGCACAAGTCAGTCTGTGGGTACTTAGATGATAGACTAGGTCATTTCTAAGACATCGACCCGGACTAGGTCGAGTCTTGCCTAATTCCCTATAGTTATGGCTCTGATACCAATCTGTCACACCCCAATCGATGGCAGAAACATCGGGGCATGGCACTGAGCGAAACAGATTGTCCATGAGTATCCATAACAACTATTAATTACCAGATATTAAAACGTCATGTCCCATACCACAACATATCCAAATAAAACAGTTATTACAAATAATTGTCTCAAAAACAAATACTGTTCCGACGACTCAGATTTAAGCGTGACATAACTAGACCCCTAGCTTGATTCACCAAAGCACAGCAATCCTAGCATCTTAAGTACATGTCACATACGTTAAAATAAAGTCAATACACATAGTGTAAAGGTGAGCATACAAGTTTGATAATATAATAGAGTTCGAAATCGTTTACGCATAACCAGCATGTAACATGTACAAAGTGAAGGCAAGTAGGTTATCGACAGAGAAATATGCACAGACGTGACTATGAGTTGTAGAATGCGCAACACATATCCCCATTGGGGCACGTGAAGTAAAGCCCTTAACAACCCCTGTCCACGACAGGTGCTGAGTCCAAACTATAGTACTATCGTTGCTAAGGTGTCAGGAAACAATCACTGTGTTAATATAACATACAAGCATTCATCGGATAACACATAACATGCAATAACCGTCAGCGTATAAATAGTGTTTGCGTTGTGTGTCGATTGTGATTTAGAATAAGTAACGTATGTAACACCCAAAAGTGCGTAAAGCAAAAAGGGTTCGAGTATACTCACAGATCGTGCTTAACAAATAAACACTCTTTTGGATTGAAGGGAGCACTGAGAGATTAGCTTGAACAGTTAACGATAGCATAAACGATGAGCGGCGCGTAAAACAGTGAAAGGTGACTAAGTGTCGAGTGGCAACCCGATTGGATGGCTATCCGATCGGTTGAACATTCGATCGGATGTGAATCCGTTCGGATGGTCATCCGATCGGATGGCCATTCGATTGGATTGACATTTGTTTGGTAAGGATATGTTTCTGTATAATGGCTTTGAAGTTTTCGTTATAGCATTTTGAAAATAGAGAAGTATCTCTACCTTTCAGGTCATTCGATCGAACGGCAGTTCGATCAGATGACGATCCGTTCGGCGAGGTATTTCTCAGAGAACAAGTTCACAGCAGGATTGTCACTCGATCGGATAACAATCTGATCGGTTGGTAATCCGTTAGTTACTGATGATCTTTGAAAATTATGAAATTGATTAAGTGTCGAAGTTCCAAAAGTCAAATGATCAGATGGTCGTTCGATCGAATGGCTATCCGATCGAACGGCAATCCGTTCAACGTTCAGATCTTTGAAAGGTGGAAGAAAAGTTTAAGTGTTGAACCTCAAGTACATTCTGATTGGATGGTTGTTCGATCGTATGGCAATCCGATCGGACGGCAATCCGTCCCAACAACCTGATCGTCTTGGTACTTGATTATTTTGAAAAGTTTTGCGGTTTTGATCGAGATGGTGTGATAACGTGCTAAACAACAGAAACCCCATCATGACCCAAGTGATCCGATCGAACAGGAATCACCCTAGTCCGATCAGTTAACTGTTCGAGACGGTTGTTCATGTTTAACCCGAAGTCGGTAGTCTCTTTGATAGAAACTAGATCTTGAACCAACACATCACTAAGAAAGAGTAGAAGATCAGAACGAGCTCTGATTCTATCGGTTTCGAGTGCATTGAGTGTAAAAGAGTTGAAAGAAAGTTGGAAAACCATCTTTCAATCCTTTTTAACCATGGAAATGTGTAGATCTATGCGAAAACATTTTTTATTCGTGCGGAAATCCTTCAGATCTGAGTTGTTCTTGGTGGAATGAGGCCAAAACTTGAAGTTCATAAGAACTCCATAATGACATCATCCTAGAACACCTCAAATCCACTGATTTCATGGTTAAAAGTTAAGATTCAAAAGAGAAAATGATGAAGAAGTGTGTGTAGATCATAGAAGTACAAGATTTAGGTTGAAAACTTACAAGAATCGCGAGAAATCGAGAGAAAGAAAGCCTTGAGTGATCTGGTCGAGTGAGAGAGCTGTCACATCACAAATGATGTGACAGGGGGGTATTTATAGGGTTTCCAAAAGAGGAAAGTGCACAAGGGTCGGATTGGCCACTCGATCGGTTGGCCATTCGATCCAAGTGTCCAACGTGTTTGAGTTTTGTCGTTTTGATTCGCGTGTTGAGCGTTGCGATGCGTTTAAGCGAGATTCGATGCGATAGATTAATAATAAACACACAAATACTATATCTAACATATAATCATCTTAAGTAACTTGCGTTCAGCGTCTGCGATTCGATTGCGATAGAGTTGCGATTGTGTTTCGATTAATCACCACAAACATAAGCATAATTAAACATGCACAAGTAACACATAAATAGCACACACACGTAAAACAATATCCAGAAAGCATAATTCGGGTTGCGAATGTGATTGCGATGCGATAATCGATAAAGCGATAAAACATACGATTAAACCTCGCTTATTAATAGATACTCCACATAATACAACTAAAGTAAATAAAATGAAAGATTTGATTACAAGTCAAAGAAGTCAAAACAGTAGTTGAGCAAGGAATGACAGATCGCAATTAGTAATCTTTTCTTCATTTGACTGCAATCTTGACGTTGACTTTTACTTTCGAAACACGGGGTGTTACAATATCGTTGCATGTGTCAATACCAATATCTATATCTATATCTATCTATACTATATAATAAAAAAATTACGAAGGACATGCGTAATCTATTAGGGTCATCTATTTTTTTCTCGCTTCTCTCTCTTTTATACTTAATTATGGATACTTATCTTTTTCAATTAAAGATAGTTATGATATCTTTAACCAAATAAATTTAATATGAAACCCAAGGATGCATATCATTTCACCACTTTTTTTCACGTCAATCGAACGGTTGACTGACAGAAGGACGCAAAGTGTAGAACATTGCAAAGAATGAGTGTGTAGGCGTATATAGTTTCCTTAGGGGGTCGGATGTTGATTCTAAGAATACAGCATAGGGACGCAAATTGCAATTTATTCTTGTTTTATTAAAGATAATTATTATATTATCAGTCAAATGAATTTAATATGGAATTAATTATTATTTTTTTTACTTAAAACTTCAAAAATTTCAAAATTATGTTAGGTAATAATAATAACAACAATAATAATAACAACAACAACAACAACAACAACAACAACAATAATAATAATAATAATAATAATTGTAGGATCGTTTTATCGACCAAACGAGTCGTTCAGAAGAGTCTTTGCTCAATACAAAAGGCAGAAACAGTCGTATCGAGTTCAATTCAGCTAGATATACACTTTAAACTGTCTCTTGATTAATTTGACAATGATTTACAGCGAGTTGACACTTTGGCAGCAGTTCGACACTGAAACCGGAAAGTTACAAATGACAAGGCACCTCAAGGTATTTATAGGCATGCTAATTTCGCACGGAATAACCCAAGCGAAATTAGATTTCATGCGAAATCTAATTCCGTGCGGAATTACCTCGTGATTTCGTGCGGAATTACAATATTGTAATTTCGTGCGAAATTAACTCCTAACCTATATTTGACAGTTTTCTCGTACTACGTGCCCTGTTCTATCTATATACAAACAAGACTTGATACAAGACGAAGTCGACAGACGTATGCACTAACAGACTCCCCCTCGGATGTTGATGAAGTCTTCGGCGTCGAGTCTTCAATCTTCAGTCTTTATCAGTCTTCTCGAACTCCTACGAAATATCTAACAATGTAAAGCATCCTCAATCTCTATCTCTTCTCTTTATCAACTAATCTCCCCCTCGGGTGTTGATCTCTTATCTACTTTCTCTCTTTTACCAGGATCTGAACTTAGCTCTTACTTCACTCTAATTCTCTTGATCAGATCTCTTGATTCCTTAAGTTCATCAGCATCATCAGTTCCAAGATCGTAACCTGGCTCACATCTTGCTCAAGATCAGAAACCTGGCTTTCCTGCACAAACTCTACCTCAAAATAAATTTCACAAATTTAAAATTTGACAAATTTATGTTCTCTGCCTACCACTTGTAGAAACTGAGTTCAACTAAACAGGAATCAATCATTCACGAAATGATTTAACAATGTTAATTTCTGATGAACCACTTGTAAAAATAGAATGATTTAACATTTATCAATTTCTGATAACCACTTGAAGACAAATATTCAAAATTTTTCTCATTATACACCGACTTCCCCACAAATTGATGTTCATCATGTTTACCACTTGGAATTTTGAAAATCAGCTCTTCAACATCAGTTGTTTTTGGATTTTTCAAAAATGTATACTAAAACATATTGAAAATCTTTTTGGAATTTTTTATTAAAAGAAATGCAGTAAAGAAATATTTACAGACACTATTTTTGTGAGCTTGTGTAAGAGGATCATATCACTTTATGAGACAAATCACTAACACCGTTAAGCTTTAGACATTTTAAGTTCTAAACGATTCACGTAGATTGTCAGTATACTGACCCACTTAAATTTTCACACAAAGTTCAACTGTTTCGAGATACGAGATTAATGTTTTAAGCACTTAAACTTATTCGCGTGTCCCACCTCAGAATATACTCCTGTATCCAGATTTCTATATTCAATCTTACAGGTGAATGTACACTAATGATATCTGTAAACGGGTAAATGCGAAACCGTGAGAGCTCAGGCTAGAACTTTCGTTCGTACAAAGAGATGACGGTTCGACTTTAGGTGTGTCCCGTTTGGGGATCTTTTCTTCAACAGCACATGATTAGCATTTTTCAATGTTTCATCATTTTTTGTACTGAGGGCTGGCTTTAAAATTAAAGCTTTTGCAAAGTATTATACGAGGACTAGGCTATTGCTCCCGCAAAATCAGAAGTCCTGGTATAATACCCCTGTCACACCCCCAAAATCCACCATGCGGAGTACCACCGCTTGGAGGCGTGACGTGACCATGATCGAGCCACCAATCATATTGAACAACGTATTTAAGTAATTAAATCCAACACAATACGATTGGTGACCAAAAGCTAGTTAACCAAGTTTTAATTTAGACAGCGGAAGCATAAACGTAAAGTTCAAAACATAAGTTCGTAGTTCATAAGTTTAAAATCCAAAACGTAGATTTAATAGTTCATAAGGATTTAAGTGTTTATTTCGGAACATGACAGTCCGTATCCCACAACAACCTCCTCCTCGTGCAAGCTCCATAAGCATCTAACGACCTGTAAGGCATGTAACAACGAGTCAACAACAAAGTTGAGTGAATTCACAGCTGGTTGTTTAGTTATAGCATTCGTTTTGTAAATCATTTGTTCGTTTTGTAAATCATGTATCGTATAAATTCGTATCGCGGTCTTCCTGACATGTTTGCGAAGATTGGTGGGGGCTTCCCATGTGTTACTAGACTACGCGTATCGACTGCTACGAAAATGTAAGAGGTGCCCTAAGTCAATGTCTATCAGCATTGACCCTTTGCCCATAGTCCATTAGTACACGGCCGTCCGACTGGCACGGTGTGAGTTTTGTTAAACCTAATAGCGCTATTAACTAATGACCCGCTCGCCATAGGCCTCGGCGATTAAGTCGATAAATGAGGGACTTCAATTGATAGAGTTGATGGTCTTATGGTCGTGTACGTAGGCTTTACGTACGTGCCCTTCAATCCGAGGACAGTACTAAGTAGTTTAATAGTAATGATAGTCCGAGTAGCCATTCAATCCCATTCCCAACCCACCGGGAACCCCATGCCTAGGAAAGAGTGTGAACAC
The DNA here is from genome assembly GCF_002127325.2 of Helianthus annuus. Classification (NCBI taxonomy): domain Eukaryota; kingdom Viridiplantae; phylum Streptophyta; class Magnoliopsida; order Asterales; family Asteraceae; genus Helianthus; species Helianthus annuus. The sequence continues at coordinate 122,851,492 of NC_035436.2, forward strand.
TCACCTTGGTTGCTCGGTTTGATTCTCAAATATAGCTAATAGTCAAGGTCGGTCAATCACGCCCTAGTATAATTATCACTTAGTTTATTAGTGATTTCAAATAGAACACAAAGTCCCTACACGTATCTATCACATAACATGCATCACTTTAACGGTTCATGCCCATATAAGTTTCCCATCTATTCCCCACTCATAAGCAAACATACGACATTGCACATAGCATTTTTATTGACATATAACATGTTAGATTATTCTCAGATAGTCTACCCAACATTTAGACACGCAAAATCACTACTTATGTCGTTTCAGCTTTTATATTCAAAACTGGGCTGTTTTCGGGGATTTTAATAAAATAGTTAACTTGCTTCAAAAATTCTCAAATTTTTACAGAAGGTCCTATATGTTCCAAAATTTATTATGTAAAAATATCAGAGTCCAGTTCGTTACCTATATTTTATAGAAAATCATTTTCCCGACTGCAATCAGATTTGTTACTTTCTGATTGCAGTTTACGGAATAATTCACTAAAAATTAATCGTAAGTCCGATTGACGAAATTCCAGTTGGAGGATCATCCTGACAACGGTGACCATCCCCTGTAAAAATCCATGAGTTGATTCTACTCAGGTTTTAAGTTATGACTCCGAAAACAACACACTTTTTCTGCAGTAAAAATGCAGCTTGAGCTGCTGTCCAAAAACAAAGTCTTTTAAAAATAGTAAACGATCTCGAAAAATTACGATTTCAGTGCCATTTGTTTAGCTATTCCAAAATCCATATTTTAGGCTTTAGAAAATCAGTTTTTCGATTTAAAACGGTCCAGTTATAGCCTGTTGAAGTTGGCTGGAAATACAACTCAGCAAGCTGTTTACATTGTAGAAGTTACTAAAAACGCATCAACAAAGGCCCTAACCATGGTTTATCGATGAATAAATGTTCAAACCTCAATCATGCTTTAACCAACCCTAAACCAACCAGATTTCAACTTCATACAACCCTTTTATATATGGTTTTTATGCAGAATTTCAAGTTCAACTTTTTAGTGTTCATTTTCTTGTGTTAATGATTATCATCCTCCTACTAAGTATTCACAACAAAGAATAAGATGGAACAAGGGTGTGAAGGGACTTACTACTAGCACAAGGCTAGGGTGAAAATCTAAAACAAAGATGAAGAGGAAAGATGGTGGTAAAGACTTGAACAAGGCCCTCTTGAGAGCTCTTCAACTTGCACTTCTATGGAGGAACTTCAAAGCTTGAAATGAGAGCTTGTAGGAAGAAGATGAAAGTGCGTAAGTGATGGTGGTGATGATTTTCGGTTATGGGGGAGGGGGGAGCCAAAAATTAAGGGAAGGAGGAGGAAGGTTGAGTGTGGGTTTAGAGGATATGATGAGCATATCTTGGAAACATGCATCCTACAACTCCATAGCCATCATTGCATATCTATTGCCCAATGAGAATTAAAATTCCAAAACTAAAAATCTAAACATAATATTTTGTAACCATGGGCAGATTTTCGGTTAGGGGGGGGGGGTAAAATGAAAATTTTTGTTAACTAATAGGTATTAAATTAGAAGGTTAAGGGTATTATCAAGAATAGTGGGTGTATACCATGTTTCTATAGTGTATGGAGATTTTTGTGACCGTAATTATTTAAGAATAATAAAATAATATTTCTGACAAAATTTCGGTGTCCCGGGTAATGTCCGGTTGTTCGGTCGGATACTGTTCCGTTAAATTGTTTAATTGTTCCGTAAGGCGTCTTATACATATATTTTTGTAACACAATTAATTCCTAACACATAGGAAAATATACTGGACCATTTAGTAACTTTTCTGTATACTACTAGTATGCTAACACGCACATGTAAGTATGACACAGTAACAGGAAACAGTTAAGTAATTCAACACAGTCACTAAGCACTTTAATTATCATTAAATAATCGTACGGATACATGCAAATACGAGGGTTGTCACATTCTCCCCCTGTTAAGAAAATTTCGTCCCGAAATTTAGCACGTGGTTACTGAGGAAGCTAGTTATGTTGCGTTGGTTTCCTGGTTTTCCTGGGGTGTCACATCATCCCCCCGTTGATTTGGAATTTTGTCCCGAAATTCTGCAGTAGCTTCAGTCTCAGTAGTGTTTGCACTTTTCTTAAACAGCTAGGGATACTTGAGTTTCATTTGGTCTTCTCGTTCCCAGGTATACTCTGGGCCACGACGGGAATTCCAACGAACTCGGACGAGAGGTATTCTGGTGTGCTTGAGAATCTTAACGTCTCGGTCAGTAATCTCTACTGGTTCCTCGACGAATCGCAGCTGGTCGTCGATAGTGAGTTCCATTAAGGGAACTATGAGGGTCTTATCTGACAGACACTTCTTCAGATTCGACACATGGAAAACGTTGTGAACTCCGCTGAGTTCTTCAGGTAGATTCAACCTGTAGGCCACCTTGCCAATTTTCTCAATGATTTCAAACGGTCCGACATAACGCGGATTGAGCTTGCCTCGTTTTCCAAAACGAACTACACCTTTCTAAGGTGAGACTTTGAGTAGCACTCGATCCCCAACATGGAACTCGAGTGGTTTCCTTCGCTTATCAGCATAGCTTTTCTGACGGTCACGAGCTGCCGCCATTCGCTGTCGTACCTGAGCAATCTTTTCTGTTGTATCTACTACGAGTTCTGGGCCAGTGATTTGACTATCACCAACTTCTGCCCAACAGAGAGGTGATCGGCATTTACGTCCGTACAATGCCTCGAACGGAGCGGCCTGGATGCTGGTGTGGTAGCTGTTGTTATATGAAAACTCCACTAACAGGAGGTGCTTTTCCCAGCCATTACCAAAATCGATTACACATGCCCTAAGCATGTCTTCAAGGGTTTGGATGGTGCGTTCGGATTGCCCATCCGTCTGTGGATGGTACGCGGTGCTCATATCTAAACGTGAGCCAAAAGACGTGTGCATAGTTTGCCACAGCTCAGAGGTAAAACGCGCGTCACGATCAGAAATGATGGAGATTGGCACTCCGTGCCGTGATACCACTTCTTTTTGGTAGATGTCTGCTAGAGTAGAAAACTTATCCATTTCTTTGATAGGCAGAAAATGTGCAGACTTGGTCAGTCGATCCACGATCACCCAAATGGTATCATTTCCGCGTTGAGATCTGGGCAGGCCAGTAACGAAATCCATGGAAATTTGCTCCCATTTCCACTTAGGTATCTCTGGTTGTTGAAGTGGGCCTGATGGTTTCTGATATTCGACCTTGACCCTAGCACAAGTCAAGCATTTACCGACGTAGGTTGCTATGCTGGCTTTCATACCAGGCCACCAGTATGTAGTCTTTAGGTCGTGGTACATCTTATCCGAACCAGGATGTACTGAATAACGAGACTTATGTGCTTCATCCATCACAAGCTCGCGTAGGTCTCCATACAGTGGAACCCAGATGCGTCCGTTAACATAGTAGGCTTCGTTTTCTTTTTGTTCTAGCCGTTGCCTCGATCCTCGTAAGGACTCAGCCCTGATGTTCTCTGTTTTCAATGCTTCAATCTGAGCATCGCGAATCTGAGCGGGAAGGTTAGATTGGATGGTAAGCTGTAACGCACGTACACGCTTAGGTATAGTATCCTTTCGGCTGAGGGCGTCAGCCACAGCATTGGCTTTGCCTGGATGGTATTTGCTAGCGCATTCATAATCGTTCAAGAGTTCGACCCATCGGCGTTGACGCATGTTTAACTCCTTTTGCTTGAAGATATGCTCGAGGCTCCTGTGATCGGTGTAAATGGTGCACTTGGTACCGTACAGGTAGTGTCTCCATATCTTAAGTGCGAAAACAACTGCTCCCAATTCCAAGTCGTGCGTAGTGTAGTTCCTTTCGTAAACTTTAAGTTGGCGCGAGGCATAGGCAATGACCTTGTCACGTTGCATCAACACACAACCAAGTCCTTGGATGGAAGCGTCGCAATAAACCACAAAATCATCTGTGCCTTCAGGCAATGAGAGGATAGGCGCGCTACAAAGTCTATCCTTTAGGTGCTGAAATGCGGACTCCCGTGCATCACCCCAACGATAGGTGACACCCTTCTGAGTCAGTGAAGTGAAGGGTTGCGCAATCTTGGAGAAATCCTTGATAAATCTTCTGTAGTATCCTGCCAAACCCAAGAATTGGCGGATTTCGGTTGGTGTTCGGGGTGCAGGCCAGTTCTTGATCGAGTCAACCTTGGATGGATCAACATGGATCCCATCCTTGTTTACCACATGGCCTAGAAAGTGGACCTCGCGAAGCCAAAAGTCACATTTCGAAAACTTGGCATACAACTGCTCTTTTCGAAGGAGTTCCAGAATAAGCCTCAGATGTTGTTCGTGTTCCTCCCGACTCTTAGAATAGATCAGGATGTCGTCAATGAACATTATGACAAACTTATCCAGGTAAGGCTTGCACACTCGGTTCATGAGATCCATGAAAACTGTTGGTGCATTCGTCAGCCCGAATGGCATAACTAGAAACTCGTAATGGTTGTAACGAGTTCTGAATGCTGTTTTGGAGACGTCCTCATCTCGGACCCTCAGCTGATGGTATCCCGATCTCAAGTCAATCTTAGAGTAATAACTCGACCCTTGCAACTGGTCGAATAGGTCATCAATGCATGGGAGGGGATAACGGTTCTTCACGGTCACCTTGTTGAGTTCGCGGTAGTCAATACACATTCTGAAGGTACCGTCCTTCTTTTTCACAAACAAGACTGGAGCTCCCCAGGGCGAAGAGCTAAGACGTATAAACCCTTTTCTAAGAGTTCTTTTAGTTGCGTGGACAGTTCTTCAAGTTCTGATGGAGCTAGACGATACGGGGCTCGAGCTATGGGCGCTGCTCCTGGAGCTAGCTCGATTTGAAATTCAACTTGGCGACGAGGCGGAAGACCAGGTAATTCCTCAGGAAATACCCCGGGAAAGTCGCGCACAATAGGAATGTCTTCTATCTTCTTTTCCTCTGAGGATGCATCAGAAACGAGGGCTAGAATAGTGGTGTGGCCCTTTCGCAAACACTTATGGGCCTTAAGGAAAGGGATGATGCTCACAACAGCACCACTCTTGTCGCCACGAATTATGAGAGGTTCTTTACCAGAACGAGGAATGCGGACGATTTTCTCTTTGCAAATAATCTCCGCTTGATGATGAGATAGCCAATCCATCCCGATCACGACGTCGAAATTACCCAGAACGATAGGAATAAGATCGATGGAGAAGGTCTGACCAGCTAGGACGAGGTTACAGCCCTTAACTATGTGTGTGGCTTCAAGACTTTTACCGTTAGCTATTTCTACCGTGTGTTTGGTGTTCAAAAGTGTTGGAGTGCGCTTAAGCATTTGGCTAACTTTTAAGGACACATAACTAGTATCGGCACCCGAATCAAATAACACAGTAACAAAGAAATCATCCAGAAGAAACTTACCCATCACAACGTTGGGATCGTTCCTTGCCTCCCCTTGGCCAATCACGAACACACGACCTTGGGCGCCATTGCCATTATTGTTACCTCCATTGTCGCCTCCGTTGTTATTTCCATTGTGGTTCCCGTTCCTTTGGTTGTTGTTCTGATTCTGGTTCAGCTGGGGACAGTTCTTCTTCAAGTGGCCTTTAGCGTCACACTGAAAGCATCCCCTGTTGCCCTGTTGCTGTTGCTGATTCTGCGGTGCTTGCTGTTGCTGCTGACGATTCTGATTTGCAGGCCGTGAGCTCCTGCAATCCTTGGCTTCATGACCCATCTTGAGACACCTCTGACAACGTCCCTTGTTGCACTGACCACTATGGTGTCTGTTGCATTTGTTGCACTTTAGGTGGTTTCCTCGATATCCACCCTGTCCTTGAACAAGGCCCTCTTGAGAGCTCTTCAACTTGCACTTCTATGGAGGAACTTCAAAGCTTGAAATGAGAGCTTTTAGGAAGAAGATGAAAGTGTGTGAGTGATGGTGGTGATGATTTTAGGTTATGGGGGAGGGGGAGCCGAAAATTAAGGGAAGGAGGAGGAAGGTTGAGTGTGGGTTTAGAGGATATGATGAACATATCTTGGAAACATGCATCCTACAACTCCATAGCCATCATTGCATATCTATTGCCCAATGAGAATTAAGATTCCATAACTAAAAATCTAAACATAATATTTTGTAATCATGGGCAGATTTTCGGTTGGGGGGGGGGGTAAAATGAAAATTTTTGTTAACTAATAGGTATTAAATTAGAAGGTTAAGGGTATTATCAAGAATAGTGGGTGTATGCCATGTTTCTATAGTGTATGGGGATTTTTGTGACCGTAATTATTTAAGAATAATAAAATAATATTTCTGACAAAATTTCGGTGTCCCAGGTAATGTCCGGTTGTTCGGTCGGATATTGTTCCGTTAAATTGTTTAATTGTTCCGTAAGGCGTCTTATACATATATTTTTGTAACACAATTAATTCCTAACACATAGGAAAATATACTGGACCATTTAGTAACTTTTCTGTATACTACTAGTATGCTAACACGCACATGTAAGTATGACACAGTAACTGGAAACAGTTAAGTAATTCAACACAGGCACTAAGCACTTTAATTATCATTAAATAATCATGCGGATACATGCAAATACGAGGGTTGTCACAACCCCAGATATCACCACGCACAAAGACCTAGTATGTCAGAAATAGAAAATCTTTCAAACAAGATTTCGGGGGTTACCCATATATCCGAGAGATGTTCCCCACGAGATAAGTAAGTATTCGAATTTATGTTTATATCTCGAAAACAATCTACTGAATGAGTAAAAACCTACTGACAAATCCTCAATAAGATCGTTTATCACTTTAAACATTCCATATCTTTAGCGTGTTGTGATAATCCACAGATGTACTATCATTTCCTCTTTTTACAACAAAAACTCATTTTGTTTTTCAAAGTTTTTGGCTTTTTCTGGTTTTATCATTTTTTTTTTGGATTTGTCAAATTTTCTAATGTTTTTGGATTTTCTGAAATTTCTTACTCCCCCCTAAAATTCAAAAACATTTTAAAGAAAATTTTGAAAACAAACTGTACACAAATTGACAACATGATGTGAATTACAACAATTCTCCATCCACTTGGCATAAACAATCAGAACTCCCCCTGACCACAAACTATTTTCCCATTTGATTTCAAAACACTTAAGTTTGTTTTAATCAAAATGGTTTTTTCGGAAAATAAGTTTTGTTGATTTTATCACTTGTAAGTTGGGGTTCAATTCATCACATTGTTTCAACCACTTGTAGATTTATCACAAAAACAATTTCCAATAAGCATACCACATGTAAGATAGTTAAATCAAGTACAACTTAATGTCCTTGATTAACCACTTGTAAAAACAAACCTCCCGTCAACCACTTGTAAAGATAAGCTATGACAATATTAAGAAAATACCACTTGGAGGTTGAAATTTCACATTCGTGAATTTCTCAAGAAAAATGTCGATTCCTACTCCACACTTACCAACCTGGGAGTTCCGGCAAATCCTCAATCTGTCAAATTTAACATTTTTTTAAGATTTTTCTCAAATACAAATTTTAAGAAAGATGCCGATTCATGCTCCGCGATTACCAACTTGGGAGCTCCGGCAAGTCAGGTTTTTCAGTTAAAGATATTCTCCCAAGCCTGACAGACCTTGGGAGATTCCGAGTTACCAACACTCGGTTTCTTACCTTTCATTTTCTTCTCATAATATTCCTTTACCCCTTTGACCTTCCCGTCAAGCATTTTTCCAAAAATGTGTTTCACTTTGGGGTTAAAGGCTTTTTCAACATCAAATTCTTTCTTTTCAGAAAAAAATTGATTTGAAATCTCAACTTTACCAACTTTTTGTTTAAAATTTTCAGCCCTTAATGGTGGAAAATTTGCATCATCCATTGAAGGAACTGATTCTTCACCTTTTAACTCAACTTGTGGCTCCTCTGACTTTGTGGAATCAGATTCATCGCCAGAAGATAGCTCCTCTGATTTTGATGATCAGAATCATTGCTAGAACTATCATCCGATTTCTTACCAACCCATTTTTGGTTGCCAAGATTTGCTTTTCTCTTGTAAAAACTTTTTGAACATTCACCAACTTTAAACTTTGAGTTTTTGAAAACAATAAATGGTTTAGTTGGTGATTCATTTTCAACTATCTTTTCTTTCAATTTACGAGAAACTTCCTGTTTTGAATGAATTGCTGTAGAACAATTCTTGGCAATATGACCAACTGTGTTGCATTGGAAACAGATACTCGTCTCTTTCATCTGAACAGCTTCATTCCTCATTTCATCTTGCTTCTTTGTAAGGAATTCTCTGTTTGATTGCTTCCAGAACGAATGTTTCTCTTCTTCTTCTGAGCTTGCTCCTGAAACAAATACAGTTTTTGGTTTATAAATTTTCTCATTTTTATGATTTTCTGGGGGAATAAAACCTAAACCTTTCTTTTTGAAATTACCGTTATGGTTTGGTTTCTTTTGAAAACCAGAACCAGAACTGTAACCCTTTTTCTTGTTTTCTCTTTGTTAAGCTCTTGAGGTGTATTTTTTAGGTTTATCAGAAAGATTTACATCTTTTATTTCAGAAATATTAATTTCTGTTAGTTTGAAAACCTTTTTGATCATTTTAGTTTTGACATCTCTTATTGGAAATTCTTCATCAGAATATAATTTGTCAGAATCATTCAAAGTATACACTACTTTGAATGTTTCATCATTCAAATTAGATTTTGATAACAAGAATTCTTTATTGTAAATTCTTTTGCCCTGTTTGACTTTTGAACTTGACGTGTCGGATTCAGACTTTGATTCTGACATAGACTCCGACTTTGACTCCTCTGTTTCATCATTATCTAACACATGATCCACCACTTTCTTCATCAATTGAGATTGTTGATCAGTGTCAGACGATGTGAACGTGACATCAATGTTTTCTGGCAAATTATCTAATGGCTCAGATTCCCACTTTAAGTTGGTTGCCTTTTTGACTCTTTCTGAATTTGAATTTCGTGGCAAATATCCATTTTCAAGCGGAGGTGGACACTTGTTGTAACTAACACTCTGTTTCTTACCAGAATTCTTCACTTTAGTATCCTTTTTCTTCTTAGAGTTCTTTTTCTCAGATGTCTCTTCTTCTGTGTCTATCTTCTTCTCTTCAGAAGTGTCTTCTTCAAAATCCTTCATGTCTTCCATGGTTGGATAAATCCTGTCAATAACATAAGAAGTACATGAGCAACTTTTTAACAATCTATTAACTCTTTCTGTTTCAATCCTTTGTGTTTCCAGTTTTTGTTCCAGAACAGCACATTTCTCGATGTAATTGTTGACAACTTTCTGCTTGGTCATGAACGCTCCTTGAAGCGTCTTCATTGTTGTTGCTTGTTCACTGTTTGTTTGATTGTACAGATTCATTGACTTGTTTAGCACATCATATGATTCTTTTAATCTGTTCATGTTGTGAATCAAAGTACTGTTTTGCTTTTTCATTGCTTCACAACTTTCACATTTCACCAGAATCTTTTGTGCATCAGCTTCTTCTTCAAATTTGAAAGCTAGAACTTCTTTCACTTTTCTCTTAACCACTGGAACTTCTTCATCATCACTGCTTACTGGTTTTTTAACTTTCTTCTTTTTCTTTCGAACTTTTTCATCATCACTATCACTTTCTTCCATCAATCTCAAGTGCTCTTCCATTTTTCTTGCATAGTAATCATCATCATTATCACTACCCTCGGCAACTCGAGCAACAAAAGCTTTGTGATTTGAAGTTTTATTCGGATCATAATCATTCCAACTGAAATTTGCCCAGCTAAACCCTTTTGGTAACTTTTCATCATCTTGATCAATCAGAAGTGCTTTACTGTCAGCTGAAATATATTTATCCCAACTTGATCCTTTTGATGATTTTCCATCTTCTTGATTCACCATACAAGCTCTCTTTGATGATTCTTCAATCTCCTTCCTGGCATGAGCAGTTTGTGGTTGTTGTTGATGTGGTTGTTGAGCAACTTGATGATAAATCGCTTTCCGATAGTAATCATTGTTGTTGAACGGATTTTGAGCTCCACTTGCTTCGCGGTTTGTGCACTCCCTCTTGAAGTGTCCTTTTTCCCTGCAACGAAAACAAGTAACTTTAGATTTATCAAAGCCTAAAGTAGAAACATTTGCGTCACGGAAATCATCTCTTCCCGTAATTTGTTTGAACTTTTCAGCTCTTCTCAACACACTTGCCAAACACCACTTTATATCCATTAATTCCATCTCTTTAGCATCTATCTGATCGTAATCCTCTTTTGTCAACATTGGATTCCCGATCTGACCTACTACTATGCTCCCGTATGATTCTAACACAGTTCCCAACAAAGACATGTGACTTTTTGCAACTTCTTTTGAATAATCCTGATCATTTTCAAGATTCAGTACATGTTGCATTGTAACTTTTTTCCATTCTTGGTTGCAGAAAAGTTTGGATCAAATGATGGATATGAAGAAAAACTTGTTTTGATGTTTGATCCTTTAGATGATCCTCCAGATGAACTCTTAACATTGAATGTTGTATCAACTTTTGGTGACATGTTGGTGGTTTTATCACTGATTCCACCTTTGTAGTAAAGACCAATATCTTGTTCACCATCAAAGTCTTTCATTCTTGAGATCTTGCGTTGTTCCATCTCCTGAGCTTCAAGCTTTTCAATGAATTTACTCAGAGTCAGATTGCTAAAATCTTTCTTGTTTCTCAACATCATGAGATAAGTTCCCCAAGTTTCATGTGGCAACGCATCAGCTAACTTTTCAATCAACTATTCATTCTCCTTTGTGATGCTCACCCTTTTCATGCTGACTAACAGATTACATTATCTTTTAATGATCTGCTTAGTGCTTTCAGTTCTCAAACCTCGAAATAGATAAAATTCTTTCTTCAAAAGTGACTTCTTGTTTTTTATCATCTCTTTACTGCCGACAAACTTGGATTTTAAAGCTTTCCAGATTGAATAAGCAGTTCCACTGTGTTGTAATAACACCAAGATGTCTTCTTTCACAGCTTGATGTAACAAACTCGTCATCATTTTCTCATCCTTGTATTTCTTTTTCTCTTCAGCACTGAGATCTTTAATTGCAATAACCTCCTCATCATCAGCCATGGGTCTAACATATTTCGTCTCAACACATTCCCAAGCATCCAAATAGTTTGCTTGAACCCAATTCTCAAATCGTTCTTCCCATCCTTTATACTCTTCGATATTCATAAGTTTTGGCGGTTTTTTCATAGTGCCCGTTTCATTTTCTAACATTGTGTTTTGGACAATACTGATCGGAGTAGCAAAGGCGTTATAAAATTCCTCTTCCATGTTTAGGTTTTCAGAATTTCACAAACAGTCAGTTTCAAACGAAATTATCCTTCAAACGAAATACTCTTTCAAGCGAAATTAACCTGCTCAAACGAAATTACAGCTTTGATGCGAAATACCCTAATTTCGCATGAAATAACACACTTTCAAACGAAATATGTAATTTCGTGCGAAATTATCAAGCGGAATTACGACTTGAAGCGAAATTGGCTAATTTCGTGTGGACCTCTTAAACGAAATTACAACTTTGAGCGAAAATACTGATTTCGTGTGAAACTTTGAAACGAAATTACAATCTGTAGCGAAATTAAGCCCTAATTTCGTGCGAAATTATGCTGATGTCATCATCTCGAGCTGAATTTTGTCAAATTGACCAAGTTTTAAGCCGTTTTAAGATCTGAAACTTTCAAGGATTTGTTAAAACACAATTGCGCACATAATGTGAGAAATTCAAAGCATTTTGACCATGAAAACTTGTTAATTTTGAAAAAGAATGTGTAGAAATCAGATTTTGCAGCTGAATTGGTATGAACTCTTCCTCCTGAGCTCTGATACTACTTGTAGGATCATTTTACCGACCAAACGAGTCGTTCAGAAGAGTTTTTGCTCAATACAAAAGGCGGAAACAGTCGTATCGAGTTCAATTCAGCTAGATATACACTTTAAACTGTCTCTTGATTAATTTGACAATGATTTACAGCGAGTTGACACTTCGGCAGCAGTTCGGCACTGAAACCGGAAAGTTACAAATGACAAGGCACCTCAAGGTATTTATAGGCATGCTAATTTCGCACGGAATAACCCAAGCGAAATTAGATTTCATGCGAAATCTAATTCCGTGCGGAATTACAATATTGTAATTTCATGCGAAATTAACTCCTAACCTATATTTGACAGTTTTCTCGTACTACGTGCCATGTTCTATTTATATACAAACAAGACTCGATACAAGACGAAGTCGACAGACGTATGCACCAACAATAACAATAACAATAACAGTAACAGTAACAGTAACAGTAACAGTAACAGTAACAGTAACAGTAACAGTAACAGTAACAGTAACAGTAACAGTAACAGTAACAGTAACAGTAACAGTAACAGTAACAATAACAATAACAATAACAATAACAATAACAATAACAATAACAATAACAATAACAATAATAATAATAATAATAATAATAATAATTGCTTTTATGAGTGGTTTTTAACAATTTTCAAATATTTAATGTGATTAGATGGTAAAAATTTTAAAAATACAATATGTGCACTAATAATAAAAAATAGGCGGTATGAAAAAAATCAAAGTTAACACCCCGTTGAAAGAAATAATGTTCTAAAAACTAACTGAACAAAATTTATAACTGTCACGCCATTGTTCATTTTTTAAATATATTTTTTGACGACTGTGTATGTTAACAAATTACAGTATATTTTATTTTGATAGTATAATACGTGAGTTTATTCAACCATTCAATGCATATTGTTTTAAAACATAATATTTATATTACTAATTATATAATATTACATTTATCAACCGTGTAATACATGGGATTGTAACCTAGTAATATAGTATAGATATATGGTTATATTTTATAATGGAGGATTTGCGTCTAATAAATCGCATATGAGTTTAGTTGGGTTTACTCAAATACCGTTGCTGGCCCCCAACTTGTTTTCACCACTAAAGGTGCAAATAATAACTGGTTTATTAACTGAAATCGAAACCGATTAATAACCGTTTGACTTGTAACCGGTTTGAAGTTATTTTAAACATCCGGTTCCTAACCGGTTTGAAGTTATTTTAAACATCCAACTCCTAACCGGTTAGTGATTTTTTGGATTGATACCGTTTTTTTAACCAGATTACCGGTTAACCAAAAGAAATCGAAAAAAATAAAGGAAAAACCAATTATTGACCAAACCGATTAAAATGAATAACCGAGCCATTTAAGGTAATAACCGGTTAAAATAAAAATAGAAAATACCAGTTACTGAAATAAACCAAAATGTGCACCTCTAGTCACCACTCACCACATCCATCCAGTTGCCACTATGGCACTACCACCATTAAAAAAAAAATAATAAACCCGATGAAACCTTGTTGATATTTTTTTTAATTCTTTTTTTTTAAACGGTCAAGTCCATTATAGTGAAGATTCGTTTTGACCTCAACCAAAGTGATATTTCTTTTTTTCAAAACGGCTCGTTTTGTCTTGTTACCGACCAGTAACCCCACGTCTGCCATGCGCACCCAAAGAACCCACGGCCTTCGGTGTTATCTTAGTGTTAGTGAAGTAATGCATGTAGAAGGTAGTTATTTTCAATTCTATTGTGCCCTACGTTTTAATTTTTCAATATAAGCCTTCAAAAGGCCTTTGCTTGTTATGAAGTATTAGCAGAATATACTTCCAAAAGTCTGTCTTTACTATAGTTCTTGAGAGATTTGTCATCTTGAACCAACTCTTATCATTTGATGCCTTCATTCGCGTTCATCATGCCTCCACGCAATGAATCCCCGATGCTCGAAAAGACGCCCCTAGCCACCACATCGACCGCATCTCAAACCAAGGCCCATTTCGAACCCACCACCTCCCACATGAATTGACAAACCGAGATCACCACCAACCTGGTCGCTACTATCACCTAACCCATCGACCCCGCATGCTCTTCCGACCCTGCGCCATCAACCCACAGTCACCATCACAAACCAACCCGTGTCCACCAAGGATTCACCTTCCCGCTTGATTTGATTTTTCAAGCCAATAACTATTTCACTTATTACAACATTCCAACCACCCAACGTCTTGCTCTCTCACCCACAACCCATTACTAGGAACTTGGCCAATATTATAACCATAACCGATTAAACAAAGTTTCATATTTATAACCATCGGTTATGTTGATTATCGGTTTGATTATGTCGGTTAATTTGCTCACCCCTGATAAAAACCACCAAGCTGCTTTCTTTGAACTCTTCCACTGTCTCCGCCTACCAATCTGAGTTCAAAAAACTCGGCAACTGTACCATACGCCTCCCACCTGACACGTTATTGAATTGTTTCCTTACCGGCCCCCATTAAGAGATCCGAAACTAGCTTGCCTTTCTACAACCTGCATCTCTTTCTCAAGCCTACAGGCTACAGGTCCAAGCTGGTTGAAAACAAGCTAGTCGTGCGGGTAGTACCTCACTACTTCCACCACCAACCCAACCTTTGTTGGAAACCCTGTCCACATCGCTGCACACTCAACCCATCAAAAATTTAACCTCCACAAAATGCAAACCACCTGGCCTTCAGGCCTCTATTACAACTGCCCCGAAAAGTACCAAACAGGGTCACTATTCATGTTGTAAGCCACTACAATTGCTCCTTCAAATCCAAACATGAACCCCCATGGGCCGGCCTGCATGCCACCAAAGGATCTCGGCCTTGAGGACAAGACCCGTTTTTAAGAGGGGAGCACTGATACGGGTCAGCGCCCATTAACTGCAGGTTGTATATCACGTTACTGGTTTCTTTCCTTCAAGTGTTTATCTTTGTGTTGGTGAAGGAATGCATGCAGATGGCAGTTATTTTCGATTCCATTTTGGACAAAACACTTATGACCTTATCTTAATTGAAATTTTTATCCGAAACGGCCGTTTTTCACCTGAACCCATTATGTCGCGTTCCGGACCCGCCGGTTTGTCAGGCTTATGTCAGACCCTATGTCAATCTAACTTTTTTTAGAACAGTTAACTCACACACCCTCTAAACCTACCTTTAATTCTTAAAACTACACCAAGGTCCACTATGAGATTAGAATCCTCAACCAATTAGGGAGGAACGAACGCCTTGTTACCGCTAGCCTGAAAGCCTTTGGTGTCAATCTCATCACTAACTGCTTCTCTTGGATTTTATGCAACAAGTCAACTTCAATCAATTACAGAAACTATCTACTACTACTAACTCTCAACCTCTGCAATATTCTAAACTCATTGATCCTGACCCAGTTTCTTGTATATATGTTTGTTGACCAAGTCAAATACGATGATTTAAGCTTTGCTGATGCATTATAGCATGCCTCCAAAACAATATTACTATAACACACACATTGCATTATAAATAAGGTTAAATTTTCATCACCAATAGTCTGCCATACTGCACATGAGTCCCATGATCATGGCTCGTATTCTTACAATTATAACTTTGGTTTCATTACAATGTTTTGTAACTTTGGTTCATTCAAAAGCCCAAGTTCAAATCGGGTTCTATTCGGACTCATGTTCTGCGGCTGAATCTATTGTCAAACAGGAAGTGAGTAAAGCCTACTCGGAAGACAGGGGTCTTGCTGCCGGTCTCGTGAGACTGCATTTTCACGATTGTTTTGTGAGGGTAAGTTTGGTTCAAGTTGTAGGTTATAACGGGCTGAAATCAAAATGGCTCCGGTCTTTATACTAACAATGGTTTGTTCGTAACAGGGTTGTGATGCATCGGTCTTAATAGATTCGACTCCTTCAAACCAAGCGGAGAAAGATTCACCTGCAAATAATCCAAGTGTACGTGGATTTAACGTCATTGATAGCGCTAAAGCCAGACTCGAAGCCTCATGTCCGGGAATTGTTTCTTGTGCTGATATAATTGCATTTGCAGCTAGAGATAGCTTTGAAATAGTAAAGATAAATGAAAACTTATGACACAAAGGCCCAGTCAATTGGACCGGGCTTTACGAGTGTATAATCGTGTGTATAATTGTTGTTATTGCAGACTGGTGGACTGGGGTATGAAGTCCCTGCAGGGAGAAGAGATGGCAGAGTATCACTGATCGCAGACACGAGAGCATTGCCTCCGGCAACATCTAATCTTGCCCAACTCACTAAGTCGTTTTCAACCAATGGGTTGACCCAAGAAGAAATGGTTACTCTATCCGGTAAAGCGGTTGATAACAAGATTTTGATTAGATAAAGGGATAATATGTACATAGGCACACATTTGAGTCAAATTAACGAATAAGTTTTGATAAACATGTCCCGGTAAGATTGACCTAACTTGTCAACCCGCTTTTTCTGTATTAATAAAAAACATTTTTAACGACAAAAATTAAAACCAGATTTGAGTTTTATGTCAAAATTTAAGAAGAGAAATTAGCATTATTTTTATAATTGAAAGTTGAAGATTTTATAGATAATTGTACTTTTTTATGTTGTTGTAAACTGTAGTTTAGAGCATTTATATGCAAAAAAAAGTGTAAAAACGAAAAAAGTTTAGAAGGACCACCACGACGGCACGACCCCATAGGCAACCCAAGTATTCAAAAAGTTTTCATCAAGGTCACTTAACTAACAAAACAATTTTAAAGGTCCATTTGATTTTGTTTTGTCAAGTTCGTGTTGATTAACTTAACCTCACACGTTTCAACCCACACCCTAATTTACTTATCCTAACATGTTACCCAACCTAAACATTATACACCTCTAAAATCTTGAATCGGTGAATTACAGGAGCACATACTATTGGCCGATCACACTGTACAGCCTTTGCTAGCAGGCTATACAATTTCAGCTCCACCGTAAACCTGGACCCGAGTTTGAACCCGTTATATGCTAGCAAGCTAAAACAAGAATGCCCAAAGGGGAGTAACAACGTGAATTTGGTTGTACCCATGAACCCTAGCTCACCAACCATAAGTGACACAGGTTACTATGTAGACGTCTTGAATAACAGAGGACTATTCACATCAGACCAGTCTCTACTCACGAGCCAATCGACATTAAACCAAGTGCACCAGCATGCTATGAACCCGCTGGTTTGGAAGATTAAATTTGCAAAAGCAATGGTGAAGATGGGTAGGATCGGTGTTATTACGGGTCAACAAGGAGAGATTCGATCAAACTGCCGAGTGATAAACAAATAAAATCAAGCAAGTAAACGTGAGGTGCTCAATTATTTTGATCCCTATGTGTACGTCTTTTCCTTCAAGTGTATAAGCAGTTTGCAGTATAATCACTAAGATATCTTGAATAATATACGTGTTATGGGTGAGCACAAAACCGAAAAAAAAAAAACGAACCGAACAACCCAAAAAATCATTTTCTATGGCGTTTGTTATATATTATTTAATAAGAACATTAACATGTTTATTTATCTTTAAAATACTTTATCAATTGCCTACTTGAGATAACAAAATTTTACATAAAATAAATAATTTTCAAAGTATTATAAAGGAAAATGTCTTAATAACAACTTTAGAGAAACTTAAAAATATATTAGAATGTTATAAGTTGTTTATGTGAACAATATTAGTTCCAAAGGTTAGATATATTAAGATAATTGTAAACACTAAAAAAGATTATTGAATATTGGATTATACTTTTTATGAATCTTACGTTAGTTTGTTCAAAAAAACCAAAGAAAAAACCAACAAACCGAACCGTGGCTAAAACCGAAACCAAATTGTGCACACCCTTAATACATGTGAACAAGTTCTGGATGCTATGCGAAAACGTCTTAAATATGATCAAGTCAAAGGTGATAGACATAATTACCAACTAAACCTTATATTAATCAAGTCTTTCATAGTAGGTGTAAAGACAAAACATTCTCAAGAAAAGTAATTCAGAATAAGTAGCTAGAAGTTTTAATAAGATATTCTTCCAATTAAAATGATGCATCATAATCAAATAAGATGAAAAACATCCAAAATCATTTCAAAGAAAAGGATTATCTACCTAAGTGGTGAGTTCCATGATGGCGCTGACTATGTCCCCGCTATGAGTCTTGAGAGCCTTAACCGCCTTAGGCCTTGACACACCGGCTTGAGTCATGACCAGATCAATGTCACGTGGCTCCACACCCGTCTCGTCAACTTCCTCTTCTTCCTCATCTGCCTGAGCGGCAGCTGCTGCAGCTGAAATTTCTGGTTTGTTCATAACCGAACCCATGTCCGGCATTCGGAACTGTTGAGCAGCTTGAGTTTGGAGTTGTGAGCTTAGGTCCTCGATCTTGGCCTCACCGAATATCACGTAGGTTTCAGAGTTTGGGCTTTTGAATACGTCAGGCTTTGAGATGAAAAACATAATCTGCATTGTATCAAACAAAAAACACCATTTTAAATTGTGACAAACAAAATAACTTCATCTAAACACAAATAATTGATATATCTAACCCAGCTAAGGCTACTCGGTGTGGTTAATGGAGGATGGGCCTCCACGTCAGCACCACGTAGGATGGGTGTGAGGATGGGGCAGAGAGGATGGACCTAAGGAAATGGGGGATGGGCCTAAAATATATATATGAGTTGTATGTATATGTGTGTGTGAGAAAAAGGAGGATATGTTTTTGTCTTTTTGTGACCGTCTCCATCGTCCCACCGCTGACGATCTCGACGCCTGATGGACCACCCGGGATGGTGTTTGGGGGCGTCGCCGGGCCTGGACGACCCCCACACCGAGTGGCCTAACACCAAGAACAGAGCAAATAACCAACCATACAAAAGTCCTGATAATAAAAGTTGTAAACTACCGCTAACATAAACTATTCACTCTCCTAAATTGATTAAAAAACATAACAATTTTATCTGTACACAAATAATTGATTATTGTAACAATATATATCTTACATTTTTTGCTCTTTTGATGGTAACCCGACTAACACCAAGAACCGGTTTCATTCCGAGTTTCAACATCGCCTTTCGACTCTTCTTCTCACTCCTGCTTTGCTTTGAGCTCTCACTCCCACCTAAAAAAACACATAATTGTTACAAAAGCATACAACTTGTTTCAAAACTAAAATTAATCAAGATAAATCTAAGCCTTTTCAAATATAAGCTAATTAAAAATCACATAACCAAATCCATACTCTCATTCATCCAGTAACTAAACCCAATGCTAAAAAAATGAATCTTGACTACCTTGAGCAGCATCTTCCTCATCATCATCGGAATCAGCGTCAACATCATCATCGTTGTGGTCGTCTTCTTCCTTAACATCCTCAACAACGCCCTCAACAACAACAGGAATCTCTTCCTGTATAAGTTTCAATAAGTGTGAAAAGATTGAATCTTGATTATAATAATGTTTAACAGAATGGAAGTACCTCAATCTTCTTCTCAGATTCGATTTCTTCGACGACGGGGCCCGGCATGTTTAAGTGATGAAATGAAATGAAGCAGCAGCAGCAGCTTGCTTTTGTGGATAAAATCTTTGTAAGGAAAGGTGTGAGTGAAGTGATATAGAGATACTCTTTAGGGTTCCTTGCTTCTTGGGCCTTTTCTTATTTTGTAGGCCCGGCCCATTTTGGCATTACGAGATATCTTTGATTGAAGATAAGGTGCATCACATTGTTACAATAACAAAGTTTTTGCCTCCCTGTCCCGGGATAAATACGTAGATAAAAATAATCAAATAGTGATAGCATACTCTACATGGTGATAAAAAATAATATTGTAGCAGCATATTTGAAAGTTATGGAAAAGTTATTGGTTCAGTTCGTTATGATATCAATACTTGTTATAACCATAGAAACGAATGACCGCAACGGGTTCAGAAAGTAATTAAAATAACCTACTTACTATGGTACGTACAGAAAACTTAGAAAAAACGTTACGTTAAGAAAAAACTAAAATGAAACAACGAAACTTAAGTAAAAGGAAAGAAAAACTTAAAATTCAGGGCCTAAATAGTAATTAAAATAAAGTGTAAAAAACTAAAAAGTTGAGGGTCTAAATAGTAATTATTATAAAGTGTTAGGGGCTGTTTGGCAACTTCTGAATGGTTAAGTGCTGAACCAATAAGATATCTGAACCATTAAGTGTTAAACTAGTATGAATCAATAAGAGCCAGTATAATGTTTAACCCTTCAAAGGCAAATGTCTGACCAATCCAGATTAGAGGTCTTAACCATTCAGACTCTGTAAAATACTTAACCATTCAGAGACAAATGTCTGAAGCATTCAGACATCTGCTCACGAAACAAACAGTCTGAACCATTAAGTGCTGAACCAGTAAGAGGTCTGAACCATTAAGAGGCTCATTAAAAGGTAAACAAACAGCCTCTAAGAGTATATAATAAAAATAGAAAAACTTAATAAAGATAAGGACTAACCATATTATTATTAAAGTTGAGGGGCAAAGATAGTTGATGTTGACAAAATAGCCTTCTAATATATATAAGAATTTGGAACTTTTGAACATGAAACGTTTTCTAAGAGGGTGTTTGGGATTACGTTTTGAAGTGATTATTTGATTATTGTGTTTGTAAAACATAAATAATCTAAAAAAATGTTTGGATGAAAAAGTGATTATCTGCCTCCAAAACGCAGTTTTGGAGAAGCATGTACCTACATGCTTTTTCAAAACGCAGTTTTGAAAACGCAAAATCTATTTTGAAAATGCATGATCTATTTTGAAAACGCAACACCAAACACCCCCTAAAAGGTATTTTGAATGTTGGGTTTACGGGTTGATAAGTTTTAGTTGGTAATTCAGCGGCTGGTTAAAACTGATGACCCGAACATGATTGATAGATAACTTAAACATACTTAAACACCATGTAATACGAACGTAACTCATGCAAATATGCAACCCTTTTATCTAAACAGGTTGTTGGCTTGTAATCCACTTTTAAATGGATGTTGTAAATAGATTGACATGTTATGAGCGAGTTATAATGTTTTGCGGGTTGTAGTTATAAATTATATGTTTTTGATAAAATATATTTTATTTAAAAGGGTTGTCAGTAGACCTATTTTCAATTTTCAATATCTACAATCTCAAGTGCGGTAATAGTTGTTGCCAATCATTGGCCTAAATAGGCGGCTAATAGTGCCGGCCAATTATTGGCTGAATTGTGCGGCTAAGTCTCCCCTATTGCTCCAACAAATTTACACTTTTATCCCGTTTTAAAATTACGATTTTGCCATCAGTTTAAATTTATGTTTTTACCCCCACATAAAGATAAATTTACGTTTTTACTCCCATCTAAATATTTAAATTTTTCCCTCGGATAAAAATTATGATTTTGCCCCGTTTAAATTTACAGATTTGTCATTAGTTTTTTATCTCACAGCTACGTTACGAATGCCCCCAACTTAAATTTATATTTTCTCCATCGTGTTTGTTTGTTTTCCTAGTTAAATTACAATTTTGCCCCCAGTGTAAAATTACAGTCATGCCGGCAGCTGCCTGGCACTCCCCCATTGGTTCATTTAATTTACGATTTTATCCCTGAATTAAAATTATGATTTCGCCCTCTGTTAAAAATTACGTTTTTCCAGTCGTTATAGTGTTTTTTAGCAAAACTATAAAAGTTTTTTTTTTAATTTGTTAACTCCATTTAAGTTTTTCCCGTGTCAAGGAGCTGCCTAACAGTCGCTTATTAGTCCTGAAAAATTACAGTTTTGCACTGAGCCGGAGATTACGGTCTTATCAGCGTTTTAGTTTTTTTCCTAGCAAAATTATAGTAGTGTTTTTTTTAATTGATTGAGAATTATTCGGCCATCGCCCCGCAACGCGGGCGGGGCAACTACTAGTTTAATTTAGTTATCAAACCATGGAACTGGAAATATATATATATTTTTTAACGGCAAACAAAATCAATTCCGAGCACTCTCGAGACACCCAATGGACCAAACGGGGTACACCGAGAGTAACCCGAGTCCACCACCAATTCCGGGGAAAAACCCGTTAATCCACCCGCCCATAGGCACAACGGTGAAATTACCGGTAAAACCCGTTTGGCAGAAGGATCGAACCTAGGTTTTCCTAGGTCTCCTATCATTGTTCACACCATTGCCTCACTCTGCACCAAGTGGAAGTTGAACTTGCATCTCTCAATAGAAATGCAAGTATTCCACCACTTGATCTAGAGATCATTAAAAAAAATATTGATCTTGAAAATATAAAAAATTGCCGCTGCTTTTAAAGGATATTTTTAAACACTATGCGGTTCATTTTATAGTGAAATATAATATAATGAATGCCATCTATCAAACAAAATGGTAAACTTATGTCGAAATGTATTTCAAGACTTTTCCGTGCTGAAAGTTATCTTCTTGCTGAAAATGCTTCCAGCAATTTTGGTTTCATGCTACCATGTTATAAAATATATTATCTTATACGTGATTTGTTTTATAAAATCTCATTTGATTTTTCTAAACTTTGTTGCATTTTCGACGTCAAATCTTCGTAAACCACAATTTTTATAAACCTTGAGTTCGTTTATAAAACTTTGGCTTATTTAAGACACTTTTTGTGAGCTTTACAAAAATATGTTCAGTCTTAGGGATATTTAAGCTCATCTGATACATGAATTATATATCATTAAGTTGATGTCTTTTATACTAATAGACGTGTCATCGTTAACGAGCATTTGATGTTTGACTTGTTAAACATTCAACGGTCTAACAAACCTATCTATCACGGAGCTTTTTTTTGAACCGCAAATTTCTTTTATTCATGTCGTCTGTAGGACTTGAACCCAAGACCTCCTCCACTCAAAGTGTTTAAAGGTTTTGTCTTTGCCAATAGACCACCATCCCATTGCTTGAATCATCTATCACGAAGCTTATGTTGCATAATTCTGTGGATCATGTATCTATAGGGTGAGCCGAGCCGAGCCCGAGCCTTACCTTAATTGAGCTAGGCTTGTTACAACTTCCTGAAGCTCGAGCTCGAGCTCGGCTCGATTCGAGCCTTGGATTTTGGGCTCGACCTCGGCTCGTTAGTAAAATTTAAAGCTCGAGTTCGGCTCGAAAGCTCGATCTAAGTATCTATGGCGCGAGTTAAAACAAGCTAAAGCTCGACTCGAGAGCTCGTTTTTGGCTATTATTGAGCCAAGGCTCGACTTGAGCTTGGTTTGACAGTTTGAGAACTCAATTAAAAAAACATCTAGATCATTCAAAAAGTAATACATAATTTATACCTTAATATATGCTAAGCTCGATAAAGCTCGACGAGCCTAAACAAACTACACTTACAAGGCTCGAGCTCGGGCTCGATATCTAATCGATCCTAATTCCAAGCTCGAGCTCGAGCTCGATAAGACTCGGCTCGTTTGAGCTTTTTATCGAGCCGATCTCGAGTAGCTCGCGAGCTGCTCGGCTCGTTTGCACCCCTAAACATCTATTAACAATGTGTGATCATGTATGTATACACTAACATCTCTTATGTAGATTGCTTTTGTTTTAGTCAGATCTATGTATATTAACAAGTTTCATTATTAGTGGATATTTCACTTGTGTAAGTCTAAAACATTTTAAACAATAAGACAGCTCACACTCACTTGTGTTAAAGCAAAAGTCCTCATCATTGGATTGGATTCAAACTAATAATTCAACACACAAAAAAAAGGTTGCAACGGTTGGGCAGAACAATTGTCACTCCACGTTGACATTTCTTATGAAAGGCTTTCATTAAGGTTTTATACACTTTTGAAGGAGAGGAAGAATAAAGTTCATGTTCTCATCATCAACAATCTTGCTTAATCAACATTCGTTAAGTTGATCACCAAGACGAGAAATACTAGATATAATCAAAAGACTATTACCCAAAACCACCCACAAGTAAGCAATCCAAACCCGAGGCAATGAGATTAGGTTGGGTCACTGAGAGAATATGAAGAGGAAACAAAAGCATATGTATGAAAGAACGCAGGCAGACGTCTGTTCATGATTTGCAGCTCCTTCTCAAACTTTTCCTAGCAGCCTTCCAACCTTCATTGTCAATAGCATGACAATGGCCAGAAACCCCAGACCATAACTTGCAAGGTGCAGCAACATCACAAACAAAACAGTAGCACTGCAGTCAACAACATTAGGGTGTAAACCTCAATCACTAGAACTTGAAATAACTCACTAATCATCAGCAAAGAAATCCATAATTGAAGTATGATTTTGCCCCAAACTCGGTTTTATAAAGCGTGTGGCACACCATTGCATTTTGATCCCAAGGCCAATGTGCAACGCGCGCACATCACGTATTTAAAACCATGGCCCCAAAACGACACATTCGCATCATGTTATGAAACCCTCAACTGCAGATCACCAGATGATGTGATGCGCTACTACTAATGCGCGCATTTTAAAACCATGGACCGAAAACGACACATTATAGACTGATAACTTTAAATCATAAAGAGATTAAAAGTATTACCAATTTACAATAGCTTTCATGTGATGTCTTCTCAAAAGGATGCTTTACACACAAATGTCTCGAATGGGGATAATCTCTACAAGCCACCTACAAACACAAAAAAAAAAAAAAAAAAAAAAAAAAAAAAAAAAAAAAATCCCAGTTCAAAACCAAAAACCGTAACAAAAACAGGGTTTAAAACTTAAACACCACCTGCCCTTTTTCAGCAACCAGAAACACATCCGGAGAATCTTGAACATTGTTCAGGCGACCCTTTTCGATACCTGAAAGATCCAGATCATCCTCTTCTGGATTGAAATCAAGAATAAAGCAATCTTCTTTATCATCAAACTCTTTAATGGCGGATTTTCGCTTCAAACAGAAGATGGGTCTAAGAGGGGTGCCGTCGTCGTCATCATCATCTAAGCATTCAATGGGTGTTATTTTGTTGGTTTTACTTTTGGGTGTTGAGAGAGTGTGAAGTGGGTCTGGTTTCTTAATAGTCGCCATTGATCGAAACCTTCGGAAACCCTGGAGGAAATCAAGCGAATGAATTGTGATGATTGATAACGGCTTGAAATTTGAAAAGAAGATGAAACAGCTCCCTGTTTGGGCCCTTGCGATTATTTATGGGCCTATTTGGGGTTTGTTTTAGGCCCGGAAGAAGAGAAATTGGGCCTCGTGTTTGTCAAGGACTCTAGGGGATATATAGTGGTTACAAAGTTTTTTAATCTTGGGATGTATGGGATCACAGTTTAGGTATCAGAAAAGTTATCGCCCTTTAAGTTACGAGAATAGTTGGTTTAAAAATAACTAATAATTAAGGAAAGAGTTAATTACTGTTTTCGTCCCTGTGGTTTGTCAAAAATCACTATTTCAGTCCATTAGTTTAAAAATTGTGATTTCAGTCCCTGTGGTTTCACTTTCTTAACCATTTCAGTCCCTGTGGTTTCACTTTCGTAACCATTTCAATCCATTTATTCTGTTAAATAGAGGGACTGAAATGGTTATGAGGTGGACTGAAATGGTTATGAGGTGGACTGAAATGGTTACGAGGTGGACTGAAATGGTTACGGAAGTGAAACCATAGGGACTGAAATCGCAATTTTTAAACTAATGGACTGAAATAGTGATTTTTGACAAACCACATGGACGAAAATAGTAATTAACTCTTAAGGAAATAACTTTTTATCATCCTATTACTCTTCTGAATAAAAAGGAAAAAAGAAAAAAAATGTTCTCTATATACATCAAAATAAATTATAAACATGATGGATGGAATATAATTAGTTATGGTGTTCAAATTTTATGGAGTTTATGTATTTAGTTTACTAAACCTGGTTCGGTGGGATATGTTTTTATTAGAGTTAATTACTGTTTTCGTTCCTGAGGTTTGTCAAAAATAACGGTTTCAGTCCATTAGTTTAAAAATTGTGATTTCAGTCCATTAGTTTCATTTTCGTAACCATTTCAGTCCACTTTTCAAACGGCGTTTGTTTTAGGCAGTTAATGGAAGCACGTGCTTGTCACGTGATGGGCAATTTAGAGATGAATTGGGGGTCAGGGTTTGGATGAATAAGGGGTAGGTGGTGTTTAATACAACTGGGTTTGTGAGAATTGGAATGGAAATGACCAAATTGCCCATCACGTGACAAGCACATGCTTCCATGAACTGCATAAAACAAACGCCGTTTGAAAAGTGGACTGAAATGGTTACGAAAATGAAACTAATGGACTGAAATCGCAATTTTTAAACTAATGGACTGAAACCGTTATTTTTGACAAACCTTAGGGACGAAAACAGTAATTAACTCTTTTTATTATAATGTTGATGTTCACTGCATGGTCTGTAAAGATACCTAATTGAAAATGGGTAAAATGATGTTAAAACTTCTAGCCGTTAAAAGTGTTATACAAATATTTTTTGTCTTTCTAGCCATGTAGATGTACCTAATTTGAGTTCAAATGTGCAGGTATTTTACTTGAAACACCCAAGGTTTGAACTGTCCATACACACCAGATTAGTAAATGGAGCCAAACTGTCCACGCACACCTATATGTTTCATTGTGGATGTTCATTTCACTCATTTTTATTATACTTTTGTTTTTTATTAACATAATATTACGTAATGATGTGTCAAAAAGATCCCAATCAAATCTCTTGATTTGAGTTACAATAAGTAAGCTTGTACATAAATTCCCATACTCATTATTATTCATGAACTCTTATCTTACCGACATACATATTTTTGTATTAACTCATTTATGTTGTTTTGTTACATAAATGTCTACATCGGGATGCATTTACAATATATATATATATATATATATATATATATTTATATATAGTGGAGAGTTCAATTGAGAAGAAATTTTTTGTAAGAAGAAAAAAGAACAAATTTCAACCAATAAGAATGCTTTATTTTACTTCATTTAATATAAGTATTTAATGTTACTATAAGGGTACATTGGTAAATCTACATAGGTCATTAATTTGTAGTCTTCCTCTTTAATAGCTAATACATTAAATTTTTTGTAACTTATCTTCAAAATATATATTTTTTTTAAAAAAAATAAAATAAAATAATTTAAAGTGTATGATAAATTACGAGTTGTGTAAGATAAATTTCAACGTGTAGGATGAATTTTGAAATATGTATGACAACTTTTTGATGTGTGTAGGCAAAAAAAGTTAGTGTGGAGGATAATAGTCTTTATGACTAATTAATTAGTCAAAAATAATAATAAATGAGATAAGTGAAAAACTATTTAATGTTTTACAAAATTACCCTTTGTTCTTTTTCTTCTCAATTAATTTTTCTTCTCAAATGAACATTCCATATATATATATATATATATATATATATATATATAGGGGACCGCTAAAATGAGAACCACCTCCAGTTGTAAGAACTGAAAGAACCACTTTCTAGCCTTTAGATCAATGAGATGGATGGATGAGATTTAAAGTAACTAAAATTAATATTAAATAGATTTTGTCTTATTATGTCTTTAATATTATAATCCAAAAGGGTAGTATAGTAAAATTACACTATTTTGTCTTTATATATATATTATATTTAATTGCCTTTTTGTCTTATTCATTAATTACTTTATATTAAAAAAACAGAATTTTATGTTAAAACAATAATTTAAATTCAGATTTGTATAATAATTTTTTTTAAAAGAATTTTTTTATTAAAATCTTTCTTTAAATTAAGATTTTTTTAACAACCCGAATTTTTTTGCGCGCCGGTTTTTGGCGTCCCGTTTTAACGTTTTTGCTTAAAACTTTTTACGTTTTTGCGAAAAACCTTTTTACATTTTACGTAAAACCCCTTACGTTTTACGCACCGGTAATTTACGTTAACGTTATTTACATTTTACGCACCGGGTTTTTACGTTAACGTTTTTTACGTTAACATTTTTAAATTCAGGTTTTTTACGTTAACGGTTTTTTTACGTTATCGGTTTTTTTACGTTAACGGTTTTTACGTTAACGGTCTTTTACGTTAACGTTTTTACGTTAACGTTTTTTTCGTTTTAATAAAAAAAAATTTACGTTTTACGTAGAACTTTTTACTTTTTACGTTTTACGTAAAACGTAAAACGTTTTACGTAAAACGTAAAACGTAAAACGTTTTACGTTTTTTTACGTTACATGTTTTTTACGTTAACGGTTTTTTTACGTTAACGGTTTTTTTTACGTTAACGGTTTTTACGTTAACGGTTTTTTACGTTAACGTTTTTACGTTAACGTTTTTTTCGTTTTAGTAAAAAAAAAAATTACGTTTTACGTAGAACTTTTTACTTTTTACGTTTTACGTAAAACGTAAAACGTTTTACGTTAAACGTTTTACGTTTTACGTTTTACGTAAGACTTTTTACGACTTACGTAAAACGTTTTACGTAAAACTTTTTACGCTTCACGTTTTTACGTTTTACGTCAAAAAAGTTTTTACGGGTTATTTTACGTTAACGGTTTTTTTACGTTAACGGTGACGTTAACGGTTTTTTACGTTAACGTTTTTACGTTAACGTTTTTTTCGTTTTAGTAAAAAAAAATTTACGTTTTACGTAGAACTTTTTACTTTTTACGTAAAACGTAAAACGTAAAACGTTTTACGTAAAACGTAAAGACTTTTTACGATTTACGTTTTACGTAAAAAGTAAACTCGGGAGGTGTCTCAGATATATTGTTATCATCATCGACGCCTAAAAAAAATATAAAAACTCAACAAACATAAAAAACAAAGGGTATCTCGAAAAAAAAAACGGGGTTTGGCTCAGATTATTCGATAATCAAGAGGCTGCAAAAGTGGAGTTGCAGGATCAAAAACCCTACCCTCCGCCGTCCTTGCCGCGCCATCGTCATCAAAATCTACGGTTTTTTTTTTTTTTTGCATCATCGCCACTCCGTCGATCGTATCAAAACCCACAGATTTAAATATCACAAATCAAAACCCACAGATCAACATGAACAACATTCAAACCCAGATTCAAATCCAGATTCAGCATGAACATCATTCAAAAAACAGAATATCATTCAAACGCAGATTCAACAGGACCAAAAAAGGTCACAATAACATCATTCAAACCCAGATTCAACATGAACAAACATTCAAGCCCAGATTCAACAGAATCAAACCCAGAAAGTCAAACCCCCAAGAACACCCATCAGATTCAAGAACACCCATCAGATTCAAAAAAAACCCAGAAAAATCAAGAACACCCATCAGATTCAAGAACACCCAAAAATCAAACCCAGATTCAAGAACACCCAAAAATCAACCCCAGAAAAATCAAGAACACATACCAAAAAAACCATTGGCATCACCGGCTTAGCCAAAAGAAACCCCCGTCGCCGGACCTGTGTCGGTCGGACATGAGATCGAGAGGAGCCGGACCTGCGTCGCCGGTCTTCATTCATCCACCGCCACCGTCTTCATCCACCGCCACCGCCTTCATCCACCGCCACCGCCTTCATCCACCGCCACCGCCTTCATCCACAACCAATAATTTCCGATTTCAAACTAAAGAATAAGGCTCATGTGTGGGTTTCCACATCATCATCGCCATTAATCTCTCAGATGAAGAACAACCAGAAGAACTGGACATTGAAATCAAGAAAAAACACACACAGAAACTACCTGTGCGGCGGCGGCGCGGGGCGGCGTCCAGGGGTCTAGGGGTTTGTCCCCGTTGAATGGTGGTGAACGGCGACGGAGGACACGGTGACCGTGGCAGAGGAGACGGTGGTCCGGATAGTGATATCCGTTGACGGTGGCGGAGGAGACCAGAGGGTATCTCCGGTGATGGAGATGAAAATTTCTAGAGAAAAAAGAAAGATGAGATATGCATTTCAAGTTTGAGAGAGAGAAGACAGGTATAATATGAGAGAGGAATGAAGGATTTAAAATAGAGAGAGGAGAGATAATCTGATCAAATTAAATGAAGAGAGAGATGGTAGGATTTGACATTTAGAGTAAATGACCAATATACCCTCTTTGTTGGCTGAATATGATTGGTGGAGAGTGGTTCTCGCGGTTCTTACAACTGGGGGTGGTTCTCATTTTAGCGGTCCCCTATATATATATATATATATATATATATTCTACACCTTTTGATATGTATTTTGTTCAATCAGTGCATCACACAAGTAGCTAATCTTTATGCTAACAACTTAGATTTTCAACCAATAGCTTACACCTTTAATGTTTTAATAGAATATTTACAAAATATTAAAATTAACTTATTTAAATTACACCTTTAACGTTTGATAGAATATTAACAAAATATTAACATTAACTTCTTATAAAGATAAATACGATTTAACATTATTACTTTGAAAGTTACAAAAATGAGAAACTTTATTTCATAAATTTACATTCTAATTTGAGAATAATTCAACCATGTATAAGCAATTTTAAATTAATTATTTAAAACTTATACCACAAATGATTTGTGTAAATCATTTGTTAATTTTTATTCATTATCACAAATAAATTGTCCAACTCGTGTATCACACGGGTAGATAACCTAGTTACTATATATACAAAAACCCAGTCAATATTTACAAGTAACGTGAATAGTGACTTGGTCAAAACTATAAAAGTTTAATTTTTTTCCTGGTTAGCTTCTTATACTTTATATAATACTAGCCATTTACCCGCGTGATGCGGCGGGGACACCAATTTTAATTGCAGTACTCGTTTCTGGTAGTTTGGTTATTCGTATGAATTCATGTGTTTCAAGTTGATTATTATGAATTCGTTCAAGCTAGCCGAATCATTCAAGCCAACCGCTTTAGATGCTACTGGTTTTAATCACTTGTGGGATTGACTCCATTATGCTACTGGTTTTAATCACTTGTGGGATTGACTCACCCACGTGTTGCGGCGGGGCTCCCCTCGTGTTGCGACGGGGCTCCCACATATGCAAAAGCAAAACGTGTGACAACAAAAGTTCAAGGACCGTATGGTAACTTCACTGGCAATTCGTGGCCGGGAAGCACTTTAAAGCTTAATTTTATCTAAAGAAAACACGGATGTGCTATCATATGTAATTGAGCACTTATCAACAAAACAACTGATGTATGCAACAAATCCATCAGTTTCATATGTTGGCATTAAATACCAACGGCACAACATTTTGAGGCATTCAGTGGAGCAAGTTGTGTGTAGGCAAGAAGAATCAATTTTAACAATTCTAAGTTCAGTTTTCTATAAACCGCAACTCAACGACATCGCTTATGAAATTAAAGGAAAAACAGACATTGATCGATTGCTCTTTAAAGGAAAAACAGGCATTGGTCGATCTTCACTTATGTTCTTCGGCATGTAAGAAGTTTATTCGCCTAGGCTTCAACGTTTTCTAAACAATTTCCTCATTGCGCTCACTTTCTATCACGGGTAATCTACTTCATCTTGAAGAACAAACTGTCTTCTTCGCCTCGTGTGGCGGTGATAGATGATTGAAAAAACTTGATACCGAGACATTCAAGCCGACAATACTGTTCGATTTTTTCATACCTAGGTAATAAAGACAGTAATGATCTGCGTCTTTGAAAGTGGTTAAAAGAGGGACATTCGTCAACAATATAAGTAAAGCTACTATGGACAACGGAAAACCCATTATTAGTTTATGTATATTGATCATAAGAGTCTACTAAAACACACAAGCAAGACGCAAAACACATTATACATGATGCAAAATTCAACTAAATATAACAATCGATTTGAGTGCTTACGCACGAACTTACCAACCATCGCTGCTTTCATTTTCGATTTCACCTTCTATTCCTTCTACCATGAAAACACCGCCAAATTTCTTCATCAATGAAAAACGCATCCGTACCTTAAAAGCAAGAAGCAAGAGCTGGATTAATAAGTTTCAAAATTACAGATTTACTCTACATCTTAACATTCCTAACCTTACTTTCAAATGAAACCAAATTAAGAACACCAAACAACCAAAAAAATTAAAAATACACACAGATTAACGAGTTCACTACGGACATGAGAAAATGAATGTCTGTATTGTTTAGCAATTGAGCCAAAGAAGCACATACCCACATATAGGGATGAGCATTTCGAACCGGTACCGAACCGTACCGGGTATATTCGGTACTGGTACCGGTACCCACTTTCTCCGTTTTTCGGTACCGTACCGGTACTGAACCGGTATATTCGGACTTCGGTACCGGTACTCACTTTTCCCGTTTTTCAGTACCGGTACCCTATGTTGTCAAAGACGCAAGGCGCAGGCGAGGCGCATCGGCCTCGCCCGGAGCCTAGGCGCAAGGCGCAAAAAAGAGTGGGCTTTTTTTAAGAAAAGCGCACATAGAGAAAAAAATATAAAAAAATATGTTATGCTTTGAAAATAAATAAGATTCCACATATATAATTAAAGAAACTATTATACATGCCATTTAAGATCATGGAGCTAATAGTTAGTAGCAAAAGTTTAGGACTTATATGCTGTAAGTTTTGGGTGTGTGAATAAAAGTCTTAAAAGGTGGTAAATACTTTGTCCCACATCGGAGTGGGGACAAAGTGAGTGGTTGTTTATAAGGTAAAGTCTTTACTACTCTATTGTAGCTTTATGACATGTTTTACCACAAGTCCTACCCGCGCGCAGGGGGGGTGTGCAAAAATGAGTTTCTGAGCTGGAATTTGGTTGAACTCGTGCGTGCCCGCACCTGTGGAAAGTAGAAAAAAAGTGCGCGCCTCAGGCCGTTTTTGTGCGCCTTTTTTGCCGTTTTTTTCAAAAAAACCCATTTTTGCGCCTAGGCTGCCACCAGGCGCTATTGGTGCGCCTCGCAGCGCCCGGGCGCCTAGGCGCGCGCTTTTTGCGCTTTTGACAACATAGCCGGTACCGAACGGGTACCGTGCTCATCCCTACCCACATATTAACACCACTCAAGAAGCATCGACCGAGTAATAAACAAAATCATGCCCTAAAACCTTGATAACAATCAATTTTTTTGACATCAACAGGATATGAATGAGGTTGGATGATCAAGGAAATCAAAGAAAAAGGAATTCTACTTAGTCTACAACAGTTCTTTTGAAGTTTTAAGGGTACTAGTTACAATTAGAAATTAAATTACAGGTCTTATTGAGCCCCATAAAAATAAAATAACCAAAACATGCAAAAGAAATCAACAATATTAAAACTCGACTAATATGTATAAAGCCTTGGTCTGAAGCCTGCTCCATTGCCTATAGATATAGAATGCACGTCTAAATAAAGCAAAAACCGACCCGATTTTAAGTAAACATGTCGAAATTGCTACGTCTAATGAACATCTGTTACCTTCTCAAGGCCAAAAACATAAGATCTGGAATGCACACTTGCAATATCTTCGACAGTAGCAGTTCTAAAATCTTGAAGTTGAATGATCTCAGATCCTCGAAACTGCAAGCATAAAAAATTGCATATCATTATAACGAAATTTCATTCTATCATGCATAATAGAAGCCAGTTATATAGAAATTAAATGAAGTGTAAAAAAATGATTCTTGGAAACTACCTTCGGTGTGAGCTCCACCTTCTCGAGAGCAGTCACAATTGCAGGAACCCGTAAACTGCATTCTGGATGTGCCTCCTGTTACCAATATCATGCAAGACTTCACCAACGTTCTCCAATACACACTTTCTATACAAAACAAAAAGAGTTCCTATTAAGAATTCTATTTTAAAATGAAAAATAGATACTTTTATCGTTTGTGAATGCTAGTAGAAACTTTGTTATGACCCATTGTAGAAAGGACATAAGTTGATTACCTTGTTATGACCCATTGCAGGCGCTACACTATAAATCACTTTTGTTGTACTCTCATTTAACGAACACGATATAGATACTTTGGAATGTTTCTTCAGTGAAATCGAATGTTTCTGGAATAATCGACTTCTCATTAATGAACTACTATTTACTCCTGGTTACCTGCATTTTTATGAATATAAACATAACGATAGAGAAGCTTTTCTTTTTAGATTGCATATATACTGTAAAGCAATGGCGAAGCTTGAAATTTTTTAGGGGGGGGGTCGAAAACGTATATACCCAAAAAATTCTATAGAACCGGGGGGTCGAAAACGTATATACCCAAAAAATTCTATAGAACCGGGGGGTCGAAAACATGTATACCCAAAAATTTATATACGAAAAATACATATATAACACTACTGGCCGAAAAGTTCGGGGGGTCAGGCGCCCCTCCCGGCCCCTTCAAAGCATCGCCCCTGCTGTAAAGGAGGCAATTTTGACCCATATACTTACGAACGGGCTGATTCGGGTTGTATTTACGGGCCAGAAAAATTTAGCTAAAAGTGGAACAGTATATGTTTGCCAAACATGTTGAAAGTCCACCAATATCAATTTTGAGTAAAGTACACGGATGGTAAACACAAGGACCATCCGTGTACTTTACTCATTTTTTTTAATTCATACCTAGGAAATCGTTTTATTCAAAGATTAAGTTTATTACCGTACTGTGTTTAAAAAAGCGAGCTTGAAGCGATGAAGCGATGGAAAAAACGCTTTTTTGGCTCTGAAGCGTTACATCACGTGAAGCGAAGTGAAGCGAGCTTTAAGCGGCGAAGCGATGAAGTTGTGAAGCGACGCTCCAGCCAATCAGATCACCATTTGGGCCATTTTTTAAGCCCAACAGTCTTTAGTTCTTTACAAGGTACATATCGACCTTATATCGACGATATAGCGACTTCCTATGTGAAATCCGGCGACAAATTCCGGCGACGGAGTTGCTTTCAGCCGGAAACCAGGAAGAAGGGGGAAGAAGAAGAAGAGATTTGGGCCATTTTTTAAGCCCAACAGTCTTTAGTTCTTTACAAGGTACATATCGACCTTATATCGACGATATAGCGACTTCCTATGTGAAATCCGGCGACGGAGTTGCTTTCAGCCGGAAACCAGGAAGAAGGGGGAAGAAGAAGAAGAAGAGAGATGCTGACGGCTGCGTATATGTCTTTTAGGTTTTTAGGGTTTTTATAAGTTAAGGTTTTTAAACATTTAACCCCTCTATCTTTCATTAGTTTACATTCAGTCCCTAAAACTTCTAACTTTTTACTTAAAAAGTAAAGATAGTTTGTCTATTTAAACATTTAACCCTCTCTATCTTCAATAGTTTACATTTGGTCCTTAAACTTTTTAATTTATGCATAAAAGTACAAAATTAACATTATAAAATACATACATATAATATGGATAGCTATTTTTTATACATATATATAAAATTAACATTATATATAATTATATATAATATGGAGCGCTTCGTATACGTGAAGCTCTCGCTTCGCGCTTGAAGCTTCGCTTAAAGCTTTTGGAACCAAAACGCTTCGGAGCGCTTCGCGCTTTTTTAAACCAAGTTACCGTAAAACCTATGTTTCCGTGATCATAACTAATGCACACTCTTTTATGAAAAAAAACAATAATAATTAAAAATGGATGAAAAATGTCGGGGTCAAACCAACCCAAACTGGCCTGTTTCGACCCGTATTAAAAGATGACCAGTTACCCAACATGCACATCTTGTCACCTTTAATATATGTTTATAAAAGGCCCGAACAGCATTGTACTGTTCCGATACATGTGTCATAAACAGATATGGGGGAGGGATAAAAGAAAAAGCTTTTTTACCGCAGGATTTCTGGGGTCATCTTCAGGGATGTTCCTCTCAACCTTGCCAACAAGGTCAGCGCCGACATCAGCAGCTTTCGTGTAAATACCGCTACCAACTCTACCAAAAAGCGCCTTGCTGACACCCTTTATAGCCTCAAGGGTGGTTCTGGCATTTGCATATGTGGCGATTTTCATTCCAAAAAAACCGGAGACAACCGAGGTGATGGCACCAAGCAAGAATGACACAGTGCTGAACACTGCTGTCATTAGAGCGGGCTTGCACATCTTGGTGGCGTTGTATGTGCATGTTTTACTACTTGTGCTGAATCCCTCAACGGAACGAACCCGAGGAATACGAAGATTAGAACAGCGAAAATAACCATAATTACTCCAACGTATTGGTATTCAGTGAACAGGAAAGAGGTTGCTCCTGCAATTTCAAAAAAAAAATTATTAAATCAGTTGAATCTTAAGAACACATCAACATAGTTTATAGTATGTATGTCTTGATTACAAACCGATACGCTAACTACCACATTATTATTAGTATAAATGATTAGGGCTTCAAAGAACAGTTCGTGAACCGTTCGGTTAGAAGTTTGTTTGTGTTCGTTCGTTTAATAAGTGAACGAACACGAACAAAAAATTCCGTTCGTCTAGTTAAATGAACAAACATGAACAAAGGCCGTGTTCGTTCATTTATGTTCGTGAACGTTTGGTAACGTGTTCGTTTATGTTCGGTAGTTTGTTAATACTTTTCATTTTTATATTTTATTTAAATACTTTAAAATACTGACAAATTAAATATTTAGTAAGTATCAATGTATTATATATTCTTTTTATGAAGACTTGTTTGTATTTGTTTGTGTTCATCACTTGAAATTAGCAAACTAACACAAATGAACATGAACACGTTCATTTCTTAACGAACGAACACGAACATAGAATCTCGTTCGGTGAGTGTTCATTTCCATAACAAACGAACACGAACAAGGTGTTCGTTCGGTTCGTTTGCAGCCCTATAAATGATAACTGCTACACAAAAAAAGTATTTTTTTTATTTGACCATGTTTAACAATAATATATATACCAGTATTCAAATGGGAAAAAATCAATAATATTATTAATTGAAGGAAATGGAATATTACTGTCCCCTCTGCACATACCGACAGAAAATTCTTGTATTTTTACAACTTAACCCACATTTTAGGCATATCTTGTTTTCTTCTCGAAACACACATAAAAAACAAAATGGTCCATACACCAGCAAAACAACCAGATCTATGCACAACATCAGAATAAGTAAATAATATATTTTATCTTATATATAAACATTATAGCTAAATTAGTAAAAAAAAATAATTAAAAATGTATGTAAACTAATTAATAAATAATAAATGAGTTGAGCTCGAAAGATTGAGCCCAAGCAACTTTAAACCAGCCAAGTTTGAGCCTAGTCTAGCTCAGCTGCTCAGGCTAGGCTCGGATCGGCTTGGCTATACCCCTTACGAGTATAGTTATAATATTAGGGATTAAATCAATGCCAACATTCAGAACCCTAATCTTGTTTGCAAATTGAACAATATTAAGGCATCCAATCATCAAACCAGACATAATTTTAAACAAAACTGACACTAAATTTCGCAATTTCATCAACAATAACAGTAAAACTGCACAAAACTCTATAAATCAGATCAGAATTTCTTACAGTGAAACCCTAGAAGTCGAACATCTTCAATTTGAAGCAACAAAATCCTGAAATTACAAGAGGAAGCTGATTGAAAATGGCACGAAAAATGTCAAAAAATAGAGAGGTGTGATGATTCCGTTTGACATTTGTGAATTAAATAATATTAATGGAAAAAATCGGAAACTAAGAACAGTTGTTACCGTCATCACTGTTGCATGATCACAAGCTTTCTTCGAATTAGACGATTATTATTAACTCGAAAAGTTGAAAAAGTATTCGTTTTAGCTTTCACCGCCGGAATTCTAACCATTTTCAATCGTCTTTTGGAGAACTGCATTCTGGTATCGCTTTTGCCCCCCGAGCGCACAAAAGAGACTATCAGTGACCAGATTTTTTAAAATCAAAGCATGAAACCCAACTGAAGATGCCATAAACCCACCTTGAAGATGCCAGAAACCCTAGATCTACAAAATCGCCTGGAGAGATGGAGAGAGAGAACGAAAATTTCATTTGAATTTGGATTTGAGGGAGAGAGAGAACGAAAATGAAAAAGAAAGGCTCTCAATTTGAAATTTGAAATGAAATTTAGGTTTTTCAAGGGTATAAGAGCATTCACATCCTAACCATCAAATTATGTGAGGAGGGGTTTTTATATTATAAAGGGTATAAAAGGTGGTTGTGAGTAGAGGAGAGAGAAAATGTTACTGTTCATCTGTATATTTGGGGGGACACTGTTCACCCGTTATAATTTTTTAATATATTTTGAAAGTGGTTGTGAGTGGAAGTGAGAGAAAAATGTAATGATAATATTATTTAATTGAAAGGAGAGAGAAAAAGTATTTGTTTTTAGTGGAAATATATTGATATAGGAGTTGTTTTTTAGTGGAATGTATGTATAATTTGATGGATTGGATGTGAATGCTCTAATGGGAAGATAAATGAAGGGATTTTTACATATTTCTCCCTCCTAACCTGTCTTATTACGTATTTTCCCAAACCATAAAATCAATTACATATTTCTCCTTTTTTGAGAAATTACCCAATTGCCCTCAAAATAACTATCTGCGTACTTATGTTCATGTAATCAGCACGCCCAAACCTTACACACCAACGGACGTTTCTTCTTCCTACGCAACCCCCGGACGAACATCGTTGCTTTATTAGGTATGTTAATCGAACTTGTTCATCTTCATTCACAATCGCACATCACTGC
This sequence comes from Helianthus annuus, assembly GCF_002127325.2. Classification (NCBI taxonomy): domain Eukaryota; kingdom Viridiplantae; phylum Streptophyta; class Magnoliopsida; order Asterales; family Asteraceae; genus Helianthus; species Helianthus annuus. The sequence goes on from NC_035436.2 coordinate 122,890,010, forward strand.
TATCACATGTGCTTGTTCGTCTTCGTCATTCGTATAATCTACATCTGCTTGTTCGTCTTCTTTATTTAAATATACTGTAGATAAATTGTGGGGGTGGCTGAAATGGATTATTGAACTTGTGGGAGTAAAAATTGATGGATTTGGGGCGGTCGGAATTGAATTCTGGCGGCCAGGCGAAATGGAATTAACATAAGTATGATTATGAGGAGTAGAATGGTACTGCACATGTGAAATGGATGGATTTTGGGTAGTAGGGACTGAATTTGGGTAGTAGCCAGGTGGAATGGAAATAGCATAAGTATGATCACTAAGATTAGAATGAATATTGTGGGCATGGGTGAATGGAATTGAATGACTATCAGGAACAAAAACAAAGGGGGCATTGTTAGCCATGTTAGAATTGTGCACTCCGTTCCAACCTGTAGCTCTGGAAATGGAATACGCGCATTGGACATGAAGGTCGAATTCGCAGTCAGCGCTGGAATAGGAGAAGTCGTTCCCTTGATTCGACAGGAATTGCAGTAAAAGGAATTAGAGGTGTAGGTGGGGTAAGGAACCAAAGTAAGGGAATGAGGAGGGTGTGACGGGTGTTTCAGGGACCGAGTGGCTCGGTAGCATTAACCATTCAGGAAGAAGTTACACTGCCATCATATGTATACGGTTCTAGTGCCAGAAGAATGGCAACCGGGGCACGAGACTTCGGTGCCTTCTGGTGTTTGGTGCATGACTAGATTGTGCAAGTGACTGAAATGCTTGTACCCTTGATCTATCTTCCTGAATGTGTTTGTGGGTGTTGCTGGAAAGATATAATATGAAGATAAATAGATTCAAGTAGTTGGTGTGTAAGTAGTTATTGAATTGGTCAGAATCCCATTTTCTAGTAGAAATTCTTCATTTTTTATGTACAAGGTGACTTTATAATGTTAATAATTTTTTGTTTAATCTTATGTACAGAATGCCATTTTGTAGTAGAGATTCTTCAATTCTTATGTACAAGATGAATTTATAATGTTTTTTGAATGGAATCTATTATGAAGGGAATTTATGTTTTTATTATGAGTATTATGGTTTTGTGTGTATTGTTTGACAAGAGTAACAATTAGAAGAATTGGGGTGATACTACATAATCTGGGTAAATATGTAAATATTTATTTAATAGTTCATTAAGGGTAAAATAGTCATAATTAAGAGTCATTTAAATGAAAAGGGGAAATATGTAATATATATGAGTTAGGAAGGGGAAATATGTAATTGATTTTATGGTTTGGGGAAATACGTAATAAGGCAGGTTAGGAGGGGGAAATATGTAAAAATCCCATAAATGAATATTGTGCTTTAGAGGGTTGTACATCATGCATTAAGGGTGTTTTAAGGGAAGTGGCAAATTACCTTAAGTAATCCTTCCTATATGCTTTTACAGATAGTACAGATATACACGTTTAACCTATTTAATTTTTGTTTACTGATTTATTTTTACGAAACGATACCAACTGCCCAATGTGTAACGCGAGTATTCCTATTGGTTTTTTTTTACAAAATCAAAATAACTCAATTTAAAAATATAATAAAAAAAATAACCTGAATAGTCACAGTCCCCAACCTCCCATCATCCCCATTTCATTTGCAAAAAGCTTCCATTCTTCCATTTGGTTTTTAGCCGAAACAATACTAATATATGAAATAAAAAAAATCCCACCCTCCTTGATCAACTTCAACTTTCACCGCGAATGGGAACCGTTGACAACCACTCGCCCATGCTCCAGCGCCGGGGGTGGACCTACACTTACTTGAAAAACATGAGCATTAGGCCCAACAAATTTAATAGACCCTTAAATTGGAAAGTCATTTAAAGAAAATTAGTTGCAAAGATGAGGTTGTAAGAGCCTTTTATAAAAGCATATGCTTTTATTGTTGTTTCGGGATTCCTTGTGCAATCAGGGTGTAGGATCAATTTAGTAAACGTATATGCCCCTAATGATGCAGCTAGTAGACGGGCTGTCTGGATGGATATTCTTGGTTTTAGGAACTCGTTACAGGGGTTAAGGATCATGATAGGGGATTTCAATGATGTGCGAAATGCTAGTGAGCGTATGAATTCAGAATTTGTTGAAGCTAATGCTGAGGACTTTAATCATTTTATCCTATCGGCTGGATTAGTAAAATATAATATGGGTGGAGGAAATTTCACATATATATCAGATAATGGTAAAAAGCTAAGCAAACTTGATCATTTTCCGGTGTGCCTGGGCTTTATGGAGAGATGGCCAAACACAGCAGTGATTGCATTGGATAGAGAAGCATTTGATCATCGGCCTATAATCCTATCAACAATACAGTCGGACTTCGGCTACATTCCTTTCAGGTTGTTTAATTCTTGGTTTGAGTACCCCGGTTTTCTAAATTATGTGTTACAGATGAGTGGTATGTTCTCCTTTTCGGGACCAGAGGATCTTGCTCTCGCAATTAAATTTAGGCGGTTGAAAAATAATATCAAATCATTGTTAAAAGTGGAAAGGAAAGTAGGTGTAACATTGGTGCTCTTGTAAACACTGTACGATGTAGAAATTTCAAATATCAATGAAACAATGTGTTTTGATCTCAATATTTGTTTATTTATGTTTGACAATTTCATGTTTCAATTCTTGTTCAATTTCAAGCTCTAAATCACTTTCTGGAAATTTATACGCAAACTGTTATGTAAACGTGATCAGTTTAACATGACATACACTCCGGAATAGTGACATAATCTTAACATACCTTAAATAACCTTTACATAACTTAGAAATAAGTTTTGAAGGGTTTGGTGTGGCAAAAACAAGTTTATTCGATCACAGGGACTATTTGTGACAAATTGCAAAAGTCTGCCAATTCGCATAGCAAGTACACTCCGGAACAAGATCATAAGCTAAACATACCCTAAATACCCTTTACATAGCTTAGAAATAAGTTTTGAGGGGTTCGGTATGCGAAAATACGCTTATTTGATCATAGGGACTAAAAGCATCAAAACTGCGAAAGTATGCAAATGCGTGCATATCTTGCGTTCTGACCATATCCGGACATTCAAAAATTTTTGTAATCACTAGAATATTGCATTTTAGTGATAGGAATGCAAAAATACCATTTGTCGGATAAATTGGATCGTTTTTGCGTCCGTTCGAGTTTCGTCGTAATTAACCGAAAAACGCGATCGTACGACCAAACGAACCGACATCTATGATATTTCCAAGCATATTTCAAGTCCCCTATGCTTTAACATCCTTGTAGAGCCTTGAAATTGGGTTAACGGGGGTTAAACGCGTCGAAAAACAAGTTTCGGAGCTGCAGGGACCTGTTTTGCCAAAACTGAAAAGTCTGATCTGTACCCTGGCTGGCGGGCCGCGACAGAAACCTCTGTCTGGGTCGCGAGCTGCGAGAAACAGTGCTGGGCAGAAACCAGTTTTCCTTCAAAACAGCTGAATTGGTTGGTTTTGGTTGCTTGTTTTCTTGTTTGGGGACCAAGTAAAGCTCTCTAATCAGTCTCTAACACTTGTAGGGTGTAGATCATTCGTTGGAGAGCACATAATCCACATGTAAAATCATCTTATGAGCTCTTGATTCCTATAAATAGCAAGCACCAACTTCATTCCAACTTGCTCATTTCTCGTTCTCTTCTCTCTAAGCTCTAAGTTGAGGCTACCACACTTGTTGGAGGCCTCATACCTGAGCATTCTTAGTCTTATTTTCCATCCTAGAGCACTTGCAAGTGTTCTTCCTTGGCTTGTTTATTTATTTCAAGCTAAAAGTCAAACAGTATTTGACTTTCAGCTTTGACCATGATTTGGTCAAGTCAAAGTTCAATTGAACTTTGCAACGTGAGCGTAATCACGATGATTATAGTCCCTTGCGACTATACCTACTGATTACCACGTTGACTAGTCGAAGTGACGAGTCAAAGTTTCGGTCAAAATACACGATTTTGTGCATTTTGTGACGAAACTATTTTCGGGTATCAAAACACTTTGTTTTGATATCAAATCAGTTTTCTAACTTAGTTAAACATGTTTTAACATGTTTAACTCGTCACATTTAGTTTAGTGCTTATTTAGGGTTGTAAGTCAAGCGGTCTCGACAACCGCTTAGACTTTCAAACCTGACCCGTTTGGTCGACAATTAGGATCCGACCAAACATATTTTGTGACCATAGTTGTATAGGGAATAACCTTCCGAGGTTATACCTTATGGTCACTTCGTTTGATTAGTTGTATTATAGGTAGTTTATATGCCTTAGGAAATGACCAAAATGCCCTTTTTGCGCATAATTTCAATTTAAGCATATGTAACCAAAATTTTGACACTTAAACTGATTATGCAACATGTAGGATCAGTTTTGACCTCTCGAGTGAGTCAATCAGAGCTAGTGCTTACTGAAAATGTGGCGGAAACACATTTTCAGCATGATACAAAGAAAAACGTAATAGAATGGAGTAGAAACAGAGAATTCACACTTATAATACTTTTTCTTCACTTTATAACGCTTGTCGTACGGACAGCAGTTCGACGTTGAGTTCCAGAAGACGTTACAAATGAAGACTACTACGGGGGTATTTGTAGACAAAGTGGTCCGCTCACGTGACATGTCCACAAGAGCAGTCCAGACAACAAAGCTGGTTCGCTTTTGTGGACACATGCCACAAAAGCGGACCTACAACATTACAAACATAAAATTACACTTTAACCCCCTGTACTAACACAAAATGACCTATCTGGACCCTATACATTAATCTAGCGTTTCAAAGACGCAGGCTTTAGACATTGTGCATCAACAAACTCCCCCTTGGATGAAGCCGCAGTCTTTGTCTTGAATATAGGTCTTCAGATAGCTTTGAATTTCTCTTCCTTTGGTTTTGGCTTTCTACTCAGAGCAACCCTGATCTTCTCATTCTCTTTCTTCCTCGCTTTCTCTTCCTTCTCTTGTTGCTTCATAAACTTTCCTCTATTTTCTTCCATCTTTTGATTCTCACGTTCACGTTCACGCTTTGATTTCTTCCTCATCTTCTCTTCTAAAGACCACCACGAAGATTTCCACTTGTTTTCAGAGTTGATTCCTTTCTGAACACACAGAGATACAACACGTTGGAACTGAAGAGCTTGCTCTTTATCTGCTGGAGAGTAGCGAATCTTGTGAATGAATAGACATTCAATGTCTTTCGCTGAACAATTAACTAACCACATTGGGTCGTAAACATGAATATCCCTCAGTTCTCCACCAACTCTGTATGTGATTATTGCTTCAGTCGTTCTGCAACTGTACACCCAATCAATAAAGCCTTTATAAAAATCCTGCTCCATTTCTGGCATTGGAATTGTCTTCATTGTACGTGGAGGCTTCACATTCAGAATAAATTCTACAGCTCCAGTTTCTGGATCAATTCTTTGAACACGCTTTGGACGATGAGGCTTCCACTTTCGAAATGGCTTCAATTGTTCATACTTGATGTAGCCCCACATCGCGATATCATTCTGTCTCACCTTGTACTCCAAGACTCTCACCTTTGCTAATTCATCAACGTCCCACCACGGTAATGACATTATATCATATAAACGTGCAAAATACTGGACGCCATATTCTCTTCGAATAGCGTAAGCGTTAACTTGCGGAAGAAAACCCCAACTAATAATATCGCCAAGCGAAACATTTCGATCTCGTTGGAAGAACTTCAGCGGCCTCTTGAATTTTCTTTCATGAGAAACTTTAAACCATTTAGAACGATCAATTTCTTCAGCATTCGATTGACCTTCTTTATCAACATTAGATTGGCCTTCCTGCTCAGCTTCTTTCCTCAAACATTCAAACACATTATCATTCACCGCTTCAGTCACTTTCTGACGTAATTCATCTCTATTCTCAGCAGCAAAGAACTCCATTAATGTTGGAAGTTTCGAAGTATCTTCAGGAACCTCTTCATTATCTGAACATTCTTCAACCTCAACTCTATCGTAGATATCAGCATCTTCAACATAATCATACTTATAATCTTGCTGTTTATTGATATCAAACGATTCTAAGTCCTCTTCGAAGTCGAAGGGAATTTCAGGGTTTACATCTTTAAGCATCTCTTTATACGCATCTAGACTCATAAACAAAGGCTCATGATGCTCTACAATCTGTGTCTTACTCGACTCCCCCTTACCTTCAGTTTCACCACTTTCTTCATTGATTGTGTCGTTTAGCAGATCTTCAACGACTTTTTCATTTGAGGCTTCAGTCACTCTAACACCTGAGCCTCCTGCAGCGTCATCATCATCATCACCTTTAGAACTGTGACTGCTCACAGAATAAACAACCTCATCCTCATTATCATCTTCATCATCCTCTTCATCTTCGCCACCAATTAATTTAGGCGTTGGAGTTTCTTCTTCGAATACCCCAGGAACTGAAGATATAGGCTCAGGATTTTCTATCACCATTGACGGTACAATAGACATATCAGAACTTCCTTCCACTCCTTTACCCTTATCTTTCACCTGCCTTTCTAATTCTGCTTTACGTTCTGCACGAAGATCTTCTAGCTTCAACTCTTCATATTTCTGTTCCACTGATGTTTCTAACATGCTTTCCACAACTCTATTCAGCATGTAGAACTTACGTTCATGTAGCGCTTTAGCAGCCATAAGCTCTTTATTCTTCAACTTATAGTATTCATTTTCACTCTCTCGACGATTCTTCTCTTCTTCTAATTCAGACACTCGAACTTTCAGAACGTCGATTTCCGTCTGATCAACTTCAATTTTCAATGTCAACACTTTGTTTTCACCTTCCAACCTCTGCACCCTACCAGCAAGAGTCTTTTCTCTATCAGCAATCTTTTTGCATTCAGCCGCTAACTTTTTATTTTCTGCTATCACATCATCAATTCTCTTTTCCAATTTCAACACTTGCGGAATTGTTTGCAAAGTCGAAATAAACATCTAGCAGATTATCTTGCGGTATCGGAAGACCTCTACTTGAAGAACTAGGTTGTGCTTAGATGAGTGGAGATGTGCCAAAGAGATCTTGCGAAGAATAATATGGTTGATGTGGAGGTGGTGTTGATTGAAAAAGAGGAGATGGTTGTCGTTGTGGAGTAGGTTGTCTGGGTGGTGTTGAGTGTGATGGAGGAGTAGGTTGTCTTGGTGATTGTTGTGGTGTTGGTTGTCTGGGAGGAGATTGATGTATTGGAGATTGTGGAGGTGTTGGTTGACGTGTAGGTGTAGAATGCGTTTGCCTGATCTTCTGAGGGCGCTTTGACACTTTAATCTTTGGTGTAGTTCTCTTTCGACCAACAGCTTTCTTTTTACCCTTCGGAGAAGATTGTGACACTGAAACATGCTCTGGAGAAGGTACATAAGGAGCATCTTCTTTCTCTTCCCTCTTCCTTTTTCTAATCAATTTCTCATGTTCTACCTCTTCTCTCATTCGTCTTTCACGTTCTTTTGCATCAATCACTTCATAATCAGACGAACTAGAAGAACTAGTAGTGTCTTTATCAACGTCGTCACCTTCAACATCATCTAACTCCTCTTTTTCTTTTTGAACATCAGAAGTACCCGTTTCCACAACATTATCAACAAAATACGCTTCTGTTGTAAACAAATCTGTCTCAATTACAATATTTTCAGCACCAGTCGTCTCTTGTTCATTTTCAACATTCATCTCAGGAATTTCTTCATCAGATTCATCAATTAACATTGTTTGCTTTTTCTTCTTTTGTATCTTCTTCGGTTTTGACGAAGAACCTTCACCTTCAGCTACAGGAGTTGCAAATCTACGTCTACGCCCCGACTCCTTTACATACCACTCGTTCTTGGTTGGTTTGAAACTCTGAAGTATTTTTTAACTCTACAGCATACAACGCCTCTTTCATTTCCTCTTGATTTCACCAATTCTGATGATTTTCCGGATCAGGATCCACATAGCTCGCATCTCTAATCAATCCGAAGTTTTCAATCACTAGATCAGGCTCTGGATGATTAGGATGATACTTGACCAGGTTCTTCAACGTGTTGTTAGACATGTGAGCTTGAACAAGAAGATCACCCTTAATGTTTCTATCAATTCTAGGGTATGCGATCAATCATCATTTGTACAAAACGCGGATATCTCCAGGTTCTAACATCCGACGTGAGATTCTCCACCATATAATGAAAAACTATGTGCGAAAAGTTGTATTTCTTATTCAACACCAACGCTGTTAACATGTTCATTTGGTAATCTCTCATCTGATCGAAACTGCCCTTTGTGTGGCTCAATGAAATCAGAATACAATGGATCAAGAACTTGAAAGATTTTTGAAACTTTGACTTCAAGTAGTTTCCGGTGTTTAAAGCACCTCTGTATCCCATTCTCAGCATACAACCCTTCACTAAGCGTTCAGGAAATCTTGTGGGGTAATTGGCCTCATCAGGAAAGTTCATAACTTCTCGAACTAATGCTTCAGTCACCAGAATAGTCTCCAACTTTCCATCCACTTCCACCACTGATGATATCACCTTGCTTTCCTCATCATACTTTGCGTTTATCCAAAATCGACTAATATGTGATCTATACAACGGTCTTTGGTCAATCGTTGCTTTCTTCACTGGAATACGATTCATATAATCCAAAATGCTGCTGAATTCTGACAATAAAGGACACTTCTCCACATCTAAATCAATACAACTGTTGTGTACTGGATCAAATAACACGTTTGGCGATGCCTGCACAACAACAACAGAAATCAAGACTTATAAAAATTTCACATTTTTAACACTGACTAAAAAGCGAACCTACATAGTACATTAAAAGCGAACCAAACACTTCACAACCCTATAGGCGAACCACTGTAGTGACTAAAAAGCGAACCTACTTAGAAAATGCACAAAAAGCGAACCATCCCTAGCCACATAAGCGAATCAACAGATTACTGCCTTAAAAGCGGACCTGATATGGTACACATGAGCGGTCCTGAAAGATCTCATAAGAGCGGACCTAATGGTTCTTATAAGTGGTCTTACAGATGACTTATGAGCGGTCCTGAGCTATCTGTTCGTAAACGCGGTCCTACAAGGTGTACATAAGAGCGGTCCTAATGGTGAATGTCTGCAAAAGCGGTCCTACTACAACACTTGTAAAAACTGCTAAAAACCTAAAATTGATTACAGAAACACAATCTACACAGAATTCTGAGACTAAGGGTGTCTTTAATTTCTACAAAACATGCCTAAATCACCCTAGATCTGAAACTGAAACTATGCATTGCCGACAGCACTCATCAATCGCTCAAATCTTAGCAATTAAAACATAACACTATACTCGGAATCATCAGACGACACAACTACACTATTCTATTCAACCAGATATGACAGTTAAAAGTATAAAACACGATCCGTTCATTCAAACATACCAACAGACATGTTTTTAACACGAAAGAACTAAGATTGAGAGAGGACTTACCTTGCCCATGATGTAATGAACTAGAATCTATCAAGAATCGAAGGAAAACAAGCTCGATCAGCAAGAAATCACGATGAACAAGTAGAATCGCTCGTAATCGCCTTAGAGACAACGACAGATAAGCGAACCGGGTTATGACAGAAAAAGCGGACCCCTGTTCTATTTATATGAGATCTGGTTCGCTTATATGACATGTTCTCATGAGCGGACCAACATGTTACTTTTGACAAAAAGGCGAACCGATGGTGACAAAAGAGCGAACCTGTCTCTAATATTTCAAAAATTCATTTTTTAGTCATTTTTCCAACTTTTTCGATTTCACACGCTGACACCCAGTTGATCAAGTCCAATTTAATGACCCTGGACAGCTGTTTGACCTACCAAGTCCAAGTTAATGGCCCTGGTTGATCAGTTTTATGAAGTACTCTGTCGTTTTGTTTTAAAAACAGTTCAACTTAATGAACTTTTCAACGTTTCAAACATTTGCACATTTTATCTTTCAAACATCATACCAGATCTTTGTTTGCAATCACAGCTTACCCAACCCTCACCAGTCACTGTCATGATCTGCACACGGGCTTTGATCTTCCAATCCCCAGTATCAGTTGTCGAAAAAGAAATGAGAAAAGAAAATCTTTTTGTGTTTTAAGCTGTACAAACTGAAATATATACACACAATATTTTTGTGAGCGTGTTAGGGGATCATATCAGCTGTCGACAGAACACAAGCACCGTTAAGCTTATTTCATTTTAAGCATTAAACAATTCGCATTGATTGTCGGTATATTGATACACTTTAAATTCTCGCAAAATTTTCAACCTGTTCGAGATACGTTATTGGTGTTTTAGAGACTTAAACGTTAACGTGTGTTCCCACCTCAGTATATACTCCCGTATCCGGATCCCAGTATTCAGTCTTACAGGTGAATATACCACAGCTGATATCTGTTGGGGGTAAATGCGAAACCGTGAGAGCTCAGGTCAGAACTTCCGTTCAGCAGAGAGATGACGGCTCGACTTTTCGGTGGGTCCCCTTTAGAGGATCTTTTGCATTTCAACAGCAGCGACTATCAATTTTATTGTTTCATCAGCATGCTGAGGGTGAAGCTTATGTTTCAAAGCTTTTTGCGTAAAGTATTATCCGGGGACTAGGTCAGTATTTCCATACAGTAGAAGTCCCGGGATAATACCCCAGATATCACCGAGCATAAAGACCTAGTATCTCAGAATACGGGACCTTTCAAACAGGATTTCAGGGGTTACCTATATATCCTAGAGGTGTTCCCCACAAAAACGCAAGTTAAATTTAGTTTATATCCCAAACTGATCTACTAATTCTGTAAGAACCTACCAGCACATCTTTAGCGAGACTGCTTAATTGCATTTAATACATTACATATCTTTAGCGTACTGTGCCCGTCTAGCTGATGTACTATCATTTCCCCTATACTACACAGCTCTTTTTGCATTTTTTAATGTTTTTGGATTTTTATGATTTTATCATGTTTTTGTATTTTTCTGCGAATATCTCCCCCTAAAACTAAAACATATTTTTGTGTTTTTGTTTTTTAAACGAAAAGCAGAAAAAAATACAACTGTACAAACGAAAATTGACAACCCGATACGGTTCAAGTCAGATCGCCGCCCAATTCGGCTTCACACTCGATTACCCTCCCAGATTGCAGATTTTTCATCCCATTTAACCTTAAAAGATAATAAAATCTCTTTTTATCAAACGGTTTCGTGTAAAAATCAGCTTTCTGATCATCGGTGCCCACATGTTCAATCCGTATTAATTTCTTTTCGTGACAATCTCGAATAAAATGGTGACGGATTTCAATGTGTTTTGTTTTCGAATGGTGAACCGGATTTTTAGTAACATTTATGACCGCTTCATTGTCCACAAATATCGGAGTATCCAAGAATTGCAGACCGAAGTCGCGCATCTGCTGTTGGATCCAGAGGATCTGCGAGCAACAGCTAGAGGCTGAGACGTACTCAGCCTCACACGTGGAAAGCGCGACTGCAGTTTGCTTCTTGCACTGCCAGGTAACGAGCCGAGTTCCGAAGAACTGGCACCCAGCAGTGGTGGACTTTGCGTTCTGTTTACAGCTACCAAAATCTGAATCAGCGAAACCGGATAAGGTAAAATCACCCGAACGAGGGTACCACAAGCCGATGCTTGGGCAACCCTTCAAATACCGTAATATGCGTTTGACGATCGTCAGGTGTGACTGCTTCGGATTCGACTGATATCGTGCACACAGACATGTAGGATACATGATGTCGGGACGGGAAGCTGTGAGATACATTAAAGACCCAATGATCGATCGGTATAACGTTTCATCCATCTTCACTCCCTGTTCATCCGGACAAATACCATGGTTCTGTGCGAGGGGGGTTGATGCAGGACTGCAATCTGTCATATCAAACTTGTCTATCACATCCTTTACATACTTTGACTGGTGAATGAAGATTCTGTCGGGCATTTGTTCTACCTGCAGCCCGAGGAAGAACTTCATCTCCCCCATCGAACTCATTTCGAACTTCTTCTTCATTACTCTCTCAAACTCTTTACACAAATCGTCGTTGGTGGAACCAAAAATTATATCATCAACGTAGATCTGCACGATCAACAAGTGGCCTGCTACTTCTTTTGTGAACAAGGTGCTGTCTACTGTTCCTCTTGTGAACCCGTTCTCCAGCAAGTAAGTCGAGAGAGTCTCGTACCAGGCTCTCAGGGCCTGGTGTAGACCGTATAATGCTTTATCCAGTAGGTACACCTTGTCTTTGTTCAGTGGATCTGCAAACCCCGGTGGTTGCCCCACGTAAACTTCTTCTTGAATCTTGCCATACAGGAATGCTGATTTAACATCGAGTTGATAGACTTTGAAATCTTTCCAAGATGCAAAGGCTAAAAAGATGCGAATTGCTTCAAGCCTTGCAACCGGCGCGTAAACCTCATCATAGTCTATACCCTCCTGCTGGCTGAAGCCTTGAACCACTAAACGTGCTTTGTTCCTCACCACGACTCCTCTATCATCTCTTTTACATTTAAACACCCATTTTGTCTTTATCAACTTCTGGTTCTTCGGCAGATCAACAAGTCTCCAGACGTCCAATTTCTCAAACTGTTGCAGTTCCTCCTGCATAGCATTCACCCAACTATCCTCGGTCAATGCTTCTTTGTAAGTCCTGGGCTCTATCTGCGAAATAAAACATTTGAGTGAGACTTCTTTCTGCATATCAGCAATATCTAAATAAAAACATGTAAAAGCCTGATCTATCTGATGTCTCGTTTTGACACCACTCTGTAAATCGCCGATAATTTGTTCTGAAGGATGATAAGACAGTGTCCGTGGCATCACATTATCAGGCACCACAACTTTCGATTCCAGATTTGAAATGTCGAGATCAACAATTTGATCAACAGCCTCCTCTGATGTCTCATTTGGTTCCTCGTCAAAGGTAGGAGCGGGTTCCTCCTCTGAGTCGTCAGAAGCGTCAAATGACGGAGCTGGTTCCTCTGGTTCCTCTGGCGGTATATGAACGGTTCCACTCGGTCCTGCTTCATCATCGTGATACCCACGGTGGGCGTAGGAACATCTAGCGGTCTAGATTCCGGCTCTTGTAACTGACTTTGCTGATACAAGTACATGAGAGCAAGTTCCTCCTCACTCGGCTCGGACGGCAGATGAAACGATTCCCAGAGTTTGTCGTAGTCAAATAGGAGTCTTTGTCCGGGAAGTTGTTGCGACGGCGTATGCTTCTGACAATCCACATGATGGACCTGAATCACTTTCCCCAGACACGGTACAAACACCCTTTTTAACGGGCTGGCGTATCCTACAAAAAATCCTTCATTCGCTTTCGCTCCGAATTTACCATCAGCATCTATGAAAGTACACGGAGAGCCAAAAGGTTCTAAGAACTCAAGATTTGGCTTATAGCGATGCAGCAGCTCGAAACAAGTCTTTTTATATTTCTTCACTGTCAGAACTCTATTCAGTGTATAGCAAGCCGCTGACACTGCTTCACTCCAAAAGAAAATCGGAAGCTTTGAATCTGCCAACATAGTACGTGCGGTCTCGATCAGGGTTCTATTCTTTCGTTCAGCCACTTCGTTCTGTTGTGGTGTGTATGGCGCACTGAATTCGTGTAGTATCCCCTTCTCGTTGCAGAACTCGTACATTTTGTTATTCTTGAACTCTATTCCGTTATCACTCCGAATTCTTCTGATTGGCAGCTTGTACACCGTTTCCATCTTTTTGAATAAAACCATCAAAGCATCGAATGTTTCGTCCTTTTTCTCCAAACAAACAACCCATGAAAACCTTGTATAATCATCCGTAACCACCAAACAATAAGAATCTCCACTGATGCTTTTGACGTTGACCGGCCCGAAGAGATCCATATGCAATCTCTCGAGAGGTAACCGGATGGTGTTGAGCATCTTTAGCGGATGAGACTTCCGTACCTGTTTACCTTTCTTACAAGCAACACAATCGTCAGGTAAATGAAAATTCTTAACATTCACACCTTCTACCAAATCGTTGTGCACAAGAAAATTCATTTTACGAACGTGTATATGACCCATTTTTCTGTGCCACATAATTGACTCTTTCTCAGTTGCTTTAGATTTTGTCACAAAACATTGTTTTTGAGGAGTTGTTGGTGTTGCAGTGCTCATGTCTAAAATGTAAAGATCATTAACCCTAGGAGCACGCAACAGCACCAACTCATCAGGGACTTTAAACCCTGGCTTTAAAACCAAACACTCTGTTTAATGTACGCTAAAGTCTTTGTCGCAAATTTGTGAAATACTTAACAAATTGTTCGTTAATTCAACAATATAATTCACTTTGTCAAAAGATATGATGCCGTTTGTGAGCTTTCCCTGACCAATAATCCTGCCACCTTGGTTACCAACAAATCCAACGTAGCTTCCATTAATTGATTTGACATCATATAATAGAGCTAAGGATCCCGTCATATGTCTCGACGCTCCGCTGTCCATTATCCACCTGGATAGCACAGACTTGGGCAGCTCCTGCAATCAGCACACAAACACATCAGTTAAACAATGATGCCCACGACTTTTTAACTTCCGACACAGACCCAAAAACTACATTGCATTTCTCATTTGTTTTAGGAAAGTTAAATGTGACATTTGACTCAATTTCCTTTTTATCTTGTTTCACTTTGTTATGGAGTTTGGGAAATTCTGATAAAAACTGATCAATTTCAGACTCAAACACAGCAACATCATCTTTCACAAACTGTGACTCATTTTTCAACACACTTTCCATCTTTTTGATCTCACCAGATGGTTTAGATTTTGCAACCCATGACTGATTTTCAAAAGTTTTTGCTTTAGGATAAAATTTCGAAGTCTTGGGAGACTTAGAAGACTCGCCAATCTCGAAAGTCGATTTCGGCTTATCTTCCGACTTTAACTTTTCACCCCGTTTAAGAATTCGAATCGGCGAAACCAACACTTGTTTATCTTTTGCAACAACCGGTGATTTTGGTCGAGGTTTTTGAATGATTTGTTTTGAAACATTTTTGTTTTCAACCTTAGGTTTTTCAACCTTCGGTTTCTCAACCATTTGTTTATTAACAACTTTTATCACAACCGGTTTTTCAATTACTTTCTTACACTGCTTTGCCATGTGGCCGACTTCATTGCAGCGATAACACACACGCTTATCATATTCTACAAAAGTGGTTGTGACAGTTTCCACTTTTAGCTTTTGCGCTGCATTGAAGTCGTCCACGGCCTTTTGACTAAAAATATAATCTTTTTCAATTTCAGTGCTAGGACCAGCGACAAACACATCTTCAATCCTATCTTTTGGTTTGACCACCTGCTTAGTCATTTTCTTCTCAAAACCAATACCTTTATTCTTTAACTGATTTTTCTTGTTTTGGTTTTTACCCACCACCTCTACCTTTTCTGGACTAGTAGGTCGTGATGAACCAACTGACTTATTCAGTTTTGAAAAGAAATCATTTTTCTTTAACTCATTTACGCTCAGCTCAATCATCTTAAACACTTTCTGAACATTCTCAAATTTAACATTCTGAAGCGGAAACTCGGTGTTGGAGTAAAGTTTGTCAGACCCAACCATAGTGTAAGCCACCATAATTGAATCATCACCCGTACTTTTATCCGTTTTTGACAAATAACGATCTAAAAAGTTTCCGTCCTCCTCAGAATCACTACCGGACTTCACTGATTTTGCCTTCTCAGATTTCTCACTTTCATCGTCCAACACCTGATCAATAACATTTTTGATAACCTGGGATTCGTTGTCAGTGTCAGACGCAGTGAAAGTGATATCAATGTTATCAGGTAAATCATTCTCAAGTGTTTTCAGTTTGATGTTTAATGCTGCTTCCACCCCATCTGGATATTTCTGTGTATAATGATTCCACATTGGGGGTTTAACACTGTTGTAGGCAGGTGAAGCATGTGGCTGTTGTGGCACTATTTGCTCTAACACATACGATGATGCCACATAACTCATCAATTTCTGATCAATTCTATCATTCTCAATTTTAGTCAACTCAAGCTCTTTTCTCAAAGATGCGATTGTATCTAAATGAAAGTTGACTTCTCTTTGTTTATCAAATAAAGTTGATTGTGCCAACTTTGTTGCTTTATCATTTTCAAGACTCTCTTTTTGGATCATTTTTATTGACCTAGATAATGTGTTGTATGCCTCTTTTACTTGCTCTAAGTCATACTTCACCAAATCTGCATGTTGTTTCAATTCCTGATACTTGGTGTCTTTTTCAAGACACCCCGTGCATGGTTGTGAACAACTTAGACACGGTGTATCGGGGATTGAAACTTTTTCAACTTTAATCTCATCCTCACAAACAATTTTACCAACAAAATTTGACTCTGACTCAGACGACTTGACCACGTTGACCTCTATGACTCCAGTTTCCTCTCCTAGACCTGACATCTTATCAACTGACTCCTGGAAATCTGTGTCTACCTCTTTCAACTTGCTCATCAATGCTTTATCTGCAATCTCCTTTAGAGCTTCTTCAGTCATCTCTTTGGAAACGTCGATTACCTCCTCGACTGCTTCTTTCTCTGCTTCAAATCTCGGACACGTTCCAGTTCTTGGCTCTTCAAAATAATCTGCAAAAGAATCAAAGACGTTAGGAGGTAAAATAGATTTCATTGTATAAACAAATTCCTCCTGCCGTGATTGAAAGTTGAGAACTTCAGTCATTGATTCCTCAGCTTTTGCAGAATTATCTGTAGAAACCTCTTTAACAACCTCCGGAACCACCTGATCAGCAACTTCCATAGCTTCTTCAATCACAATTTCAGTCACAAAATCAACCATCTTAGTAACTACTTCCTCAACCACTTCAAAATCAGACTCAACAACACTCTCAGAAACTACCTCATCGACATTCTCAGTAACTACCTCATCGACAACCTTCGGCTCTGCAACTGTCTCGGTAATTTCAACTACCTCAGCCATCATTGCTCGATCATCCTTTCCTGGAACATACTTGTCCCAACTAAACCCAGACGCAACTTTTTCATCATCTTGGTTTACGATAAGTGCCTTCTCTGGTTTGTTCTCAATCTGAGGTCTGTGAACAGCAGATTGTTGATTTGGGCGGTGATATATAGCTTGTCTGTAATAATCGTTTGTGAACGGATTCTGATGATTCTGCACCTCACGATTCGGACACTCACGCTTGAAATGACCTCGTTCTTTGCACTTAAAACAGGTAACCTTTGTCTTATCGAACCCCAATTTCTGATCAGGACCTGACAGACTGCTTCTACCCGTGATCTCCATAAAGCGTTGTGCTCTTCTAACCAGACTCGCCATGCACCACTTTATATCTATCAGTTCCAGTTCTTCCGGATCGATCTGAGCGTAATCCTCTTTAGTCATATCGGGATTACCGATCCTACCAGCGACCAATCCTTCATAAGCTTCCAGAACTGATGCCAGTAACGTAATGTGCTGCTTGGCTGCATTCTTGGTGATTTCATTCCCATTCTTGATGTTAACCGTAATGTTACACTGCACCCCGGACACAAGCGTCTGTTGATTTGACCCTGTAGAACTTTGAGGAGAATTCTGCTCTGTGACTTTGACATTCGGCTCGTAGTTAGCAAATGGAGTCGACTGACTCGACTGATAGGCATTTTGAGCAACAGATGAAGTGTTGTCTGCTCTAAACCCGATTTGAATCTTCGGACTCTGAACATTAGTAGCTGCCGGACTATTCTTGTAATACAAAGACACATCCTGTGGCATATTTGCTGAATTCATCTTTTTGATTTTCACCAACTCCAACTCATGAGCTTCAATTTTCTCTATAAACACACTCAAACTATAGTTCACGAAATCTGAACTATTTTTCAACATCATCAAGTACGTTCCCCATTCCTCATAGGGAAGTGCATCACACAACTTGTCTATCCACTCTTCATTCGTCTTTTCGATATTCAACCTTCTCATCTCTACCACCAGGTGACAATACCTCTCGATAAGCTGCTTTGTCGATTCACCTTTAATTCCCGTGAATATATCAAATTCTTTCTTTATCAGTGCTTTCTTACTCTTGATCATCGACGCACTGCCTTTGAATTTCTGTTCCAAAGCTTGCCATATCGACTGTGCACTATCATCGTGCTGTAGCAGAACTAGAATATCCTCTTTATCGCTTGCTGCAGGATGCTAACCATCTTCTTTTCTGCTTTGAATTCAATCTGCTCTGCCTCTGTAAGACTTGTGATGGTCTTCAACATATTCAACCCGTCTACCGGAGGAACATACTTTCTTTCGATTTTTATCCAGCACTCTAGATGGTTGGCCTGCACCCAGTTTTTGAATCTCCCGGACCATCCGGAATATTCATCTAAACTCATCAACTTAGGAGGTTTCTGCATCGTTCCAAGCTCGTTTTCCAGATTCACATTCTGAATGATGCTAGCAGGACTCTGAGTAACTCTACCACTACCCGCAAACATGTTGTAAAAATCTTGGCTTTCCATTTTCAGTCGTAACAAAAAAAAATTTTCAAACAGTCTGAATGAGCGAACCACAGTGGCTGAATAAGCGAACCACAATGACTTTCGAGCGAACCACAACTGTAACCAAGAGCGAACCAGAAATCACCCTAAGAGCGAACCAGAAATGAGCACTTCGAGCGGACCAGGATGTTGCACTAAGAGCGGACCAGACAGCTGACTTTCGAGCGAACCACAAATGATCTTTGGAGCGGACCAGAAACTGTCGTTCAAGCGGACCAGACGAGCGAACCAGCAACTAAAATAGACATTTCGAGCGGACCAGAACTAAAGTTAGGAGCGAACCAGCTTAAAATGTATGTTGGAGCGGTCCAAAAAAGCGAACCAGGAGCATGACGTAAGCGCGAACCTATTTCACGAGGGTTTTTGGGTCACTTTTAGGCCGTATTTTGATCCGAATCTTTCAAGGGTTTGTTATTAGTGTATTTCACACCTGTTGTCCAAATTTCAGTCCATTTCCACCGTTCAAACAGTCCAAATCTACAAAAGTCCGTATAAAACGCTTCTTATCTAGCAAACTAACTCGCAACTGGCTCTGATACCAATTGTAGGATCAGTTTTGACCTCTCGAGTGAGTCAATCAGAGCTAGTGCTTACTGAAAATGTGGCGGAAACACATTTTCAGCATGATACAAAGAAAAACGTAACAGAATGGAGTAGAAACAGAGAATTCACACTTATAATACTTTTTCTTCACTTTATAACGCTTGTCGTACGGACAACAGTTCGACGTTGAGTTCCAGAAGACGTTACAAATGAAGACTACTACGGGGGTATTTATAGACAAAGTGGTCCGCTCATGTGACATGTCCACAAGAGCGGTCCAGACAACAAAGCTGGTTCGCTTTTGTGGACACATGCCACAAAAGCGGACCTACAACATTACAAACATAAAATTACACTTTAACCCCCTATACTAACACAAAATGACCTATCTGGACCCTATACATTAATCTAGCGTTTCAAAGATGCAGGCTTTAGACATTGTGCATCAACACAACATTATTAAAAATGTTTAGGCATATAAGACTTATCATAGGACTAGTTAGACCATCCGAACGCACATTTGCGCAAATGACGCGTTAAAGTAGCGTAAACTACCTTAACGGGTCATAACGGGTCAAAAGCACTTAGGATTGATTTCAAATCAGAATGTTGGCTTGTTTAAACCATATCATATGAGTTCCAACACTCATTTGGTTTACAAGACCTCACTCTACCTGATCTCCCGATTTAGGTCCCGATTTATTAACATAGCGATTCCATACTAGGTGTCACTTGATTCCTTGACTCCCCGAGCTTTGTTAGTCACTAGATCAAGGATACTTGCAATCTCAAGTGAGTACATAGTTCCCCTATTTTATGCTTTCAATTGTTTTGGGGTGATTCATATGTGCTAAAACGATTTCAAGTTTTTAAAAACAAATGCTATGGTTTATATTAAACACAACGATTTCAATAATGTGGACGAACTTGTTGGTGCGTTGATACATAACACAAATGACATTCATTAGCTTTGGCCAAGCCGACCAGTAGTATGTTATAGTACCATAGGATTTGACAAATCCCGTTATCGGACTATCACCATGGATTTGGGGGTAATATGGGTAACGACAGAACCTGTTATTTTAACAAACCCTTTGTTGGTTTGTTAGTCTATTAAAGATACCCTTTGGTGGTATAGACGAGTCACACAGGTTTGAATATGTTCAACTAGAACGACCAAAATTTAGTTTTCACAATTAAAACACGGACGATTGAACGAATGGTTTTATGACACGGACGATTGAACGATGGTTTATGACACGAACGATTAAACGATGGTTTATAACACAAATGATTGAACAATGGTTTATAACATGAACGATTTGAACGATTGAAAACACGGACGATTTATAACACGTACAATTGAACGATTGGTTTATGGTATGTGATTAAATAACGGGACGGGTGTAATGTGATGAAAGCATGGTAGATACGCCGCTGGTACTTCTTATATATAAGTGCTTTTATCATATTACATTCTGTGGCGCTATTTAGTTCACTTGGACGAATGATTTCAAACGATGTCACGCAACGATGTTTACTAAATGATATAAACCATACAAGTTTTCTCACGAGACGATTTACTACTTGGTTTATACAAGCAAATGTTTTGGGTCAAGATTCATGGCAACGAGGTTTTTCTTAAACATATAATCAACTTGTATTAGTTGGTTAATCGTATTAAAATACCAAACACTTTTCGATACAAGGTTTTCAATTATCGACTCTAGTAGTCGTACGAGGTATTGCAATATGTGTACAAGCCATGAATTTGACACACTCATAAAACCTATGTACTCGCGGGCATTTTTATGCTGACTTTATTTTCATGTATGTTTGAGGTGCAGTTGTTTGATGATCATGATGCAAAACATAGGATTGGACGAGGGCCTTAGTGACATAAAATATGCAAGACAATATGTTTGAACTCGTTTATTTTATTTCAAGACAATGTTAAACAATTATAAATTTAATAAAACATAACTTCATATCCATGTGTTGTGAAACACTGATTCTGTTACTCCACTCCCCGACGTTTCCGCCGCGGTTTTGTTGTTTTAACGCGGTCGGGTGTGACAGTAGGGAGGGTATTTATGGTGTGAAAAAGAGACGGTTGGCAAGTATTGAAAGATTGGCGGAGGAAAGAATGTTACTGGAAGAAGAATTGGCTGAAAGAGCGGAATGCAGGAACTACGTTGCAAAATTTGACAAGATTAAGCATTTGGATTTACGTCAAAAATCCAGATCTAAATGGGCCATCGAAGGTGATGAAAATTCTGCATTTTTCATCATATTATTAATTCTAATATAAGTACGAACAGATTAAATGGGCTAATGATTGATGGTGTGTAGGTTAAGAATCCCTTATCTATCAAAGAAGCTTTGTATGAGTTTTTTCTTCATCAGTTCACGGAACCAATGCCAGTTAGACCGGATTTGGTTTGTCCGAATCTAGCTACTATTTCTGAAGCCGAGGTAAACATGTTGGTTAATCCATTCTCAATGGATGAAATAAAAGCGGCCGTTTGGGAATGCGAAGGAGATCGTGCACCGGGGCCGGATGGATTTAATTTCAAATTCATTAAAAGGTGTTGGTCAGAACTCTGTGAAGATATCGTCAAGTTGTTCACAGATTTTATGAGGAAGGCTCGCTAAATAAGTGTTACACATCCTCTTTTATAGCATTAATTCCGAAAGTTAAGGATCCGGTTGGCCCATCGGATTTCAGACCAATTAGCCTAATAGGTGTGATCAATAAAGTTATATCAAAAGTGCCTGTAAACCAACTAAAAGGGGTGATGGGGAATTTGATATCCGAACAACAATCAGCATTTTTGGCTTGAAGAAATATTATGGATGGTCCACTAGTGCTTAATAAGGTATTGAGTTGGTTAAAAAGTCAAAGAGGAAGGGTATATACTTCAAAGTAGATATCAATAAGGCTTATGATTCAGTTAATTGGGCATTCCTTAATTCGATAATGACACAAATGAACTTCCCAAGTAAGTGGAGATCATGGGTAATGGCAACACTTTATTCTGTAAGAGCTTCTATTCTTGTAAATGGTTCATTGACTAGGGAATTTGATTGTTCCCGTGGGCTCCGTCAAGGTGACCCGTTGTCTCCATTTTTGTTTGTAATAGTTATGGAAGCACTGACTGGTATTATGAAAAAATTCGTATCAATTGGATTGTTCAATGGTATTAAGCTTACTAATGATGGCCCGTCTCTATCTCACCTGGTATATGATAATGATGATGTAATGTTTGTTGGAGAGTGGTCTTCTTCGAACATTAGTAACATGCGACGGTTGCTGAGATGTTTCTATTTAGCTTCGGGTTTAAAAGTAAATCTTGCGAAATGTAGTATATATGGGATTGGGGTGAGCGAGCATGAAGTTCAAGACATGGCGAATCTTTTGAGGTGTAAACAAGGTACGTTTCCGATTAAGCATCTTGGTCTGTTAGTAGGTGCTAATATGAATCTTGCTTGAAACTGGAAATCGTGATAGAAATATTCAAAAATCGGCTTTCACTATGGAAAGCAAAAACATTATCTTATGAAGGTAGAATAACGCTAATCAAATCGGTGTTGAGTTCTTTACCAACATATTATTTCTCACTCTTTAAAGCTCCGATAAAGGTTCTGGAATCACTGGATAAGATCAAAAGGGTTTTCTTTTGGGGAGGATCGGAAGAAAAGGCCAAAATGAACTGGGTGGCATGGGAAAAAAACTAAAAACTATTGCTCATGTGGAATACAGGGGATTGGGGTTCGGATCACTCAGGGACGCAAACTTAGCAATGTTGGCAAAATGGTGGTGGAGGTTTAAAACAGAAAAAAGGGTTGTGGAGGCGGGTAGTTTGGGCTATTCATCACAATTCAAGGGCATGGAGTGATATTCCAGCAAAAGTTTCAATAGGCAGTCCATGGAAGAACATTTTTAGTATACGGTATATTCTTCTGAATGCCGATATTGACCTGAAGAATGCTACATCAACGATTCTGGCAAATGGTAGAAACATTTCCTTTTGGTTAGATAGCTGGGCATATTCGGAACCTTTCTACATAAAACTTTCAGATATATTCAAAGCTGAAAAAGAAAAAGATTGTATGGTGGCTGATCGAATGGGTATAGGCGAATCCGGATTGGAGTTTTATTGGGTCTGGGCTAGTTCGGTCCTTAGCGACAATGAAAATGCTCAGTTGCAGCAACTTATGGGCACGATTGGAGGGATAGTCATGACTCCTGGAAGAGATAATTGGAGCTAGAAGTATGAGGTATCTGGTACTATTAATGTTGCAAGTATTAAAAAAAAATACTTAGTTCGTTCAATTGAGTCCGGCTCGCTAGACTATTTGAGTGGAACAATTGGGTCCCGAAGAAGGTAACAATTGTGGCATGGAGAGCAGAGATGGAACGTTTGCCGACTAAGTGTGCTTTATCAACTCGGAATATACCGGTACAAAATCAATTGTGTGCGCTTTGTGGTGAATATGTAGAGACTAGCGAACATCTTTTCGTATCATGTTAATTCGCATAAACGATATGGCAGAATATTGCAGGATGGTGTACGGTACCTCCGATTATTGCGTTTGACGTCAAGGATTTGTTAACTTTGCATGGATTTAGTCCGGGTTCGAGCAAGAAGAAAAAAGCACTAGACGCCATTATTTTGGTAGCTTTTTGGAGCATTTGGAAGATGAGAAATGAGGTTGTAGTCAGACAAGCAATTCCAAATACTACGAAGACTCTAGACGAGATAAAATCAATGGCGTATTTGTGGGTGAAGAATCGGCCAAAGGTGGCGACACTAACATGGGAAGATTGGAGTCGGTTCAATTTTATTGGCTAAAATATATGTAATCTAATAATGTATTGGTGATGTATGTTTGTATGTATGGTGAATAGCATCTTGCTACAATGAATAACATAATTTCTGTCAGCCGTTAAAAAAAAAAACTGTCTCATCAGCACTGAGAGCAAGATTTATAGACATTTTCTTGAACATCGCATTTATTTCATAGTCAATGTAGGATGAAAGAATTTGTTTTTCGATGCCAATTTGTAGCTTTATTATAAGAAATTGATTACTAAAAAGTTATATAATAAGTTGTATCACGTAAAATTAGAACCTTAGATTTCACCTAATATCCGTTAAGTATAACCTTTACTCGCCTAAAAGATAAAGATTTTGATATAACATTTCTGATTTTGCATATACTTTACTAGGTTATCACCCGCGAACTTCGCGGGTAGGAAAATTTACTTTATATTAATCAAACTATGTCAGAAATTTGTTTTATAATTGTTTTGAATTGAAAGTTGTAGTCATTAGGGTTGCCAGTAAGGTCAGAAACTTTTGGCAAGAAACGGAGGCAGAAATTTACCTCACTGAATGACCCACGACACAAAAAAAAAACTTTTATTTATTATAACAGATTATTAGAACTTTATTAATATTGTGTCCGTTCTTTATTATAACACTTAACATGTACAAAAACTAAAAAACTATAATGAATTCTCCAAGGCTTTAACACCACCACTGTCACCAACCTTTGAAACACACAAACACAATATAATTTGATATGCACAATCACATTAGTTGAGTACCACACATATGGGCCAGGCAGGTTGAAAGTTGACTGTAGTGCAATCCAAATTTCAAATGCATAGTCTTTAAATCTATTTATTATTGTTATAATATTATTTACGTAACTATATTTGACCTATTAATTACATATTATTTACGTAACATACTAAAAGTGGTTTTTGAAACTTTAAAAGTTAAGCATATGAGGTAAAATCTTACTTCATAATAATAGATTTTCAATTTGTAAACAAAATTATTACCTTAAAATTAAAAAGTAAATCTATGTATGGAGTATGCATTGGTAAACATACACCACATTCTCAAAACTACAGAGACAAATTTCAATAGTTTGTTTGATTTACAAAATATTTTATAAATTGATATTAACAAAGGAAAAAAATTAAAGATAAAATATAAATTATTAATGTTTAGTTTATTAACAAATTCGAAACCTTAAAGATATATATACTTTGATTTTAAAAACATAAGAAAGTACTACATTTTACGTTATTGATGGTTTTAAATTCAATTTGTTTGTTTTTAAAAATAAATTAATTTGGAAATTCAAATTGTTTGTGTAAAAAAATATTCATGTGTCTTTATTGATCAAATAAAACATTGTATCCAAATGACTTGTTTCCCAAATATCCTTTTAAAGTATGTTATAAAATTCTTAGGTGGATTGTATGTAAAATCATAGATGTTTACATTGCTTAGATTTATGCTTATAATTATACTGTCTTTACATAAATTAGAAAAACTTTTTTTAAAAAATAATATGTAGTGGATAGATTAAATTGATTTCCAAAAGCAATGAAATTTAATTAGTACCTTTAAATAACATGGCTTGATATTATGATTGCAACTTAATCTTTACTTTGATAAGTCACATTTAGAAGATATATATTAGTATCATAACAAAATCCAATATAGCTTCATATAGACAAAATGGTCTAATTAAGTTATAGACATACAGATTGAAAACATTAATGAGCAGCATAACAACGGATACGACAATAAACATAAACAAAGGTACTTGTTCAAAATACAAACGTTAACCACCCAACCAAAACTTAGTTCATATCAACCACCACTTAACTACGAATTATAGATATATAGAGTTTTACTAATCGGATCGGAAGTTTTTCAAGATTATGGTGTTTTTTGAAGTAACAAAGGTGAAATCAAGCATCACACCATCAATCAAGTTGTTGTCAGCCATAAATTGACGCCAGTTCTCGACCGAATAACGTTTCGCACATCCGTTTTTTTCAGTCTTGGCTGTGTAAACAACATGTCCTTCCAAGTTCTGAACTTTCAATGAATTTATCTTCTTCGTAAACCCGGCTCGATTAGCAACTTCGATAGGAAGACGCTGCATTTAACAACATACATTAAAAATCAAAGCTGTTTAAAATTATTTAATAATTACTAAAATGTAAATCGAAAGTTTAAGAAACAAAAAATCATACCAGCTTATATTCTCCTTTTCGTGTAAAGTCAAAAAATTCAGCATCTACGGGAACATTCCCTGTTTGACCTTTCTTGGCAAGGCTATGCCTCTTCAATCTGGAAGTGCCAACCGAGGGTACATTTTGCTTTACCTATATGATTGGTTACACATATAAGTAATATTATTCTAATGACAATCATTAGGATTAAAAGTTTAGATGATGATGTGGCATTTATAATATAAAGTAAATCATTACCACATGCTTGTCTTCAGTTTCACAAAACTTTGAAACAATTGATGTTTTAAAGTTGATGGTACTATGAAATCCTTTGCTTATATCTTTATTTGTGTGAAACAATTCTTTGCTCTTTTTATCCTGCTGGATGTTTAAATAATAAAGTAAATACTTATGATGGTAAAAACAAAAAATTTTAGTATGATACCCAAAAAATAGCCTATTGTAAGACATGGTGATACTTAACACGGGTACATACCTTTGGAGTGCAATCAACAACATCTTGTTTCCTTTTCATTGGTTTCACAACTTCTTCGTTAATGATGATACCTTTTTTTATGAATATCAGGACGCTGTGTCTATACACATTTCAATGTAACATAAAT
This sequence comes from Helianthus annuus, assembly GCF_002127325.2. Classification (NCBI taxonomy): domain Eukaryota; kingdom Viridiplantae; phylum Streptophyta; class Magnoliopsida; order Asterales; family Asteraceae; genus Helianthus; species Helianthus annuus. Next base: position 122,916,757 of record NC_035436.2, read on the forward strand.
AAACCACTTGATTATGTGACATCGTTAAATTTCATATGAATTGTGACCATTATAAAAATTTATAGCAATATAAGATTACCTTGTTGACAGTTGTTTGTTCATGTCGAAAGATGTGGCTAGAATGTATATCAAATGCCTAACAAAAAAACATTGAAGTGAATTATGGGTAAGTAATTAATAAAAGCTTGTGTATATAAGAAAAATAGATAATTACCTTGTCTAACTTATCAACAAACTGATCATGACTTATTTGAACGACCTCATCATCATCAGAATCAACTATGTCACTCAAAACAACAGGAATACAATCTCGATAAACTGATAACTGAAAGGCAACGTTATCAATCTTATTAAAGATCAATACATCTTCATCAAAGATTTTAAGCCTTTCGCAAAGAGTCGGCCATCCGTCTGTGAATGCATAGCAGTTATGTATTTTAGCAGATTCCACATTCCAGCGAGTACCAACAGCTAGTATTTGATAGGTGCTGTTTAGTGTGTGTTTTTTTATAAAACTTTTTAGTAAAAGCATCTAGAATTATCTGCATTAAATGAAACATGTATCATAAGTTACTACGCATGTTGTTTCGATATAGTAAATAGATCTAATACTATACTATTACATAAATATATAATAAAAAAAGGTATACAGTTAGATTAATAATGTGCAAAAGGAAAAACAATATACATACACTTAAGCCCAATTGTGTGTATTGCTGATATGTGAAATACGATTCACCACATACACCGTCAACAAAACACGAAAGTTCAAACACATCATGTCGAATAGGTTTGAAAAGCAACAGTGAATCCTTTGACAATTGAAGGCCTTTAACAACTGCTGCCCAACCATCAGCCAAAGCCGGTCTAGACTCTAATGTTTTCATCGTTACGGTCCAAGACTTACCACATTCATGATGGATCTGGAGATCAATACGTGGCCATGGTCGACCCAATGGTTATAAACAAAAGTGAGAGGTAACTCCTGAATACAAAGATAGTACTATTAAGTATATAATGAAGTTAAATAAATATTTTATGAATTAGGCTATTAAACATCAGATTATTCAGTCAAACATAAATAATCATACCAGCTTTAAAGATTTTGGGTCTTCTAGAATCTTCACAAGCGATAAATTCATGATTTCACCTGAATTAATAACACAGATATATTAGATCGTACATTAAATAACATACCCGATTGAACTGAAAGGTTAAGAATCAAAAAAATTAAAGATTCTTGAATTATCATTCATATATCAAACAAATAACACATCTACAAATCAAAAAAGACTTTCGGCTTCATGGTGCAAAATAATATTAAATATATTTATAAACTATAATGGATATCAAAATCGGCCTAAAACACCAATGAAATTCCTTGTGGAAGTACACAAACTCTTATTGAACATAGAAACTACACAAACTCTTTAAAGAAAGAAACATGGAATTATACAACATTCATACTTGTGGAAGTAAAATTAAAGATAATTATGGTTCATTTACTTTGTGATTAAACATTTTATAGCTATTGAAATTCCAATACGATCATAACAACAGAGACGTTTGAAGAGATTGAAGGTGCAGATACTTACGGTTGTGGAATATGATGCGACGAAGGAAGATTGGTGACTTGATTTTGATTTGAGCAAATGCTTGTTTGAAAACCTAAGATGGATATAAGCTAATGAGGAGAAGATTGTAAGAAAATGGCTAAAAGGAGAAACAGTGATGATGATTGAAGTAAGTTCGAGGATGATGATGAATTCAGGTTTCCAATGCAAATCAAATCAGCTTTAAAAATTCAACTGATTATAAAATACAATATTAATATTAAAATATAATGAACGGCAATTACATGTCATTTAATTTTAGGATGTTTATATTTATATTTTTCTTTAAATTTGTATATACAAACATAACAATTTCACAGGATCGAGATTTTAGAAATATACAAAGTTTTTATATAATTTCACAGGATGTCCACTCCCACATACAATCTTAAAATTATCAAATGAATAAATATTAAAATCCTTTTTTTTTAAAAAAAGATTTGGGAAATATGACACTTTACAAAAGTATTAAGTTGAAAATTGTATTTAAATCCTAATAAGTGTGTGAAATTAATAATTACTTGTTAGCTATGTATATCTATTACAGTTTTACAGTTAGTATATATACATGTTGATTTATAAATGTAAAATGGCAATAAGGATAGAATTGTTAATTATTATCAAATTTGGATAAAAAAATATATATCATAAATAACATAAGATGATGAGTAGTAAAAGTTATAGTAAATAAAAATGTTACATATTAAATCACAATAAATTTGATACGAAAAACATATTAATGCTAAACTGTAGGTGACACAACGATCTGTTCAAAAGATGCTACGTTATATAGTCCTTGAAAGGTCTCAGCGTCTTGTAAGTATTGAAAATCTTTCGTGCCAATTTTTATTTCAATCATACTACCCCAGTCGGTCATAAAAGACCAAGTTTCTCCTCCTTTCTCAACTAACTTCTTAAGCCATGACTCAAATGAAATTGATTTTAGCTTTGTAAAAGAAGACACTTCTGACCATCCTTGATCTTGAAATTTAAATAGCTTCACATTTATAGCATGGGTCTTTACGACAACAAACATATGAAGTGTGTTGCGGATTTTGAAAAACCTGCTTTGGCGAGCAACAACATGAGTACATTGTGGTATTAAAACCTTTGAGAAAGTTTCAGAAACCACATCAAAAGCAATCATATAACTTTTAGCAGGCGCCCAATAGTGTGGAGATGCAAAATATAAAACATTGTTGCATAAAGTGCCTGGAGACCACAAATATAACCTTGAAGCGTAATCCGGTTCTTTGAAAAAAGTTAAAGTTTTCCATTGATGTGTATTCCGAGAATACACACGAGGTACAACATCATCCATACGACGTTGGAGATGTAATAATTTAACATCGTTAAATGAGTCTAGATAAATCCCAACTGCATCTGCCTTGATATCGAAAAAACTTTTAGGTTTATTATGACACAAATTCAAAAATTTATTGGTGGTTGGATTCCACAGAATCAATTCGTCTGAAGGACCTTGGATGCACATCAGTAAAAGACTATATTGAGAAGCAAGAATCGTTAGATTGGAAAGAGGGGTATCAACGGGGAAGGAAATAAACTTCCTTTCAGAAATGTCTACCTTTCCTCCAATCAAGTTGTCAATATAAATCGATGACATACTCAACGTGATTAGCTTACGATGTTCACAATTAGACATATGGCGAGAGTGAATAATAGAAAACATAGGTGAAGACAATTCATAATGCCATTGCTTGCAAACTGATTTAAATCGTCCAACACATTTACTTGGTAGCCTTGATAGAATTTCGTGAGCAAACATTTCAAACTCAAGAGGTTCCATCCTAAAAAAATTCATATGAAACAAATGATAAGATTTATGTATATGAATTTGTGAAGCAAGTAACCAAGAAACATTAATGATCTACAAACATATAACAGAGAAATAATGAATCGCATAAAGATGAATGACAATTTAAACAAAAATACCACAATAATAGATACAAAAGCAAACTGAAATTCTGAGTTGGAGATAATAACCTCTTGTGTCAACACATCTAATCTGACCCACTAACAAATGCTTTATTTGTAATTCCATTTGAAGGTAAGTATTTATAATTAATGCCGATATTTTATTTTAAGCATGAGATGTCAAGGATTATATAAAATTTAATTAAAATGTTGTCTCCATAATTAGATAAAGCGACCATACATCTATTTCATTTTATAATAATTTATAAGTAATTAGGATACTCTATTTTAAGCATGAGATGTAAAAGATTATATAAATTTGATTGAAAATAGTGACTCAAAATTTGAATTTTGAAATATTTATAATTAATGAGAATATTTTATTTTAAGCATCAGATGTAACCGATTATATAAAAATTTGAATGACAATATTCAATCCATAATTAGATAAATTGAACATAAATCTATTTCAATTTGATATGATTGATAATGGATAATATTGATAATAATAAATATAAATAATAAATAATAAAGAAGAATGAATAAAAATGATCAACAGTGTGCTTGATTAAAGGAAACAAATAAGAAGATTGATAAATGATTTATTATTCATAAACTTAAAAAACAGTTAATCATAGCAAAATACAAAATAGATGAAGAAAATGAACGCCATGCAAGTTCTCAAATGTCAAACGGATCTGGAAACATGCCTTGTTCCAGTAGTTCATCCTGTAACAGATATGAGAAAGAATTTGACAATTAATATGAACGCTGTATAAAGAAATATTAATTTTGTAATCATTAAAATTATCTAACGACATTAACATCTTACCATTGTATTACTAACGCGATTCGTATGCCTCTGTAAAAATTCAAAACTTGAAAGATCTTCATACCATTTTTTTACATACACTTCTAAACCGACATAGTGATTTGTGAGGGAGCCTAACAAAAATTTCCATGATCACAACATCAAACGGAATTTGATCCATTATACGAAACACCTAGTAAAATGGAAACGTATAATAAAACATAAATGATATTAGTTTGTATTGATACATGAAAAAGAGATTGTGTATTACTTAAGAATTTTGCATAGTACCTGGTTGAAGAAACCAAAGAATAGGTTGAAAGTTGATATGTAATGGAGATGTATGTTGTAATTTATATAAAATGATATTATAAATGGAATGTTTTTTTGTGAAGGGAAATTTAAATTAATTTTAGTAAACCGGTTGGGATTCACATATGATAAGCAAATTCTTGTATAAATGTAAAGAATTGTTAAAAACTAAAACATATAATACTATCTGTAAGTATACATTCACTGGTGATTTAATTATTTATTTAAAAAAACCCCAAAAAAAAGTTGACTAAAATAATTTATATACTAAGAATGTTGTTACAATGTTAGGTTTATAATGTTATATTTGGATTGTACAATGTTAATAGTTATCTATAATAATATGTATATATTCTATGAATAAATAAATAACACAATTAAAAACATTTGTACATAAAATTTAAAATATGCAAAGAATAACTAATAATAACTCTTTATTTATATTCAATATCAAGAACTACAGTAACTATAAACATAATTACATACAAAAAATCCAAAGCCTGATTAATACTATCATCTTCTATGGATATATAGATCACAAACCACAATAAAGTGATTAACAATAATTTCATGCTATTGATATAACAATGCAAAACCACACTAAAAATAAAACAACATCGATGTTGGGTAACAAACCAACATCACGTCAACGCATTAAAGTATTGAATTTCAATGTAATAAAAATAAAAGTTTTTAATGCTAATGTAATAAAAAACGACGTATAATAAATATAACTCGACGTACAAAAAAAATACAAATGCTAATTAATAATATCATCTCTTATTGATATAACGATAATAAATGAAAATCAAGATAAACCCCAACAAACATTGAGTAAAAAGCAACATCAAGTACTGACACAAATGTTCTGAATACGATTGAACGAAAAAAAAAACATTGAAAACTTGTTTGAAGAAACTGAGATGACTATTAGATTCTAAGACTAAATTTTCAGCTTTGGATTCAAAAGACCCACCTTCACATTCAAACCTTCATTGTTCTCACAATCACCCTTACGCGGTTTAGTTGAAGACTGAGAAGAACATAAATCCACATCATAAACGGCATCCAAATTACGCTTAAGTTCATTCTCCAGCATCTTCGAAGAACAACAATTATCCACTCCGGAGGGTGTAGTAAACATGCTATTGTTCAAATTGGACATCGGCGTATCGTCATCACCGGTACGGGAAACAGAATCCTGTAAAATAAAATTAAAAAGGTAAAAAAACAGTTGAAAAAATAAGGTGAATGACAAAATATTGAAGCATTAGAGAACTAAAGAATTTGTTTCACAAACCCGGATTTGGATGTTAACAGTTGGATTTGAATCAGAAGGAACAACATTTAAAGATTCATCATCAGCAGACTGTATTTATTTCATATGTTTCAATAAATGTTGTAAAGTGTTATAAGTTTTTTATTACAAAAAGTAAAGCTAACGTATAGAATAATTTTCGAACCTGGAAAGCATCAAAATGCCTATCAAGATCTTTGATAATTGCAGGATTTTCAGTCAACTTCGACACCGAGTAGCCATCTGATTTGTTTTTTATGTTAAACGAACCTATGGCTATCTTAAACGCAAACCTCCTATTTAGCAATGCCTTCAGCTCCTTGGGAAAGTTACCTTCGCTGGCTAACTGTTTGATAAACATTATTATAAAGTTAATAATGTAACATAAAAACATTAAAACGTATAAAGCAATTAAGGAAATGGTATTTGGAAAATATAAGTTACCTCCATGTTTTTATCCAACAGCTGGTTTGCGTTAACCTTTATCAGTTTAACAACTTCACGTTCAAACAACGTCAAAGTAACAATCCCGATACAATCCTGAACACGTATTAGAACTTTTATCCTATAAAAATTTCAAATAAGATTTTATTAACGATCGATCATGTTTCATAATATGTGGACAATAAATGAATCAAGTAAATTAACCTAGGAACAGACACAACAGTCCTTTTATTGCACCGATCAGTTTGGCATTCCAAGACAGTTACTTCATCATATCCTTGACTTCCATCTTCCTTGTCCTTGCAAATAGTGTTCGTAAGAACCTTTTTGTTGCAAGTTTTACATGCATTGTAAAACCATGAGTCTTCTGAAGCAAAGCTCTTAATTGTTCCCAGGATAATAGCAAACTTTTCCTGTATAGATAGTATATAATTTACTACATTATGAAAGTTAAAAAAAATACGTATAATAAAAAAATAATAAAAATTGTAAGAATACTTGGGATATTCCGCTTGATGCTCCAATCGTACTAAAGGAAATATTAGATAGATACTCATCAGACATTGACTTCATAAAAGAGGAACTCAATCCAGAGTAACCGGAAGACGTTGACGCAGTAAGCTGAGCAAGGAAACTGTACAAAAATAATAAGTTCTCTTGATATTTCGCTTAATGTTCAAGTTCTCTTGAAGTTTATCTAATTCTCGTAATTTTCTCTGTAAATTTTACCTTCAGAAGCAAAGTACTTGAAAAACGAACTAATTCACAACTCCTCAAGAAAGAGAAAAGAAAATCCAGCATAGTTAATAAGAATATCTTAATATCTTGAAGTAAAAATACAAATTTAAAAAGCTTACTGAGGACTCAACAGAACTTGAACCATATGGCATACTCGTACATATAAAGTACCTATAACAAACCAAACAAAAAATAGGCTTAAACTAAAAAAAAATACATTTTTTAAACATCTATGAAATTCTTTAAATGGCTGGAAATAATGTGATTGTGTGTTTTCAATTATTGTGTGTTTAATAGGCTTGTGCGTCAACAAAAGAACCTAGTTTGACATACAGAGAGGTCATTTAGGTTTAAAACAAATGCTATATATCTTTCCAAATTCTGAGAAACTTGAAAAATAATGTGATTGTTGTAAATTATGGAAACTAACACAAAATTTGGAAGCAATTAAACTTTAATATAAGTTATCTTGATAAATTTGGAAATACGTTACAATTTAGACAACTTTGATAAGTATCCATAACTTATATAAATTTCAAAAATTCAAATTTTGAAATAATCAGTCAAAACGATTTACTTAAATAGTAAAATATTATTCAAACTTAAATTCAAAACCAATGAGCTTAATATATTCATAATATAATCAATATCTAGATGATTGTGAAAAAAAATCAATCACATTCATGGACTTGAGAAGAAGCTCGAGACCACTGATTCAATTCATACCTTAGTTGTCGAATGAAGAATGTTGTCAGGAAAAAAACTAATCTTCACAATCAGTACATTGCTAGAAAGCCTTAATAAACCCTTACCATCTTGTCGGATGAAATACGAAGAATATCAAAATAGAATACGAAAAATTGAAGAACGCAAATCAAATAACAAATCAGAACACTGTAAATCATCATCAACAACAAACTAAAAGACTGTAAATAAAAATATGAGTAACATGAGAACACAATCAAAACATCAACAAAATATCATTTCATATGATTAGAATCGGATAATGCAAAATCATCGTCAACAACAAACAGAAAAAAAAAAAACAGAAAAATCATAAAAAAATATTGTATTTGTAACAAAACATCATTTCATATGAATCATGATGAAAAACAAACAAAACATCATTTCATATGAATCATGATCGAACAACATAAAGAAACAGTATTTAACCTTAATCGTAGTTTTACCTTAGATCTTTTTATAGATTCTTGATTAAACTTACCTATAACATGTTCGATCTACAAAAGAAAAAAAAAACAGAAAAATCATAAAAAATTGACATTAAACATTTACAATACATAAATATCTAATATAAATTACATACCTGCAAATTATGTGGAATGATCTACAAAAAAAATAAAAACAAAAAACATTAGGATCTGCCGAAAGGGTTTTGAACAAAAAAAATTCCTCTAAGATCTAACAACATAAATAAACAGTATTTAGGTTTGATCAAGTACACACCTAACAATCAAATTTACACACTCTTTTGACATTCTGATTCAAACACCTGCAAACACTGATTCAAAAGTCAAATTAAAAAAAAAACTGTTTTACCAGGCTTCAAAGAATCGTAAATTAAAACCATTGATGGTTAAGTATGGTGAACACACGCCAACACAAACATTCAATTCTTCCAAATTTGGGTAAAGAAAAACCATTGATGGTTGCAGAGACTGAGCAGAGATGGCACTAAGATACCTTATTTGTAAGCCGCCACCAGTTACACCTTGTTGCAATTGATGAAAAAAAAAAAAACAAATCGATGTCCAATAAACAGCCATAATATGAACTGATTTGTAAAAAAAACGTAATATGAACAAAAATAAACCCTAATCTCATAATCGAATTCGTGAAAAAACTAAAAACAAAACAACACAATTGTAAGATATACTCACCTTGTAGTGGAAGAATTAAAATCCCTAAGAATTTCATCTTGATGATGTGCAAGACGCCCTTGTTTAGATTGTTTTGGAATCGCTTGTCAAAGAAGAGAGAAATAGGAGCTTCAGATCTAGGGTTTGTGAAAACATGGAATTGTGTCAAGGAAGAAAGCCTTTCAAAAAATATAAGGGATCCGTTTTTTAATATTGGGTGACCCGAATCCTCAGCCGGATCCCGCGTCCCACACTTTTTTGGTTTGTGTTTTGAGAATTTTGGTTTATGTATAGAGAATTGAGATGGATTCCCTCCTAAACTCAAAATCCACCTTCACCAAAGCTTACCACATCATCAAAAATGTCCCAAATCACATGCCACACGGCCCAAATCCATCTCATATATATATATATATATATATATATATATATATATATATATATATATATATATATATATATATATATATATATATATATATATATATATATATAGGGGGCTGCTAGAATGAGAACCACCTCGAGTTGTAAGAACCGCGAGAACTACTTGATCCGGGGCGAGGTGGACCAATTTTTTTTTTAAAAACGTAGATGCATGTATTATAAACACATTCGTAAAAAAAATTTAAAAAAAAATGCCGTGCGTGTAGTTTTTTACACCACAAGTTTGTGGTTTACGAGTTCCATAAATTTACGGAACTCGTAAACCACAAACTTGTGGGGTAAAAAACTACACGCACGACATTTTTTAAAATTTTTTTTTACGAATGTGTTTATAATACATGCATCTACGTTTTTGAAAAAAATTACGGAACTCGTAAACCACAAACTTGTGGTGTAAAAAACTACACGCACGACATTTTTAATTTTTTTTTTTTTTTACGAATGTGTTTATAATACATGCATCTACGTTTTTGAAAAAAAAATTGGTCCACCTCGCCCCGTACGGTGTGGTTCTCGCGGTTCTTACAACTCGAGGTGGTTCTCATTCTAGCGGTCCCCTATATATATATATATATATATATATATATATATATATATAGATACTTTTAAAGCTGATATTGGATTTAAGTAACCCAACTTTCACCAATTAGCGGTTAGCACTCTCAACTTTCGATTTGTACGACCAAAACTTCAATCTTTCAATTTATTAGCCGATAGCACTCTCAAACTAACTGACCCCTAACCCAGTTAGTTTTTTTTTTCTTTCTGATGTGGCACTTATGTGGTGATATGGCATCCGATGTGTAATTGTTTGATGATGTGGCAACTGAAGTGGCGTCTGACTTGGTTTTTGATGACGTGCAGCTGACATGACATCTGATTTGGTATTTTTTGATGATGTGGCACGGTTTGGTGATGTGACAGTTGATGTCAGCAAACTGGGTTAGTGTTGGATTAGTTTGGGAGTGCTATCGGCCAATAAGTTGAAAGTTGGGAGTGGTGCAGTACAAATCAAAAGTTAGGAGTGCTATCGGCCAATTGGTGAAAGTTATGTTATTAAAATTCAATATCCCTTTTTAAGCATGTACAAAGAAAAGCCAGACAAGAATTAACATTCTAACTTTACACTACTGATATGCAGGGGCGTAGCTTAGTTGATACCCGGGGGTGCAACCCCCCCAATGTTTTCGGCTATAAGTATAAAATTTCTGATTTTTCGTCCAAAAATATTAAAATTATAAAAGATCCCCTCCTCCCCCTACCTCAATTATTTTGCCTAAATATTTATATAATATATAAAATGTGTCCCATGATTTTCTGTCCTCGAAACTTTTGATCAAGCTCCGCCACTGCTAATATGATAATCTGAAAACTAATGTGTAATTTAGGGGTGAGCAAAAGAAAAAACCCGACCCTACCCTACCCGACCATTACCCGACCCGACCCGACCCGAGAACCGATCAAACATAAAATACAGAACCGATTCACTACCCTAAATATAGGGTCGGTTCCGATCCATAGGTCAAAGTCGGGTTTCACCATGAAAAGAACCGAGAATCGACCCGACCCGACCCTATTTTATATGAAAAATTGGAACCGATCTAAATACCTAGGTACTTAGGTTCGGGTCGGGTTGGGTATTTTTCGGTTCGGTTCTCGGTTATTTTCGGTCCGGACCTAAACTTGCTCACCCCTAGTGTAATTTGTTTGTACAAAGAAACTGGTTCTATCATGAAAACAATCATATAAATATAATTTCGAGAAAAAAAAACATTGTTGCACCTTTAAATTAAATACCATATATGGAAATACATGGAAGGAGACTATGGCCAGAATAAAAAGATACAAACAACCCACCTTAGGTGGTCTTTGTAAAACGAGATTCACAAGATGGGCATCACGATCTTGATGATAAAGAGCATAAGCAAAAAGAGAAAAATAAAGCACCAACGAAGAGGAAACGTTATCACTATTTATTTGCATAGTCCCACTAGAACAATGTCAAGAAATTAATCATTTAAAGCATATGCGGTATTGATGATGGACCGATAACATGATAGCTTAATTTGTATGGGATAAATGGGAACATGATAAACTCGTGAAAAAAAAAAAAAAAAAAACCTTTAAGAGAAGATTTGAAATATAGTGGGAATTTACTTTATGTAATCTCATACTCTCATACTAATACAAATGCCTCAAATTAGAAGCCTATCATTGATATTGTTTACATGTATTATGAGATATTTTCGTTGGTTATGTCCTACATAGGTTACTGATGTCAACGAGCTTGAAAATTAGGACCGGCTGCTATGTTAATTGTTGACCCATCATCGGGTCACCCAAGTTGACATAAGTGGATATAGGCAGCAAATCAATGGTTCCCAATTGATGTTTTGGGATCCCATAACACAATGACAAATTAATGACAACTAAAGATGTTATGAATTTCAAAGTACACCTTTTTAGGTGATGATATTGGGTTTATTGATACCGGATAATTATTTTTAGTTTCTATGATAAGAACATGTGTGGTTTAGCCAAATAATGCCCCCACCATGGGGGCGTTTTGCGACACGTGGCAGTCCAGTCAGCATGAGGCATTATTGGAGGTTATTGCAAAAGTGGCGTAGTGGGAATAATGCCCAAAAACGCCCATGCAATCATTTCACAATTATTTTTTTTAAACTTTAATACTTCATTAAATAAAAAAAATACAATACTAGAAATAAAAAAAATAAAATCCGACTAAATTAAAAAAAAAACACTAGTTTTCGTCTTCGCTTTCTTCACCCTCGCCAACTTCGTCTTCCTCGTCCTCCGTTTCTTCCCCACCCTCAGGTGGTACATACCGAACCGACCATGCGTGGTGTACCAAATCAACCATTAACTGGGAATGGTACGGTTCGTAACGCAACTCTCGCGCATTATTCACTCTTTCTTCCATTGACGCTTGTGGATGGTCCTCTTGAACGTCTACTGGCACATAATTCTGGCATATCGCCTTTCCTGCGTCTTCCAAAATCATGTTGTGCATGATTATACAAGCGTACATAGCATCTCTCATTTTTTGCTTGCTCCATGCACGACATGGATTTCTCAAATATTGCCAGCGTTGTTTAAGAACCCCAAAGCATCTCTCAATGTCTTTTCGTGAAGACTCTTGAACCTTTTTAAAGTATGCTCTTTTTTCATCAATAGGATCACTAAACGTCTTCACGAAAATCGAATACCTAGGATAAATTCCGTCGCTCAAATAATATCCATGAGGGTAGTAGTTTCCATTTGCGTAAAATGACGCTTTTGGAGCTTTGCCAGAAATCCACTCCTCTAACAACGGAGATTGTTCAAAAACATTGATATCATTGCATGACCCGACCACGCCAAAGTAAGCCGACCAAACCCAAAGGTCCTGTGAAGCAACCACCTGAAGAATAACAGTGGGTCCTTTTTGGTCACCCCATGTGTGTTGGCCTCGCCATGCGATCGGGCAGTTATCCCAACGCCAATGCATGCAATCTATGCTCCCGATCATACCAGGCAAACCATGCTCCGCCGAATGACCTCGTAGATCTTTTTAAGGTCGTCCCATGTAGGCGTTCTAAGATAACGCGCACCATACACATCAATAATACCTTTATAAAAAAACATACACAAACATAAGCTTCAAAAAAAAAATTGTAAACATCATAGTAAAGTATAGGAATTGTACCGCGACAAAAATGCTCCAAGGTGTCTCGCGTTGTTTTCTCGCCCATTTTTAGATACTCGTCGTTGATGTCGGTTGTGTTTCCATAAGCAAGGATTCGTAATGCCGACGTACACTTTTGGATACCGGTAAATCCAAGTGCCCCTCTCGCATCCGCTTTTTGTTTAAAATAATCGTAGTTGACTTCCAAGTCGTCGACTATGCATGGAAACAACCGCTTACTCATTCGGAAACGATGCCTAAACATTTGGTTCCAAAATGTCGGCGCCTCATCAAAATAATCTTTCATCAAACGATCGTGTGCCGCGCGTCGGTCTCGTTCAATATAACCTCTTTTATTTTTTTTCTGGTTGGGGGCGACGACAATGCTTTACATATCTCACCGCTAGTTGACAAGCACTCGTAACCGCCTCTTGCTCAACCTCCTCATCGGTGGAATCATCGCCATCCGCAAAAAACTCTTTGTAGTAAAAATTTACCATGGATGAAGAACTAGGAGAATCCATCAAGTTTTTTATAAAATGGTAGTGTTTTTGAGAGAGTTTTGGTTAATTTTGAATGAGTTTATATATATATATATTGGTAAAAGGTTTAAAAAAAATAAAATAAAGAAGTACCCGTTACATAGCCGTTGGAGGATTATGATTGGCCGGTCAACATGTGCAAAGCGTTTTATATAAAACGCCAAAGTAATTTTTTTTCAAAAACCAGGCCAAACAACGCCCCATGTAATGGGGGTGCGGCGTTTTTTAGCCTTTTTTTTTGAATTTAAAAAAAAAAACCGCCCCACTACGGGTGGTCTAATAACATATGGTGTTGTTTATTCAAAAGGTATCTTGACTGGGGCAGATGATGTATGGGTGACTGGGGCGGAGGGCATAAAAAAGTGTTTCTCGATTTTTTTAGCTCAAAATTCAAAGAACCTTTGGCAAAGAGACCACGGATCAGTGGTAATGGTTTTAAAACATTATCACAAGATGAGGGTGATGCACTAATCAGGCCTTTTACAAAAGAGGAGATAAAAGGAGCTGTGTGGGATTGTGGCAGTGAAAAGGCGTCAGGACCCGATGGGTTTACCTTCGGTTTCTTAAAAAAATTCTGGGGTGAATTCGAGTCACCGCTCCTCGAGGTATTCAAAGAATTTCATTCCCATGGCTCTTTATGCAAAGCTAACGGTGCTTCCTTCATCTCTCTCATCCCTAAGACAAACGATCCCAGGACTCCGAACGAATTCAGGCCTATCTCCTTGATCGGCATGGTGCATAAGGTAATATCCAAAGTGCTCTCTAACAGACTTGTCTCGGTTCTTGACAATCTCGTTTCTCCTGTGCAAACGACTTTTTTTTAGGGGAAAAAACATTGTGGACAGCCGCTAATTTTAAACGAAATTTTTGCATGGGTTAAAAACTAAAAAACAGGCTGTGTTCTTTAAAGTAGATATGGACAAAGCATACGATACCCTCAATTGGAAATTCCTGATTACGATTTTATATCACATGGGATTTCCATCCAAGTGGCGATGTTGGATTATGGGTATATTGTATGTGGGGTCGGGCAGGGTACTCGTTAATGGGTCACCTACGGGGAGTTTTAATATGGAACGTGGGCTAAGACAGGGGATCCCATCTCGCTGTTTTTGTTCATTTTGGCTCTAGAATCCCTCAACATCATTATGAACAAAGCGGTTGTGGATGGCCTAGTCGGTGGGTTAAGTTTACCTAACGGAGGTCCATTAATTTCACATCTTTTTTACGCCGACGACGTTGTGTTTGTGGGAGAAGGTAATTTGGAGCATGTGAAAAACCTGGCACGTATTTTGTGATGCTTTTATTTGGCTTTAGGCCTCAGGGTCAGCCCATCTAAAAGTAAGGTATATGGGGTCGGGCTGGATGAATCGAGTATCGGATGCTTCGCTAAAGCTCTCAATTGCAACGTGGGTTCATTCCCATTTAATTATCTTGGTATGATGGTCGGCTCCAACATGAACAGAATCGCAATCTGGAAACTAGTGGTGGACCGGTTTAACTCCAAACTCTCTAGGTGGAAAGCAAAATGCCTATCGTTAGCAGGGAGAGTTACATTGGCGAAAGCGGTACTTGGTAATCTCCCCACATATTACCTTTCACTCTATAAAGCACCAACAAATGTAATCAACACACTTGAGGGAATTCGGAGGAGATTCATTTGGGGCGGAGTAAGTTCTAACAAAGAAATTAGATGGATCAAATGGGAAAAAATGGTGGTGTCAAAGAAGTTGGGCGGGTTGGGGATGGGAAGTATTAGAGACGCAAACCTGGCATTGTTACTCAAATGGTGGTGGAGATTAAGAGGAGATGAAAATCAGTTATGGGTTAGGGTGATAAAGGCATTACATGGGAGATGTTGGAAAAATGAAATCATTCCGGTAAATAAATCCTTAATGGGGGTGTGGAAAAACATCGGGGCAATCAAAAAGGAGTTCCAAAAAAGCAACTTAAAGATTGATCTTAAGTTAAAATGTGAAGTGGGTAAAGGGGACAAGGTGAGGTTCTGGGAAGATTTATGGCTATGCAAGAAGACACTAAAGGAGGAGTTTCCATTGTTATATAATTTGGCTTCAAAGAAGAGTGCTAGAGTTTATGAAAACTACAAAAAGTTGGGTTCAAGTATAGTTTGGCAGTGGGATTGGAAGACTAAACCGTCAACTAGTGAGAGTTGGGCCGAGTTTCTACGGCTTTTCGAAACACTTAATAGCAAACGTATGAAGGATTCGAACGACGTGTGGGGATGGGAAACGGAAAAAGAAAGTCTTTTTTCGGTGAAAGCTGTGAGAGATGAGCTAGGTGATGCGACTTACCAAAGTGATGGAAATCCGATTATGAAGTGGTGCGGGTGGGCAACAGCCAAGGCGAACACACTGGCTTGGAGGTGCATCTCAGGAAGGATTCCAACGCGAATAGAACTAGCTAAAAGAGGAGTGCAGGTCGGGTCCGTGACTTGTCCATTTTGCGGTTATTCGGAAGAAACGGCTGATCACATCTTCGTTACGTGCATAACGACTAAAGCCATTTGGTGGCTCGTGGGAGTTTGGCTGGAAAATATGGATATATTAGCTTGCTCGACGGTCAAAGATATTCTCGCCGTGGCATGGGGGGTTAATCTACCGACAGTACAAAAGAAGGCTTTCTCTTGTGTGATCATGGCGGCTATATGGACCATTTGGACACAAAGGAACGAGAGGATCTTCAATAACGCACATAAGTCATACACAAGAATTGTCGAAGATATCAAAGAATGCTTGCTATTATGGCTCAAACATAGAGGTCAAATGAAGGATATTGTGAGAGATTATTGGTATAGTTTGGGTGTGAAAGGAATTAATAAATAGGTGATGGTTGTTTGTTACTTGTATGTCTTTCTGTTGATGCATGGAATGTCTGTTGACTTCATCTACATCACGTCTTAGGTCAAGATAGGACAACATAGGATCTAGAAAGTCAAAATTAGGTTTTGTATTAAGGTTTCGCTTGTATGTACAAGAGGTTCCGCTTGTGTGTCAGTCGTTAGTTTCGCTTATTTGGTTTTAGGTAGTTTCGCTTATTAGGCAGTCGTATAAGCGAAAGCACTGGGTCTATATATAGCAGTCATAAGCGAAACTATATCAGTAGTTGATGTACGTTGTAGCGAAACTGTGTGTATGCTTTAGGTGCTAAAACTCTGTCAAAACTGATTCAAATAGCAATAAAAGAGAAGGAATTGAAAAGGAAAAGCTGTGTTACTTCGCATATATTGATTCCGCCTTTATATGTGAAGATGAACTATCTCAACTGACTGTTTAGGGTCGGAACACGGTCCAACAAGTGGTATCAGAGCTCAGGACGAGGAGTTCATACTACTACAGCTTGAATCTGCAGAATTCTCTCATTTTTACTCACTTTCTCTCATATTTTTTCAGTTTGAACTGGTTCCTACGGTTGAAATGGCCTGAATTTTGAATATAACGTGTGAAACACAGTAATAACAAACCCTAGAAAGTTTCAAGTTAAAATTCGGACTAAAACATGGTGAAAACTGGTTAGAACTAGGTTCCGCTTTTACGGACAATCGAAGGTTTCGCTTGTAATACATAGTTCCGCTTGAAACAACCAGTTAGTTCCGCTTATTTGGATGTTTCGCTTGTAGGGTTCGCTTGGAAAAGCAAGTAATTCCGCTTATTCGGACAATAGAAACTTGATAGATCCGCTCGAACGAACAGTTTAGGTCCGCTCGAACGGACATTTGACTTTCGCTTATTCGAATCATATAGTTCCGCTTGAACAGACAAGTGGAGGTCCGCTCGAATGGACACTTACTTGGTTCGCTTATTCGGACATTGGAGTTCCGCTTTTCTATCACCTATCAGTTTCGCTTATTTGACATAATAGCTGATACTTTCGCTTATCAGTCACTTTTGTTCAAAACTTTGGAAATTTTTTCTAAGTGTTGGTTGATTTTGCAGGTACATTCACGATGGATGATATTTTCTTAAACCCGTTCAGCGACATGTACGCGTTTGCTAGAAATTCCGGAAATGATGATACATTGTCAAGCAATGTGAACGAGAATCCGCCGAAAGAAAAGAAAAAGGAAGCTTGGGAATCGGAAAGTGCATTCGGAACATTCAATAAACCCCCAAAGCTAATGGCTATCGAGGAGTACAGTCGGTGGTCCAGAAAGTTTGAAGATTGGATGATGGCATTTGCATTTCCCAGTTGGAAATGATCAAGGAAACAAAAATGGTGAAACTCTATCTTCAGCTGATGAGATTGAATCGTTTGTGGCCGAGCAAAAATGCGTGGCTTTGTTATTTCAGTCTGTTCGGGAGGACATAATCTCTTTGATCGATTATACAAATGCAAAAGATCTTTGGCAAAAGCTAGAAAAGAAATGTCTAGGAAGTATTGAAATTGTAAAAAGTAAAAAGAAACTTCTTAGGAAAGAGTTTGATATGTTTGGTTGTCTTAAGAATGAGTCAGTTTGTAAAATGATATAAAGGTTCGGTCATCTGAAGCTGGAATTAGCAAGACATGATATCAGATATTCTGATGAAGAACTTGTTGACAAACTGTTCGATTCATTACCAGACGAGATGGATTGGAGATATTATGCGCTGATGTTGAAGAACACTATTGCTCCTGAAAAGTTGAAACCAGATTTGGTGATTGAGAGACTTGAAAGTCATGAACTGGAACTGAAGAAGACGTACAAAGTCAATCACTCATCTTATCAAAAGAATTTGGATTTATACTATCCGAAAAGCATGATGCCGAAAGCAACTTCTCCCAAAACTGCGTTTTCTGCTGAGAATGTGTCGACAGCAAGCAAAGAAAGTCAAAACAGTCAAAGCAGTGGAAGTCACAGTGGTTATCACGGTGGATCTTCATCATCTGCAAGTCATTCTGATGCGAAGTTTCAATGCAACATTGCAATAGATTTGAAGAATGCACAGAATTTTGACGAGGAGTCGGCTAAGCAACAAATGGTCTTCTTGGCGTCGGTGTTGGAATCATACGAAGGGTTAGTAGCTGGGAAGATTGGAAATACCAACCTGACGAAGGAAGATTATGACCAAATAGATCCTGAAGAAATGGAGTTAATCGATATTCGTTGGGCTATGGCCAGTGCAGTTCGTAGAGCACAGCGTTTTATGGAAATAACTGGCAGAAAGACGATTGGTGGTCCATCTACCAAGCTGGGGTTCGATAAATCCAAAGTGACGTGTTTCAAGTGTAAGCATAAGGGTCACTTTAAACGAGAATGTAGAAATGCGTATGCTGATGAGTCGGAGAATCCTTTCAGAGATGATTACTACAAGAAGGCAATATACCATCAGAATAAATCTGAGCCGCCTAGATTGAAGCAGGGTGAAGAAAACAGAGAGAAATCTAGAGCTCTTGCGGTGATTTATGATGATGAGGGGTATGATTGGAGCAAAGAGGTTCTACCAGAAGAAGATGCGGTTGGTTACGCGTTCATGGCAAAAAATGAACCTATTCCATGGAAAGACAATCGTACTGAAGAGCAGAAGTATAAATACAGAAAAATGATTTCTGAAAACAAAATTATTAGACTTTCTGGTATTTATTTGGAAGCAAAGATGTCACACCCCGATTTCCACGTGTCACCGGTGGGCCCGGTGTGGGGTACAGTGACGTAGTTGGCATCGTCATAGACAATCAACACAATATAATAATGCACAGCGGAAGCAGAATAGATACATTTCAACTTTTAAATAAATTGCAATAATAAATATCACAGTAGTTGAAACGGATCCACAGGCGGATCAAATAAAAATAAGATAAAAATATTGTTCAACAGATATTTGTCGTCCGAGCTTGCGAGACTATAGTGGACGCTCTTAGGAAACAGCCAGCCTATTTTCGTTTAGTACCTGCACTTAACCTTTTGGGAAAAATACGTCAGTTTACACTGGTAAATACAAATCGACTGACTCATTTTGAAAATGATTGAAAATTGATTTAAATGCACAAGGCATAAATATTTTTATTAACTTGGGATAATTATATAATATAAACTTGTGAACGATTTACATGCACTTATATCTCTGGTGGCCCGGGATCTGCTGTCCGGGCTAGAGATTAAATGACACACCACATTAAAGAGTTATACACGTCGGGTGTACGCCTACACCCCGTGCTCTGGTCGTGGCCATCTCGTAAGATAATGCCAAGGATATCCGGGACACGGTCAATAACCCCCCAAAGCCTTTAAGTAAGACAAGACTGTTTAAACGAAGTCGCACAAGCTATTCAAGACTGTACACCCATAAGGCGCAGGACTTGTGCGCCCGATCAAGCGGTATTTTAAATACCGTACCCCAAGCCCGTATAGGGAAAATAAGTCAAAATGTATTTACCTGAGCAAGTATGTAACACAAACGGTAAGTGTGATAGCTTTTACTGGGCCTCCTAATCTGGAACAAAGGTTTATAATTAACCTATTAGATTCCTAACGGGTCTTTTATTTAAGCCTAAGCTTTGACCGGTTAGTTTTAAGAACGATACGGTTTACGCACGATTAAGCGAAAGACCGGATAGAATGTGATTTAGACCCGACAAGTTTGAATACTTGTATAATATGGGTATACTAAATACATTCTGGATTTTGAAATAAAAATGATATCGTTTGACCCGTTTCGGTCAATTTACGCAAACTAGTTACGTAAACCGAACCGAACGCGAAAAGGGCGATACGGGTAGCCAAAAGAGTCAAATGCAAGTTCCCTGAGATAATATGCTTAAAATATGATATAATATCAGTAAGTTATGTTCTATATTGCCCGGAATAATTTTAAACTCAATTTATGCCTTAGAAGGGCATTTTGGTCATTTAAAAGATAATAAAAGAGTCAAATTAGAAATCTGAGTTTCGGGTCTGGTTCATACAGTAAATATACTTAATATAACATATTATATCAGTAGGGTATGACCCATATATCAAATTTATCATTTAAAACCAAACTATGCACCGTAGGGGTATTTTAGTAAATTCACAAGGGCTAAAAATGCCAAAACTGGAAACCTGAGTTCAAAATATTATACTTACTGTTATTATATGAAAATATGTAATTTACATCAGTAGGTATAGGTCTTATATGTTTAAAACAAGTATAACGCTCACTATGCGCTTAAAACGCTAAATATGCGATTTAAGGGCGTTTTCGGGTTTTCAAATTAAATCTGAGATTTTTATATTTCCAGAATACTTAAAATAATTTATTCATCATATAAAATCAGTGGAAAAAGGTTTCGGGTCAAAAGGATGTGTAAAACTCATTTTATGGCTAAAACGGTCAAAACCGACATAAGCCGAAATGACTAGGCGATCTAGGATCCGTTCAGCCAAAAATTAATTAAAAATCATCAAAATTCCCAGAATATTATATTACTTCTGTTGGTAAAGAGTTTCGTATCAAAACGTGGCCAGAAACGGGTTCTACGCGAAAAGGACCGTTTATGTAAATTTATAATATAGTTTTACGCTAATGGCCATAACTCACAATCTGGACCACCAACTGATCCGAAATTTTCGGTGCAAGTTTATATATTAGAAATAAAGATTTCTATCCTTTCACTTTTCCAAAAATCATGTTTTAAATCAAAAAGGGCAAAATAGTCAACTTTATGCATAAATCGGAAACATGCATTCGAATCGGCTAAGCATAGACTTATGACATGAAATTTCCAGAAAGTTTAACTAAAATGCCAATGGTCAAAAATGCTCTAAAATACAGATCTCACACATGCATGTACGGATCCGAACCGATAGTTTACGAAACAGTCGTTTATTAAGACTTTCGGTTCCAATCCGGGTTTACACTAAAGATTGTCGAGTTGATCGTGGTAAAATACATTCTTATATTCATAATAAAGCTTTCTATGAAGATCAAACAGATTGCATGTCATCTATATCATTATTCATGTCATTTTTCACAAAAATCGCTTCTGTTGACTTTTTAGAAATAGGTTTGACTCGACATTTAGCATGCATGTAGTGGGAATCAGAGAGTACCCTTTTGAGGGTTTGTTTCCCATAATATTACCAACATAAATCAGGTTTCAATTCGAGAAATGACTAAATGACTGAAAGAAATCCGTTTAATCAGAAAGTCAAAGCTTATGAACAAATAGTTTGACTTTTAGCAATAATCACAACAAGAACGGATTAAAGATTGAATTGAGAGCTTACAAGAGTCCTATAGGTGTTTAGTGAACACTAGAAATCAGCTTTGATGATCGGATCAACTCCAGAAGGTCTGCCTTGAAGGTTCTTGAAATTGAGAGCTTTTGGTTACTATGAAAATGCTCAAGAAATGAGGTGAAGATCTGATTTAAAGCTGAGAAATGAGGGTTACTGTTGTAGTAGCCATGCATGGCATCCCATTGGAGCTTTTGGAGGCGAGATACAGCTGTTTGACACTCAAATTCGGACCCAAATCACCTAAATTCGATTTTTCTGTCGCTGGCAGCCCCACGCGGCCCGCTTGGGTCATACCAGGCGGGTCGCCTGACCCCTGTTCAGCCAAAACAAGTTTCAATCTTTGACAGCTTTGGCCCCTGAACTTGTACGCGATGTTTCGGCCACTTTTCTCGACCCGTAAACCCCCAAACTTGGTTTTTAAGAACCTTAGGACTTTTACCAACATGGTAATGTCCTCGGAACATTTTGCGCTCAACCGAAAAGCCCTGAAATTCGACGTTGACGCTTTTAGTCCTTCAAGTACGGTTTTGGCCATAACTTTCTCATACGTTGACGAAACTTCATGAAATTTTAACCACATTTTCTAGTGAGTATATTTTAGCTTTACAAAGCTTCGGGTCTGCCAAAAGTTCACTCAGAGGTATAAATTCAACATGTTGACACTTTTGGCCCCTATAGTTTACAATACTTCACTTTTGTGCAATTTCCGCGTCGTATGATCCATGAACCATCCGTTTAAGGTTATAAACATTATGTAGGGTTATCATAGAGTCTATTTATCCAATGTTGACACTTTGGACCCTTACGTTCCATAATTTTCACTGTTTGTCACTTTTAGTCCCTCTAAAGTATGTTTTCACATAACGGAACCTTATGACACGTGTCAAGACATTATTGGACGAAATTTTTCGAGGTGTTACATCCTCACCCCCTTAAAAGAAATCTCGACCCCGAGATTTATTCAAACAAATGGGGATATTTTTCTTTCATCGTGGATTCCACTTCCCATGTGTATTCGGGACCTCTACGGGCATCCCACTTGACCTTAACAATAGGCACGTGCTTCCGTCGAAGCTTCTTTACCTGTCGATCCTCAATCGACAAAGGTTTTTCCACAAATTTTAGACTTTCGTCTATGTGTATATCTGTATGCGGTATAACCAGTGAATCGTCAGCGAAACACTTCTTCAAATTACAGATATGGAACACATTATGAATAGCACTAAGCTCTTCAGGCAAGTTTAACTTGTAAGCGACTGACCCGACACGTTCCATAATCTCGAAAGGTCCTATGTATCTCGGGCTCAGCTTGCCTTTCTTTCCAAATCTCATCACACCTTTCCAAGGTGATACCTTAAGCAACACTTTTTTCACCTACATCGAAGTGAAAATCTTTGCGCTTAGGATCCGCATAACTTTTCTGCCTATCCCTGGCAGCTTTCAAACGATCACGGATCTGAACGATCTTGTCTGTCGTCTCAAAGACGATATCTGGTCCAGACAACTGTACATCTCCAACTTCTGCCCAACAAATGGGCGATCTACACTTTCTACCGTATAGGGCCTCAAAAGGCGCAGCCTTTATGCTGGAATGGTAGCTGTTGTTGTAGGAGAATTCAATCTGTGGTAGGTTCTTATCCCAACTACCACCTAAGTCGATCGCACATGCACGAAGCATGTCTTCCAGAGTTTGAATAGTACGCTCACTCTGACCATCAGTCTGAGGATGATAAGCCGTACTAAAATTCAAACGAGTGCCCAACGACTGTTGGAAACTTTTCCAAAAATGTGACGTATATCTAGTATCTCTATCAGAGATAATAGATATAGGTATACCATGTAGCGCTACTATCTTATCGACGTATAATTGAGCTAACATATCTGAGCTATACGTCTCTTTGATGGGTAGAAAATGAGCTGACTTAGTCACTCTGTCTACTATGACCCATATGGTATCATTTCCCTTTTTCGTCTTCGGCAACTTGGTGATAAAATCCATTGTCACCATTTCCCATTTCCACTTGGGAATTTCAGGTTGCTGTAGCAAACCTGACGGCTTTTGATGCTCAGCCTTGACTTGCGCACAAGTCAAACATTTGGCCACATACTCGGCCACGGACTTTTTCAAACCAATCCACCAGTAGTTTGATTTCAAATCCTGGTACATCTTATCAGCTCCAGGATGAACGGAATATTTAGAGCTGTGGGCTTCCTGGAGGATAACATCCCGAAGTCCTCCATATACTGGAACCCATATTCGTCCGTTTAGGCGTAGCATTCCATCTTTATCGTAGGATAACTGCTCCTCAGTTACTCCTAACTTTTCTGCAGGATAGTTAGCTTCCAGCACAGCTTCCTTCTGTGCAGCTAACACCCTTTCATTCAAATTATTTCTTATTTCAATGCGCTTGGCATTGATTCTGATCGGTTTAACCCTTTCTTTTCTGCTTAAGGCGTCGGCAACCACATTTGCCTTGCCTGGATGGTATCGTATCTCGCAATCATAGTCATTGAGAGTTTCCATCCATCGCCTTTGACGCATGTTCAATTCCTTCTGATTGAACAGATGCTGAAGACTCTTGTGATCCGAATAAATTATGCACTTGGTTCCATACAAGTAATGTCTCCATAGCTTCAAAGCAAATACAACTGCACCCAATTCCAAATCGTGGGTGGTGTAGTTCTTCTCGTGCACCTTTAGCTGTCGAGAAGCATAGGCAATGACTTTGCCTTTCTGCATGAGTACACAGCCCATGCCAGTATGTGATGCGTCACAGTACACCACAAATTCCTCTATTCCATCGGGCAATGTCAATACTGGCGCATTGCTTAACTTCTTCTTTAGAATGTCGAAGGATTCCTGCTGCTTAGGGCCCCAATCAAACTTAATCTTCTTACGAGTCAACGAAGTTAGGGGCGCAGCAATTCTTGAAAAGTTCTCGATAAATCGCCTATAGTATCCTGCCAATCCGAGGAAACTGCGAATCTCAGTAGGCGTCTTCGGCTCCTGCCAATTCATGACTGCTTCGACTTTAGCGGGATCTACTTGGATACCACGCTCGCTTACTACATGTCCAAGGAACTGGACTTCTCGAAGCCAAAATTCACACTTCGAGAATTTGGCATAAAGCTTCTCTTGATGCAGAAGTTTGAGAATACAACGAAGGTGTTTCTCATGATCAGCTTGGCTCTTCGAGTAGATAAGAATGTCATCAATGAAGACGATGACGAACTTATCTAAATAAGGTTTGCAGACGCGATTCATGAGATCCATGAACGCGGCTGGCGCATTAGTGAGCCCAAACGGCATCACTAGGAACTCGTAATGTCCATAACGGGTCCTAAACGCTGTCTTGTGCACATCTTCTTCTTTGACTTTCAACTGATGATAACCTGACCTGAGGTCAATCTTTGAGAAGTAGCTTGCTCCTTGCAGTTGATCGAACAGATCGTCGATCCTGGGTAACGGATACCTATTCTTGATAGTGACCTTATTAAGCTCACGATAATCGATGCACAGGCGCATCGAACCATCCTTCTTTTTAACGAATAAGATTGGCGCTCCCCAAGGAGATGAGCTAGGTCTAATAAAACCTTTAGCTAACAAATCATCCAACTGCGTCCTCAACTCCTTCATCTCCGTTGGTGCCAATCTGTATGGTGCTCTTGCTACAGGTGCTGCACCTGGAATAATGTCTATCTGAAACCCCACTTGCCTATCTGGTGGCAAACCGTGTAGTTCTTCAGGAAATACTTCAGGATATTCCGAGATAACAGGGATATCCTCAATCTTCGGCTTCGGCTCATCAATGGTAACTTGTGCCATATAAATGACACATCCTTTCTGCATGCACCTGGATGCCTTGAGCATGGACACTTGCTCCGGCAATCCATGCTGGGTATCTCCTTGAATAGTAAGTGACTCACCAGACGGAGTCTTAACTGTTACTTGCTTTCTATTGCACAGAATCTGAGCCTGGTTACTCGACAACCAATCCATGCCTATCACTATGTCGAATCCAGCTAGCTTAAAGGGAAGCAAGGATAACGGGAAAGAATGATTCCTAATGGATATAACACATCCATCTAGAACAGTCGAGGCGGTTTCTAAGGTTCCATCGGCTAATTCCACCTCATATTTCACACTTAAGGTTTTAACAGGAAGGTTCAACAGTTTACACAACTTATCATCTACAAACGACTTATCAGCTCTTGAATCAAACAAGACTCTAGCAAAAACATCATTTACAAGAAACGTACCGGTAATGACGTTGTCGTCAAGGACTGCTTCCTTAGCGTCCATTCTGAAGACTCTCGCATTAGTCTTCTTCCCATCATCTGCTTTCTTCGCATTCTTTGGGCAGTTGGGCCGAATGTGCCCTTTCTCGTTGCAACCGAAACAAGTTGCATCCTTCATTTTCTTGCAATCCACAGCTTTATGATCTGTGGACTTGCAGATTCCACATCGTTTCTCCGAAGACTGGGATTTCGTCTCCAAACGACATCTCCCAAAGTGATGTCTCCTGCAGATTTTGCATCTGGGTTTCTCACCCGACTGATGATCACTTTTCCTAGACCCCGACCCTTTCCTGTGGTCGTTGTTCCCTCTATATCGCTTCTCAGACCTTCGTGAGGTGTCATCCTCACGTTTCCGTTTGTTCTCCTCAGAGCTCCTCATAGCTCTCAATCTTACTACATCCTGAGTGAGGGAGAGGGATAGATCTGCTACGGATCTAAATGTTGTAGGCCTTGAAGCTTTAACACTCGCCTTTATCTCCGGTGCCAGACCCCCAATAAATCGAGCAATCCTACGCGGCTCCGGGGTCACCAGATAAGGCACTAAACGAGACAACGTGTTGAACGTAGTAAGATACGCTTGACAATCGAGGTTCTTCATAACTAAGGATACAAAATCCGATTCAATTCGCTCGACCTCGTGCTGCGGACAGAAGTTCTCCTTGATCAGTGCTACAAACTGATCCCAGTTCATGCTATATAGGGCGGCCTTACCGGCAGCTTGAAGTAGTGACTTCCACCATGCTAACGCGTCTCCCTTGAATGACTGGGATGCGTACTTCACAACATCCCTATCAGCACACCCGCTGATATCCACCACAGTATCCATTTCATCAATCCACGTCATACAATCGACGGCTCCCTTTTCCCCAGTGAAATCTCTGGGCTTGCAAGATACGAAGTATTTGTACGTACAGGACCTGCTGTGCGTATCATGGTTCATCTTAACTTCTTGCTTTGGGACGCTGCTGTGGTTGGAGGAGTGATTATCATCCTCAGCTTTCTTCGGCTCACTCTTTTTAGAAGGTGGCTTACTATGAGCCTCAGAATGAGTCTTGGGCTTTGCGTGCGGTTCTGTTCGGGTCCTACTCCGAGTACCACTAGATTCCCTGAATTGCCTATCCATAGCTTTGGCAACAACGTTATCTATCAGTGCTTGCAACTCTGCACCGGTAACGTGAATCTTTGCATTATCTGAGTGTTCCCTAGAATGACTGTTGGTCTCCTCCGATTTGGCCATTGTAGCTTTAAGCTACAATAAAGGACAAGGTCTAATTTAGAACCTAACAGTATTATCGTTCTAGACGATTTATTAACCATGGTATCAAGAACCTTAGCAGTTAATTTAATAAATTTCATTCAGGCTCTTATTAGCAATCAAGGAATGAAAATATATATATTGGCACCATAGGCCTAGTCACAAGGACAATCGCTAAATTATAAATTTAGATTTTTATAGGATTATAAATTGTATAATTAAACAAATAATCCTTTACTAGACAGAGAGTCATAAACCACAACTGTCACTATATGACATAGTCATAACCCGTAGGTATCAAGTCATTAATAGACTTGTATACAGATACAATCTGTAGGTAATTTATTAAAAAGGGTGACGTGGGTGATTTTACGAATCACGCTTACTCAAGAATGTTAACATGTTCTCAGACGTTAACAGGGAGTTGAATCTTTTCAACCAGGTTTTACCATCATGGCCAGGCCTATTAATAAGGCATTCAAGCTAGGTTATACCTTACTAAGATTCTTATAAAATGGCAAATCAAATAAAAATTGATATTTTCCATTATTTTAATATTATATTCATGCATATAAATAAAAATGAGAAATTCCAATTAACCATTTCAAATTTCAAATAAAGTACCAGTACATATTTGCCCTAAACGGGACTTTAATGCAAATAACACGAATAACATGCCCACGCAGGGGCTAATCAAAAGCAAATAAAATAAAGCAAACCCACGCAGGGGTTAACAGAACAACATACCCTCGCAGGGGTAGAATAAGATAGATATACCCACGCAGGGGTAGAGTACAAGGATAGATGTCCACGCAGGGACATGAGTACATGAGACAATAATTAAAGGATTCAATGATCCCTCTTGCTCTTACCCTTGAGCAAATCAAACACCTTCTTGAACATGCCACTGGTGCGACGGCGATCAGCTCGCATCTCGTGTTGAAACTCACGTCGCATGCTATCAATCCCATGCAGGATTTCCTGAACCTGCGGTGGCGACATCATAGGCGCCGGTGGCGGTGGCTGGTACTGCTGCGGCTGCGGTGGCTGGTACTGCTGCGGCTGCGGTGGCTGCTGGTAACCCGGAGGGTAACCAAAAGTAAACTGCCCAGCAGCCCAAGTGTCTCCCAATGGACCACTAGGTGGGAGTGAGCTGTAGTTCACAGCTTGCCAATAAGGGTCTCCTGTGTAATCATAACCCTGAGGGAAAACATGCTCGAACGGGTTAAACTGAGCTGCACTAGCATAAGCCGGAATCGGCTCTCCATAGTTCTGCGGCGGCAGAGGCGGGATCGGTACTGAAGTGACCTCCGATACGGGATGCTGAGACTCCCCCGTCTCGGACTCCCCGGGAAGAGGCGTGTAGCGGCTGCTACCAACATGTGGAGGGGTGCCTATGCGAATCCCTCCGCGCGTAGACATGCGCGCATTCCTCCTTGGCCTCTGAGGCGGAGGAGGTAAAACTGGTGGCGGAGGTGGTGACGGAGTGATCACGTCACGCCATAGGGCCTCAGATAGGTCCTGCGGTAGAGGCGGCTGCTGCTGAAGCTGCTGCTGCTGCGAGTGGTGCTGCGAGTGCACCGGCGAAACCTGATGAGACTGGAGCATCGGAGAGTTGTGGCTGGGGGTGTAATACCAATCATGCTGCTTAAATCTCTCCTGAAAGCTGTCCCCACCATTGTAGGGTGATCCCCTAAATGGCGACCCATCCGATATCTCAATCGGATGGTTAGGCGTACCTGACGGTGGTAGCGAGGGGTCCGTATCCTCGTCGACGTCCATCTCGTGACCACCAGAAAAGTGGTCCTCCGGTCCGAGTGGGTTATGGCCCACTGGCTCATCCACAAAAGCATCAGGGTTATATAAACCCTGGTAGACTGGCGCTGGATACTGGTGCGGTGACTGATGCAAAGGTATGTAGGATCCATGCGAACCATGGGGCCCATTCTCCGAGTGGGGCCCAAACGAGTGGGGTAATGACGGTGAAGTACTCGCGGATACCGAGTGTCTAGCAGGCTCGGCGAAAGACCTCCAAAGGTCGTTGGCGGCTGTGTTGTGCGTGGCGGATGGTGCTCGCCTATGTGAGGGCCCTGCCTCATGGTCGTGAGACGTAGCAAATCCTCCTCGACCTCTCATACGGGGCGGCATAGTGATCCTGTCAAAAGTCAAACAAGTTGCACAACAAAATATATAAGACAATGCAAAATAATAAAAATAAATTAAACGAAATGTTGAACATTTCCTAAGTTCTTTGTCTAGACTCGAAAATCGAGGAATGTTCAATTGTGTAACTGAGATTAAACACAAAAGACTAGTGTTTAATTCACTCAGCGTTGGCTCTGATACCAACCTGTCACACCCCGATTTCCACGTGTCACCGGTGGGCCCGGTGTGGGGTACAGTGACGTAGTTGGCATCGTCATAGACAATCAACACAATATAATAATGCACAGCGGAAGCAGAATAGATACATTTCAACTTTTAAATAAATTGCAATAATAAATAACACAGTAGTTGAAACGGATCCACAGGCGGATCAAATAAAAATAAGATAAAAATATTGTTCAACAGATATTTGTCGTCCGAGCTTGCGAGACTATAGTGGACGCTCTTAGGAAACAGCCAGCCTATTTTCGTTTAGTACCTGCACTTAACCTTTTGGGAAAAATACGTCAGTTTACACTGGTAAATACAAATCGACTGACTCATTTTGAAAATGATTGAAAATTGATTTAAATGCACAAGGCATAAATATTTTTATTAACTTGGGATAATTATATAATATAAACTTGTGAACGATTTACATGCACTTATATCTCTGGTGGCCCGGGATCTGCTGTCCGGGCTAGAGATTAAATGACACACCACATTAAAGAGTTATACACGTCGGGTGTACGCCTACACCCCGTGCTCTGGTCGTGGCCATCTCGTAAGATAATGCCAAGGATATCCGGGACACGGTCAATAACCCCCCAAAGCCTTTAAGTAAGACAAGACTGTTTAAACGAAGTCGCACAAGCTATTCAAGACTGTACACCCATAAGGCGCAGGACTTGTGCGCCCGATCAAGCGGTATTTTAAATACCGTACCCCAAGCCCGTATAGGGAAAATAAGTCAAAATGTATTTACCTGAGCAAGTATGTAACACAAACGGTAAGTGTGATAGCTTTTACTGGGCCTCCTAATCTGGAACAAAGGTTTATAATTAACCTATTAGATTCCTAACGGGTCTTTTATTTAAGCCTAAGCTTTGACCGGTTAGTTTTAAGAACGATACGGTTTACGCACGATTAAGCGAAAGACCGGATAGAATGTGATTTAGACCCGACAAGTTTGAATACTTGTATAATATGGGTATACTAAATACATTCTGGATTTTGAAATAAAAATGATATCGTTTGACCCGTTTCGGTCAATTTACGCAAACTAGTTACGTAAACCGAACCGAACGCGAAAAGGGCGATACGGGTAGCCAAAAGAGTCAAATGCAAGTTCCCTGAGATAATATGCTTAAAATATGATATAATATCAGTAAGTTATGTTCTATATTGCCCGGAATAATTTTAAACTCAATTTATGCCTTAGAAGGGCATTTTGGTCATTTAAAAGATAATAAAAGAGTCAAATTAGAAATCTGAGTTTCGGGTCTGGTTCATACAGTAAATATACTTAATATAACATATTATATCAGTAGGGTATGACCCATATATCAAATTTATCATTTAAAACCAAACTATGCACCGTAGGGGTATTTTAGTAAATTCACAAGGGCTAAAAATGCCAAAACTGGAAACCTGAGTTCAAAATATTATACTTACTGTTATTATATGAAAATATGTAATTTACATCAGTAGGTATAGGTCTTATATGTTTAAAACAAGTATAACGCTCACTATGCGCTTAAAACGCTAAATATGCGATTTAAGGGCGTTTTCGGGTTTTCAAATTAAATCTGAGATTTTTATATTTCCAGAATACTTAAAATAATTTATTCATCATATAAAATCAGTGGAAAAAGGTTTCGGGTCAAAAGGATGTGTAAAACTCATTTTATGGCTAAAACGGTCAAAACCGACATAAGCCGAAATGACTAGGCGATCTAGGATCCGTTCAGCCAAAAATTAATTAAAAATCATCAAAATTCCCAGAATATTATATTACTTCTGTTGGTAAAGAGTTTCGTATCAAAACGTGGCCAGAAACGGGTTCTACGCGAAAAGGACCGTTTATGTAAATTTATAATATAGTTTTACGCTAATGGCCATAACTCACAATCTGGACCACCAACTGATCCGAAATTTTCGGTGCAAGTTTATATATTAGAAATAAAGATTTCTATCCTTTCACTTTTCCAAAAATCACGTTTTAAATCAAAAAGGGCAAAATAGTCAACTTTATGCATAAATCGGAAACATGCATTCGAATCGGCTAAGCATAGACTTATGACATGAAATTTCCAGAAAGTTTAACTAAAATGCCAATGGTCAAAAATGCTCTAAAATACAGATCTCACACATGCATGTACGGATCCGAACCGATAGTTTACGAAACAGTCGTTTATTAAGACTTTCGGTTCCAATCCGGGTTTACACTAAAGATTGTCGAGTTGATCGTGGTAAAATACATTCTTATATTCATAATAAAGCTTTCTATGAAGATCAAACAGATTGCATGTCATCTATATCATTATTCATGTCATTTTTCACAAAAATCGCTTCTGTTGACTTTTTAGAAATAGGTTTGACTCGACATTTAGCATGCATGTAGTGGGAATCAGAGAGTACCCTTTTGAGGGTTTGTTTCCCATAATATTACCAACATAAATCAGGTTTCAATTCGAGAAATGACTAAATGACTGAAAGAAATCCGTTTAATCAGAAAGTCAAAGCTTATGAACAAATAGTTTGACTTTTAGCAATAATCACAACAAGAACGGATTAAAGATTGAATTGAGAGCTTACAAGAGTCCTATAGGTGTTTAGTGAACACTAGAAATCAGCTTTGATGATCGGATCAACTCCAGAAGGTCTGCCTTGAAGGTTCTTGAAATTGAGAGCTTTTGGTTACTATGAAAATGCTCAAGAAATGAGGTGAAGATCTGATTTAAAGCTGAGAAATGAGGGTTACTGTTGTAGTAGCCATGCATGGCATCCCATTGGAGCTTTTGGAGGCGAGATACAGCTGTTTGACACTCAAATTCGGACCCAAATCACCTAAATTCGATTTTTCTGTCGCTGGCAGCCCCACGCGGCCCGCTTGGGTCATACCAGGCGGGTCGCCTGACCCCTGTTCAGCCAAAACAAGTTTCAATCTTTGACAGCTTTGGCCCTTGAACTTGTACGCGATGTTTCGGCCACTTTTCTCGACCCGTAAACCCCCAAACTTGGTTTTTAAGAACCTTAGGACTTTTACCAACATGGTAATGTCCTCGGAACATTTTGCGCTCAACCGAAAAGCCCTGAAATTCGACGTTGACGCTTTTAGTCCTTCAAGTACGGTTTTGGCCATAACTTTCTCATACGTTGACGAAACTTCATGAAATTTTAACCACATTTTCTAGTGAGTATATTTTAGCTTTACAAAGCTTCGGGTCTGCCAAAAGTTCACTCAGAGGTATAAATTCAACATGTTGACACTTTTGGCCCCTATAGTTTACAATACTTCACTTTTGTGCAATTTCCGCGTCGTATGATCCATGAACCATCCGTTTAAGGTTATAAACATTATGTAGGGTTATCATAGAGTCTATTTATCCAATGTTGACACTTTGGACCCTTACGTTCCATAATTTTCACTGTTTGTCACTTTTAGTCCCTCTAAAGTATGTTTTCACATAACGGAACCTTATGACACGTGTCAAGACATTATTGGACGAAATTTTTCGAGGTGTTACAAAAGAGAGCGAAAAGATGGGATCCGGACAGGGAGTGTTATCTTGATGAGTATGGAAATATTGCGATCGATCACAAAACTCTTGATTTGGAAGCCTTAATCAAGGAGATGAAAGATGAGGATGAGTATTGGCAGAACAAATGGTGGGGAACTCCAACCGAGAAAATGAAAGAAGAAGAGAAAGAGAAAGAAGAGAAAGAGAAAAAGGAGAAAGAAGAGATCGAAAATCAAAGAAGATTGATACTGGAGTTATCGATACAATGCAGGAGTTGACTGCAGAGAACCTGGGAAAAATGGCTGACAAAGTGCTGGCTGCTAAAGCACTTGAGGTAGACTCTAACTCCGTGTCTGAGTTAAAAGGCCAGGTCAGTCCAAACTCGTCAACAAATGCGTCAGGTAAAAAGATCGAAGGAAATGTTGATTGCAAAAATTGCAACAAAGAGTGCAAATTTTGTAACACTGTCACGTATCTCAATGGTGAGAAAGTTAAAGATCTGACAGGAAAGGTCAGAAGCGTTGAGAATCAGATTCTTGCGCGTGACAAAACAGTTAAAGCTTCAACTGAACGGATAAGAGAATTAACTGCTCAAATTGAAACTGATAAAATTGAACATGAAAAGGTTAAACGAGAAAATGAAATGTTAATTCTTGAAAACCGTCAGATTTCTCAAAAATTTGAAAAACTCAAAAGCACAGTGAAATATAGTGATGATCGAAATGGTAAAACTTTTAAAGAAAACGAGCATTTAAAAGCAGTGCTGAGAGTAAAAGAAAAAAATCAATCAACAAACAACTGGATGAAATTGCTAATTTGAAACTTAAAGTCCAAGAGGCTGAAATTGAAAACGAGCGAATCCAGTTGAAGCTTAATAGCTATAGCTCCGCAAGCTTTGGTTTTTAACATATTGTTCCCAAACCCATCGGGAAAAACAAAGCTGGCGAAGATGTGTATTCTGATGGAACCGGGGTGGGTTTTCACAAAGTTCCACCGCCGATTTTGCATAATTACACGAAAAAGGAATCTGGGTTGGTTGAAATTGAGAAAGAAAGTGAAGTTAAACTTCCGGAGAACATTGATGTCACGTTCACATCTTCCAATGACGATAGTGTCCAAAATGATATTGTAAAAGGTGTTGTTGAAAATGTGCTAAAAACAGATAGTGACACTACTGAGGAAGATGGGTGTTTCTTGGACAAATACATTCCGAAACAAAAATCCAAGAATAACATAAATGATGAACCTACTCTTGTCATGTACAAGATGTCGGGATCTGATAAGTTGTTTTCGGATTCAGAGTTTCCGATAGAGAATGTTAACATGAACAAATTGACAAATGTTTTCAAGTTGGTCGAAGTCGAATTGTCAGCAGTGAACAATCTGAGTAAAAAAAGCAAATTGAGTTTTGAGAAAGATAAGGTGTACAACAAGAAAGCTGTTAATCCACCGCGTTTTTATAATAACAACAGAAACAATTGGTTGGGTGGTTATCAGGGGGGTAAATCATATCAGAAAAGAAATGTTCCAAACAAGAGGTTTGTCGAGAAGAAAAAGTTTGTGAACTGTTCGAGTTCGCTTGCTGATGAAGAAAAAGAATTTTTTTCAAAATCAAACAAAGAGTTCTTTGAGAAAAGAGCTTCTCAGTCTCAGTCTGAAGGCACTAGTCGAGTGGATGATACTCGAACATGCTTCAGATGTAATCAAGTTGGTCACATTGCAAGAAAGTGTACCAATGTGAAGCCTAAGACTGAAACTGTGAAGACTCAACAGAAGAAAGTTGATGTGAAGGGCAAAACACCAATCGTTGTTGAGAAAAAGAGTATGAAAAATGATAACATCAAAGTGAAAAATAAACCCGTAAAGAAATTGGTAACTAAAAACGACAAATTTTACAAAAGGGTTGCATTATCTCAACAAGTTTGGAAGCCAAAAATTGAGAAGAAAATTTCAACTTCTGAGGTGAAAAAGGTTGAAGAATCAATTACGGTTGACTATGATGCAAATTTCCCACCTCTCAAGGCTGAAAATTTCAAAATTCAAATTGCGAGAGTCAAGGTTATATCTAAGGCTGATGATGCCTGGGTGGACTCCATGTTTGACTAAGCAGTTTGAATTGCCGGAGCTTCCTGGATAGCGAAGCATGAATCTGCATCTTTCTTGAAGTTGTTTAAGTGATAGTCTGTTATGTGCAGGATCTTCCAAAACTTGTATCCAGATGGATCATGGATAGTGAAGCTTTAAGACATATGACAGGGAAGACTGCGTTACTATAGATGTGAGAAACATTAATGGCGGTTACGTAGGTTTTGCTGGTAATCAAGGAGGAAAGATTATAGGTGAAGGAACGTTATCCAACAGAATCGTAACGTTTGAGAGAGTTAACTACATCGCTGAGCTGGAGAACAATCTGCTGAGTATCTCCCAGATCTGTGACAGGATGTATACTACTCACTTCACTGACAAAGAATGTTTGATCTTGAAACCGGGATTTGTGATACCTGAGGAATGGATCATTATGAGGGCACCAAGAGTCAATGATCTGTACGTGTTGGACATGAGCGTAGCTACTACAACCACGGGTCAGGCTCATTGTTTTGTGTCCAGAGCAACTGAGAAAGAATCAAGATCGTGGCACCGGAAGATGGGGCATATACATCTTAGAAAAATGAATCATTTGGTGCATAATGATTTGGTCACAGGAGTTCATGTCAAAGGTTTTCATCTGGAAGGGGAGTGCATTAGTTGTGTTAAAGGCAAACAAAAGAAAAAGTCACACCTTACAAAGCAAGTAAATTCAGTTTCGAGACCTTTGGAGAGACTTCACATGGATTTGTTTGGTCCGGTGAATGTCAAGAGTATTACAGGAGATTACTACTGTTTGGTCGTAACTGATGATT
The DNA here is from genome assembly GCF_002127325.2 of Helianthus annuus. NCBI lineage: Eukaryota > Viridiplantae > Streptophyta > Magnoliopsida > Asterales > Asteraceae > Helianthus > Helianthus annuus. The sequence goes on from NC_035436.2 coordinate 122,953,018, forward strand.
ATTCCAGATTTTCGTGGGTTTCATTCTTGAAAACGAAAGACGAAACATTTAACAGTTTAATGACGTTGTTTAAAAGAATTGAGAATCTGTACCAGAGGCCTCTCATTAGAATTAGAAGTGATAATGGTACTGAATTCAAAAATAGTAAGATGGAAGAATTTTGTGATGAAAGAGGTATACTGCATGAGTTTAGTGCTCCGTACACTCCACAACAGAATGGAGTTGCAGAACGCAAAAACCGGACGCTAATTGAGACGACTAGAACTATGCTCGCAGACTCAAAGTTACCAATAAATTTTTGGGCTGAAGCTGTTTCCGCCGCATGCTATACGCTCAACAGGGTTCTTACTGTCAAAAAGTTCAACAAAACATGCTTTGAGCTAATCAATAACCGCAAACCAAATTTGAAGTATCTAGAACCGTTCGGGTCACCTTGTACAGTTATAGAGCCTCATGGAAAGTTTGATTCGAAGTGCATTGAGGGAATATTTGTTGGTTATGCCAATCCATTGCAACGTGTCTTCGTTCCAAGTGAGAAGCGGATTATTGACGCAGCGAATGTTGAATGTCAAGGTTACACTATGCCGCCGCAGAATCCTGGTGATTCATGGAAATATCATTATGATAAACTTTGGGATTCGTTTGACATGAGAGAAGAATCAGAGGAAGATGAAGATTTATTTGATGAGCTGGATATTTTGCGAGAGTATGAGTCGCAGCTCAGGTTCCCAGCTGAGTATTCTAGAAGACCTCTGGAAACTTCAATGATGATGAAGCAGGTCCTAGTCATGCTGGTGAACATGATGATGAAGTTGCTCCTGGTAATCAGTCGGAGGTGAATGATAATCAAGAAGCTGAAAACATGCCAGTTTTTTATCATGGTGATTCAGACTCTGAGGGGGAGCAGATCCAGTTTTCAAGTCAAACAAACCAAGTTGGTGAACAAGAAGCAGATCAAAATGTTACTAATCTGGAGGGAAATGTAGATGTTCCAAGCGAAGTGATGCCGCGAACTCTTTCTTATCATCCAGAGGAGTTGATCATAGGCGAACTGCATTCAGGCGTTCGTACAAGACGTCAAATAGACCAGGGCTTAACTTTTTTTTTTCTACAGTAGCACCTTTACAAACTGAATTTTCATTAAGTTGTTTTATTTCGCAGGTCGAACCAAGAACATATAAAGAGGCGCTTACTGAAGACTCTTGGGTCATTGCAATGCAAGAAGAGTTAAGTCAGTTTGAAAAGTTAGGAGTGTGGAAGCTAGTAGATTTACCGGATGGTCAAAGGAAAATTAATACGAAATGGGTATTTAAGTGTAAGAGAGACGACATAGGAGTGGTTGTAAGGAACAAAGCTCGACTCGTTGTTCAGGGCTTTAGTCAACAGGAGGGGATTGATTTTACAGAAGTCTATGCTCATGTGGCACGACTAGAGGCAATCAGAATTTTCCTAGCATTTGCGTCTTGGAAGAACTTCAAAGTTTATCAGTTGGATGTAAAATCGGCGTTTCTTTATGAGAAGGTCAAAGAGGAGGTTTATGTCGGTCAGCCGCCGGGCTTTTCCGACCCAATCCACAAGAACAAAGTTTATCTGCTGGACAAAGCATTGTATGGTCTACATCAGGCACCGAGAGCCTGGTACGAGACTTTGTCTCAACACCTACTCGCTAACAGCTTTATCAGAGGGAAAGTGGATGCCACTCTCTTCACTAAAGAGGTCGACGGACATCTTCTGATAGTTCAGATCTATGTGGACGATATAATTTTTGGGTCAACAAATGAGAAATTGTGCAAAGATTTCGAACAGGTGATGAAGCAAAAATTTGAAATGTCATCAATGGGGGAGATGAAGTTCTTTCTGGGTTTACAAGTCGAACAACTTCCTGAGGGAATTTTCATTCACCAGACGAAGTACGTGCATGATATTCTAGAGAAATTTGGAATGTCAAGTTCTACTCCAGCTGCTACCCCACTTGCAACAAATCATGGGATTCACCCAGATCTCACCGGAGATAGGGCTGATGAAACGTTCTACCATTCCATGATAGGTTCTTTGATGTATCTAACTGCTTCACGTCCTGATATCATGTACCCAACGTGCCTCGCAGCAAGATATCAATCTAACCCGAGAGCTTCGCACATGATCATTGTCAAGAGGATATTACGCTACTTGAAAGGAACACCCACATTGGGGTTGTGGTATCCTAGAAAAGGCGACTTTAAGCTCGAAGGGTATTCCGATTCGGATTTCGGATGCTGCAAAGTCAATACCAAATCAACAACTGCAGGATGCCAGTTTTTTGGTCCTAGATTGGTTACTTGGCAGTGTAAGAAACAAACGTCTGTGGCGTTATCTACATGTGAAGCGGAGTATGTTTCTGCTAGCAGTTGCTGCTCTCAGATCCTGTGGATACAGCAACAGATGCGAGACTACGGTTTGCAGTTTCTTAACACACCTCTGTTTGTTGATAATGAGGCCGCCATAAATATAACAAAGAATCCAGTACATCACGCTAAAACTAAACATATAGAAATTCGTCATCACTTTATTCGTGATTGCTTCGAGAAAAAGTTGATACGAATTGAGAAAATCCACACTGACGAACAGAAAGCTGATTTACATACCAAAGCTTTTGATAAAAATCGGTTTAAATATTTGTTAAAACTGAACGGTATGAAGCTTCTGTCGGTGTCGGATGGCATAATTGGCGTTGATGAGAGTATTATTACGGATGAAGACGAGAAACAATCTGCAATGGTTTGTCGCTTTTTTACGTGTTTTGGTATTTAGGGGGAGTAGATAGTTGTAAATAGATATATTTTCAGAAAATACAAAAACAGTAAAAAATGCAAAAATACAAAAACATGATAAAAATGAAAAAGAGCTTGTGTATATAGGGAAAATGATAGTACATCGGCTAGACAATTACAGTATGCTAAAGATTTGTAAAGACTAAATGAGTTAAACAGTCTCACTGATGATGTGTCAATAGGTTTTCGCACATTTAGTAGATTTATTCGGGATATAAACCTAAAATTTCAAACTTGTGAAATTCGTGGGGAACACTACTTGGATATATAGGTAACCCCTGAAATCTCGTTTGAAAGGTCCCGTATTCTGATATACTAGGTTTTTATACTCAATGATGTCTGGGGTATTATTCCGGGACTTCTGCTGAACGGAAGTTCTGACCTAGTCCTTGGATAATACTTTCACCAAATGCTTGAAACATAGCATAAACCCTCAGCATGCAGATGAAACAATAAAATTGATAGTCGCTGCTGTTGTAGCTAAAAGATCCTTTAAAGGGGACTACTGAAAAGTCGAAGCTGATATCTCTCTGCGCATACGGAAGTATCGAACTGAGATCCCTCGGCCCTCGCATACCTAATTTATGTACAGATATCATTGTAGTATATTTACCTGTAAGACTGAATATTGATGTGACACCTGTGTCACTTCAACCATCAAACAAATGCCAAACCAATGAAATATTGTATTTCATACTTGGGATTTGTAAAAATATGTGTTTCGTTTGCACATATCAATTCTTGTCCTATTTCAAGCTCTAAATCGCTTTCTGGAAGGTTATACGCGCACTGATGCATAAATATAACCAGTTTAACGCAACAAACACTCCGGATTAGTGAAATAGGTTTAACATACCTTAAATAACCCCCACATAACTTAGAAATAAGTTTTGGATGGTCTGGTGTGTTGAAATCAAGTTTGTTCGATCGCAGGGACTAATTGTGTCAAACTGCAAAACTATACCGATTTGTATAGTAACGAACCTTCCGGAACTTGATCATAAGTTAAATATGCCCTAAATATCCTTTACATAGCTTAGAAATAGGCTTTGAGGTGTTTAGTGTGCAAAAAAATAAACTTTTGGTCATTCAGGGGCTAAAAGTGTCAAAAAGTGCACAAGTTTGCATTGTCGCGCATATCTTTCGTTCTGAATACATCTGGACATCCAAAAATTTATGTAATCATTAAAATATTATGTTTTAGTGATTGGCTTGTCAAAAACCCATTCGTCGCGCAATTTGGACCGTTTTTGCGTCCGTTACGACTTCCGTCGTAATTAACCGAACAACGCAACCGTACGACCAAACGAGCCGACATCCGGGATATTTTTTAGCACATTTCAAGTTCCCTATACTTTAACTTCATTTTAGAGCTTTAAAATGGGGTTAACGGGGCTTAAACGTGCCAAAAAGCATCAAAAATCAAGTTTGGAGGTGCAGGGGCCTGTTCTGCCAAAATTCAAACTTGCTGACCTGCAGGGGTCCTTACGGACCGTAAGACCTACTCCATACGGTCCGTAAGCAGGTGCCAGTGACCAGAATTTGTTTTCCAGCTTGATCCAGCTGTTCCACACCTTAGCACCTGGTTTCTTTGATTCTATGTGCTTGTTTTGGATGCCCATGGTTTCACAAATCAGTGGGTATGATGTGTAGGGCTTGGATCAAAGCTCGGGTTTCAAGAAACGATCCTAACGGTTCTAGAAATCCTATAAATACCCCCCTTCATTCACTTGCAAAACCCACACTTGATTTTCTGAGATTTCTCTAAGTTGAAGTGCTAGCCACTTCATACCTGAGAATACTTGGGAAATCAAAGCTTGCGGGGACCTTTTGTAAGTATTCCTTCGTTCTTTTCATTCGTTTTTATCGTTAAAGTTAAACTGCGTTTGACTTTCTGCTTTGATCAGTTTATGGTCAACGTGAAGTTCGTTTGAACTTCATAACGTGAGCGTAATCACGATGGTTATAGTCCCTAGTGACTATACCTACTGATTACCACGTTATCTAGGCTCAGTGACGAGTCGTAGCTTCGGCCAGAATACGTGTTCTCGCGTATTTTGTAACCAAGCTACCTTTAGGTGTCAAAACCGTTTGTTTTGATACTAAACCTGTTTTCTAACTTTGTTAAACATGTTTCGACATGTTTAGCTCGTCACTTTTAGTTTGTGCTTGTGTAGAGTCGTAAGCCAAGCGAACTAAACATCCGCTTAGACTTTCGAACACGACCCGTTTGGCCGATCATTAGGATCCGACCAAACATGTTTAGTGACAATCGTTGCATAGGGAATAACCTTCCGAGGTTATACCTTATGGTCACCTAGTTTAAGTAGTTGTATGATAAGTAGTTTATATGCCTTAGGTAAATTACCAAAATGCCCTTTTCATACATAATTGATAATTAAGCATATGTAACCTAAATTTTTGTCACATAACTAATTATGTAGCATGTTTAAACATGTTTTGGCGTATAATACTTGTCATAGGGCTAGTTAGACGTCTCGAACGCATTTTACGCGAACGACGCGTTAAAGTAGCGTAAGCTACCTTAATAGATCTAAATGGGTTGAAAGCACTTAGGATAGGTTTCATTTAGTATGTAGGCCTTGTTAGACCATATCATATGAGTTCCCACGCTCATTTGGTTCACGAGACCTCATACTATCCGATCTCCCGATTTAGGTCCAATTTATTTATGTAGTTACCTATACTAGGTGCCGTTTGATTCCGGGACTCCTCTAGCTTGCTTGGTAGTTGTTCAAGACTTCTAAGCACTCTCAAGTGAGTACATAGTCCCCTCTTTTACTGTTTTCAACTGTTTTGGGGTGAAGCATGTGTACCTATCTGTTATTTTCATGATTTCAAAGTATAATTGATTATACATGTTAGTACTTATCTTTTGACAAACTAAATGACTATCTATGGTTTAAACACTGATTTTTCAAAGATTATGAAATTAATTGTTGGAATAGTACTTATTTTTGTTCACCAGACCGGTTGGTAGTATGATATAGCGCTATAGGATTTGACACCCCATTCCTGTTGTCATGGAATGTCTGAAACCAATTTGTTGCTCCATCCAAATAGGGATTGCCTTTGTGGTAATTCTATAGTCTCAAAGGTGTATTTTGATACACTAGGTCTGAATGAATTCTTAAATCACATTATTTTTGTATATTAAGTTATACTCCCAAAAGTATAGTTTGATATGCTCTCATATGGGATATTGTACAAAAACCAACATATATTTTGTTAATCATTAAAACATAGTTTGATATGTTATCTTCATAATAGTTTGATATGCTCTCATATGGGATATTGTACAAAAACCAACATATATTTTGTTAATCATTAAAACATAGTTTGATATGTTATCTTCATAATCCAAAGCATAGTTTTAATATGTTATTTTCAAACCAAAACATAGTTTATTATGTTATTTGTAAATCCAAAGTATACTTTTGATATACTACTGAAAACCTAATTACTTTACCAACTAAAGTATGGTTAATATACTATTTACTTAATGACTGGTTTTTGGTTAGTGTTTAGATAACGGGACGGGTGTAATGTGATGAAAACATGGTAGATACGCCGCTGGTACTTCTTATATATAAGTGTTTTCATTGCATTACATACCGTGGCGTCATTTAGTACACTTGGGTCAACGGTTTTGGAACTGAAATATATTCTAATATATTATTTATTCGACTTTCCTAAATCAAAGTATATTTTTATATATACTATAAACCTTTTTATCAAAATATTGTTTTTCAAACAATATATTTTATACAAACTTATTCTACTTACTTATTTAATTTCCAATGTATTATTATTTTATATCATCTAATTTCTTATAAATGATTTATAAAAGAAAAACCTTTTTCCAGGATCATGACTACTTTTCTTAAAACCTTTTTCTTTAAACTCATAAGTCATGAATCCTAAATCAATAAAACCTATGTACTCACCGGCATTTTTATGCTGACGTACCTATTTTTACTCATGTTTCAGGTACTGCTTTGTGATGATTGATGATATATGCTACACATAGGATGGACTCGTGCCTTAGCGACTTTAAAACCTTGAAAGATAATAGTAGTACTTATTTGATTTTATTTAAACAATGAGTTCATTTATTCAATAAAACAAAATTATTTATTCCATGGTTGTGAAACAATGATTCTGTTACAACACTCCCCAACGTTTCCGCCACGTTTTGTTGTTTTACGTGGTCGGGGTGTGACAATTGAGATTCTGGATACGGGAGTATATTCAAGAGGTGGGACACATGAATTGAGCTAAGTTCTTAAAACACCTAAATCGTATCCTGAATAGATTGAAATCTGTGTGAGAATTTAAGATGGATCTGTATATCGACAATCGAGGTGAATTGTTTAAGTCTGAGCATGTAATTAAGCTTAGCGGTACTAGTAATTTGTCTGAAAAGCTGATATGATTCCCTGACACGCTCGCCAAAAATAAATTTGTAAATAGTTTATTTTCTGCAATTTAAGTTTTCTGCATTTCATTTCTTAGTTTAGATCACTTTTAAAATCCAAAAAGATTTTACATTTCTGCTTTATTTTTGACAAACCAAAGTGGAGAGTTGATTGTTGGATTCTCAGAAGATTGAAGCAGATGCAGGTGATTCTGGACTGAAAAATGAGGAGAGCTTACTTTGTTGGAGTTTGAAGATGTTTTCAAAGTTAAAACAAGTTCATTAAGTTGATGCTTGTTACATTGTTTTTAAAAAAAATGATGAAAATGTTTTTTACAAAATCAGTTTGATTCGTCAAATGATCAACCAAGGTCATTAAGTTGAACTTGGTAGATTAATTGAGTAATCAGGGTCATTAACTTGGACCTGAATACTTGAGTGGATTTCTAAAGCTGATTATGTTAGTGATTTTTTATTAAAAAGATAAGATTGTAATGTTATTGGTTGAGTAACAGGTTTGGACTTCATTATTCTCAATGGAGGCTAACTGTCAGAGCTTGAACCATATTTCTTAGATTCTAGCATATCGAGAGGGAGAGCCAGTGAAAGGGGGAGTCTGGATCAACAGTCAAAGGGAAGTTTGAAGATGGAGTCAGATTGTGATTTTAAACCTGTGAAGATAGATTGAATGATGAGAAGACAGAGTTGGAGAAAAGACCAAGACTAAAGATCAGGAGCTGAAGACTACGTCAACATCCAAGGGGGAGTCTGTTGATGCATGGAATGTCTGTTGACTTCATCTACATCACGTCTTAGGTCAAGATAGGTCAACATAGGATCTAGAAAGTCAAAATTAGGTTTTGTATTAAGGTTTCGCTTGTATGTACAAGAGGTTCCGCTTGTGTGTCAGTCATTAGTTTCGCGTATTTGGTTTTAGGTAGTTTCGCTTATTAGGCAGTCGTATAAGCGAAAGCACTGGGTCTATATATAGCAGTCATAAGCGAAACTATATCAGTAGTTGATGTACGTTGGAGCGAAACTGTGTATGCTTTAGGTGCTAAAACTCTGTCAAAACTGATTCAAATAGCAATAAAAGAGAAGGAATTGAAAAGGAAAAGCTGTGTTACTTCGCATATATTGATTCCGCCTTTATACGTGAAGATGAACTATCTCAACTGACTGTTTAGGGTCGGAACACGGTCTAACACTTTCTAGCTCCTTGCTAGAAATATTATTTGTAACTATTTTTGAGTAATGATATGATCCTCTTTTCCGTTAAAAAAATCTTGAATTCTAACTCTACAAACATTTCACATCAACTCTACCATACTTGACACCCATAATGATAATCTCTCTAGAAGTCTAGTGCACTACATGTTAGAATCTGAATTTCATTTCTGACCAGTTTGGATGGCACGAATTTTGAAAATTTGATATGATTTCAAAGAATAACATGTTTGGTTAGAGAATTGATGAAACTATAATCGGAAATCAACATTTCTTTCAAACTATTAGAATTGGAATCTTGCACTCACTCGCCACTGTCACAACCACTACCTGTTGGAGATTTTGAATTTATACCAATTCTAATCGTGTAGGATTAGAAGAGGTTTAAAAGAATGGATAACTATAGATTATTAAATATGGTTATTAATTTGATAATCAATTGTAATTATCATGACTAGTTTATTAACAATCATAGTTATAGTCTAATAGTTATATTTAGATTACGAATACGGGTATTTTAGATTTTAATCAAGTTGTGTGTTAGTTTCTTGATATTAATAAACGTATCTTTGATACCGATTCACATCATGAATGGTATCAGAGCCTGGGAAACGTCATGTACATATGATTGAGTTTGGGATCAAGGGTAACTCCTTGGAAGTTTGAGTTCAAGGATCGGCAGGTTGGAAGCGGTTTAAGCAGCCGTTGTATGTCCTGTTGTCCGATCGAAAACAAGTTGGAAGCAGTTAAGATAACTGATTTTTTGTGAAATCAATCTAGAACCAAGCTATACACTGGCCGGAAAAGTGTGATGAATCGGTAGTGGATCAGCCACCTACGTAGGTCTCAAATCGAAGAACAAAAGGTAGCAACGAGCTTTGATCGGTGCTTGTTGCCATAGGATCTTCCATCGGGGAAGAGGCGGCTGGAATTGTTGAACATAATTTAGATTTGAATCTGATGTGAGTTTAAATGAGGAACTGAGTTTTAAAGTGATTTCGGCTTTAACAACTAATGTGAGCTTTAACAAGTAATTTGTCTTTTAAAACAATCTTTCAACGTAAATTGACTTTTACGTAATTTGAGCTTCAAATCAAATTTTGTTTTTAACTTTCAATGTAAATTGAAAAAGAGGATTGATTTAATCATCTTTTTATTTATTTTTGGGTTCGTGTTTGAATTGGAACTAGGGAATTAAGCGTGTAAACTGGAAGAAACCGAACTAGTTACATCGGGTGTGTCTACACTTTCATATAGTCAACGAAAGAAGAAGATGGTTGACAGTGATGGCAGTTGCCGTTTGGGAACCGAGAAATTGGTTCCAAATTCAACATCTCTTCAGTGACAGATGCTGAATTCGGTGAATTAGATGATTTGGGGATGCGTATTTGCGCAATTTTCAATGTTCATGGTGTGTGGGAGCCATCGAACCCAAAACCAAAACAAATGTTAAGAAGAACAACATAGCAATCACCTTGTGATTTCAATCTATACCTGAAGAACTAATCTTGTGGGTTGGTCATATGAAGACAAAGAAAGAAATGTGGGATGCACTGAAAGCCCGTTATCTGGGAGTCAATTGGGTACGTGAAGCAAGACTTTAGACACTCATGTCGGAATTTGAGGTGATGAAGCTGGAGTACAACTGATGAATCTTCAAGCAATTATTTGGAATGTCTTTAAAAGCGGTGTCTTTCGGTTCTATAATCATGGAAGCAAGGATCGTGAAAAAGTTTCTTATCGTTTTGCCAAGGCGTTTCAATCATATGGTACCCTCGATAGAGCAACTTGTGGATCTAAAATCAATTCCATTCAATGATCTTGTTGGTCGTATTGAGGCGTATGAGGAATCCATCAAAGATAAATAATCAAGGTACACAAACGAATCCATTCAATTAAAGTATGGTTAATATACTATTTACTTAATGACTGGTTTTTGGTTAGTGTTTAGATAACGGGACGGGTGTAATGTGATGAAAACATGGTAGATACGCCGCTGGTACTTCTTATATATAAGTGTTTTCATTGCATTACATACCGTGGCGTTATTTAGTACACTTGGGTTAACGGTTTTGGAACTGAAATATATTCTAATATATTATTTATTCGACTTTCCTAAATCAAAGTATATTTTTATATATACTATAAACCTTTTTATCAAAATATTGTTTTTCAAACAATATATTTTTATACAAACTTATTCTACTTACTTATTTAATTTCCAATGTATTATTATTTTATATCATCTAATTTCTTATAAATGATTTATAAAAGAAAAACCTTTTTCCAGGATCATGACCACTTTTCTTAAAACCTTTTTCTTTAAACTCATAAGTCATGAATCCTAAATCAATAAAACCTATGTACTCGCCGACATTTTTATGCTGACGTACCTATTTTTACACATGTTTCAGGTACTGCTTTGGGATGATTGATGATATATGCTACACATAGGATGGACTCGTGCCTTAGCGACTTTAAAACCTTGAAAGATAATAGTAGTACTTATTTGATTTTATTTAAACAATGAGTTCATTTATTCAATAAAACAAAATTATTTATTCCATGGTTGTGAAACAATGATTCTGTTACAACACTCCCCGACGTTTCCGCCACGTTTTGTTGTTTTACGTGGTCGGGGTGTGACAGAAAAGTTGGTATCAGAGCCAATGGTTATAGGGAATTAGGTTATTAGTAATGCTTTGACCTAGACTATAACCTTCCTAGGACCCTAACACAAGTTATCTTGTGTTTAGTTTTAAAACAATACCGTCACTTATTCTTAGGTGACAACCACAATAAGAACACGAATTTCTATCCCGCCTTGAAAACTAATCATCTGTTCTAAGGTGATTTATTTTAAGGTTTTGAACCTTTCCAGTTTGACTCATATTTGGCTTAGTGCCTTTTGAGTTTTCAAACTCGTCAAAGTTTGGGTCTAAATAATGTGAACACGTGCAAACTGGAAGAGTGGGTGCCTGTACCCTGAGTTTTCTATCTAAGGCTAGAGTGTTCGTACAAATCCGCAGTATCGGACGAGTCACTCTTACCTGGGAACTCTTGGGGTGAGTGTCCACTTATAGGCGAGCATGTCTTCGCGATACATTATTTTTTACCCATTTACTTTGATTAATCACCATGTGTCGTTTGTTGCTTTGTAGTAACAAACAAATGACCGCCATCTTTGCTTTCATCAATTTTGTCTCATCTCATTCTTTTTGTCTAATCCTTTCACGTGTTTTCCTTCCTGTTTCCTCTTTTAGAATGCCTCCTCGACGCGAAAATCCGCTCTCAAATGCCGAAATGGCAGATATTCTGGCACATCACATGGCTGCCGCACTCCCAAACATTATAGCTCAAATAAACCAAGCCAATAACAACCAGAATGCTCCCTGCAATTTCAAAAGTTTCAATTCAGCTAACCCCCTCAAGTTTAGCGGTTCTGAAGGAGCAACTGGGCTCCTACAGTGGTTCGAAAGCATCGAAAATACATTTCGTCATGTTCAATGTCCAGACAATCGGAAAGTCGAGTTTGCATCCAGTGTGTTTCAGAAGAGGGCTCTCACATGGTGGAATGGAATTATGAGAGACCGTGGTGCTGAGGTCGCATTAGCACAAACTTGGGCTGAGCTTAGGGCTCTTATGATGAGGGAGTTTTGTCCTCGTCATGAATTGAGGGCTTTAGAAAGGGAATTTGATGACCTGAAGCAAGACAGCGGTGAGCATCGCGCCTATACTAACCGCTATGAGGAATTGAGCCTGCTATGTCCTGCTATGGTTACACCTGTGGATAAGGCGATTGAGAAATATATTGATGGTCTTCCTGACCTAGTTCAGGATATTGTTACTGGCAGCAACCCTACTACTGTCAGACAAGCCATCGAATTGTCTGCCACCTTAACTGAATCCCACATCAGGAAGAAAAAGCTTTTTCGAAAAGGCGACCCAAGACCATCTGACAAGACTGCTCCAGCTGAGCCAAAGGAAAAGCAGGTTGAAGGATCCAAAAAGAAGAAGCGTAAGGCTTCTCAAAACTGCGCCATCACTGCTCAAGAGAAACAAGTTGCACCAAACCAGCCAGCACAACCTCGCAAAAGGCAAAATTATGTTGGTACTGCACCTTTGTGCAATAAATGCAACCGTCATCATCTAGAGCAAGAGCAATGTCACAAATGTACCCACTGTGGGCGGTTGGGACATTGATCAATGTTTGCCGTTATGCAAATCAAGCTGCTGCAAACCCTGCTGCTGTTCAAGCACGGTTCCCCCCGGGGTCATGTTATAACTGTGGTGACCTTACTCACTACAGAAACAATTGCCCAAGACTTGTTAACATACCTCCAGCGCGTGGACGGGCGTTTAACATCAATGAGGCAAACGTAGACGATGATGCAGCAGTGAACATTTAGTGTTTTGTTATTTTTCCTCTTGTTGTTATCTTTTGACATTTCAAGACAATTCGGTTGTTACATAAATAAAGATGTGATGTTTTTATTTTTGCAAAACTGATGTGATTGTATGAATGATTGATGCAACCTTAAGATGACAACACCAAGACAAACTACTCGTGTGATTTTGTCATTTCTATGATCACTTGTGATCTCCCCAAGAACCTTAAATACTCGTTTCTTTTAAGAGACAAAGCCAAACTCCTATTAAAGATCCTTCTATCTCCATAGATGAATTCTTGAGATGATTAAAGTTCCAAATGAGATCTACGGATTGGATTCTTAGTGTGCTTTAAATATCTGTGTCCAAAGATAACAAATTAAAGATCAAGTTAACTAATTATGTGATTATGTGCTTATATGCTCTCTTTTATGTTTTGTGTGACCCATCCAAATCCTCGTTGAATCTTCCATATCTCATATGAGGGATTCATCGTAGGATATCCAAAGGTACTATCTTGAATCCTTAATGGACTTCTACGTTGTAATAAAGTCCCTTGGGTTTTAAAGTACTATTCTATATTTGGACCCCTTGAGTGGTCTAGTTAAACAGATTGATTTAAAAATCTGGTTAGGAATATCATGTGATGATATAATTGAAAAGATCCCTTTAAGTGGTCTATTTAAGGAGATCATACGACGGTCTAGTTAAGAAGATCATGTGTTGATCTAGTTAAAAAGATCGTTCGTTGACCTAGTTAAAAAGATCCTTTGGTAGTCTAGTCAAATCGCTTCCTGTTTATTCAATTGATTTTTCCTATACGCATTATGAAATGAATTGTGCGGACTGTGCAAGGAATTACGTAATTATGGAGGCCTACATAATTATGGAATTTAGTGCACAGAAACCACAGGAAGATTTGTCATGTGTTAAGACTTATAGTAACAAGAATAATGATACGGGAGAAGTCTTGGACCTTGACCGATGTCATTTTATCTTACACTCCCCAATTCTGATTTCAAGCACACACAAGTTTCCTATGATAATTCTTCATAAGAAACGTTCTCCTGTCCATAGTTTGAAACTCCATGTTTTGTTACTACATGAACATCACTTTGAGGGTTGACAATTTCGCTAAGAATCCTATCATGGCCCAGAGTTTTACTTAGGGTTCAATGGATTTATTTGAAAGCGAAACTGTCACAGCTGTCTTCACAAGTTTCCTCTAGAATTAAATTTCGGGACGAAATTTCCTAAAGTAGGGGAGACTGTGACACCTGTGTCACTTCAACCATCAAACAAATGCCAAACCAATGAAATATTGTATTTCATACTTGGGATTTGTAAAAATATGTGTTTCGTTTGCACATATCAATTCTTGTCCTATTTCAAGCTCTAAATCGCTTTCTGGAAGGTTATACGCGCACTAATGCATAAATATAACCAGTTTAACGCAACAAACACTCCGGAATAGTGAAATAGGCTTAACATACCTTAAATAACCCCCACATAACTTAGAAATAAGTTTTGGATGGTCTGGTGTGTTGAAATCAAGTTTGTTCGATCGCAGGGACTAATTGTGTCAAACTGCGAAACTATACCGATTTGTATAGTAACGAACCTTCCGGAACTTGATCATAAGTTAAATATGCCCTAAATATCCTTTACATAGCTTAGAAATAGGCTTTGAGGTGTTTAGTGTGCAAAAAAATAAACTTTTGGTCATTCAGGGGCTAAAAGCGTCAAAAAGTGCACAAGTTTGCATTGTCGCGCATATCTTTCGTTCTGAATACATCTAGACATCCAAAAATTTATGTAATCATTAAAATATTATGTTTTAGTGATTGGCTTGTCAAAAACCCATTCGTCGCGCAATTTGAACCGTTTTTGCGTCCGTTACGACTTCCGTCGTAATTAACCGAACAACGCAACCGTACGACCAAACGAGCCGACATCCGGGATATTTTTTAGCACATTTCAAGTTCCCTATACTTTAACTTCATTTTAGAGCTTTAAAATGGGGTTAACGGGGCTTAAACGTGCCAAAAAGCATCAAAAATCAAGTTTGGAGGTGCAGGGGCCTGTTCTGCCAAAATTCAAACTTGCTGACCTGCAGGGGTCCTTACAGACCGTAAGACCTACTCCATACGGTCCGTAAGCAGGTGCCAGTGACCAGAATTTGTTTTCCAGCTTGATCCAGCTGTTCCACACCTTAGCACCTAGTTTCTTTGATTCTATGTGCTTGTTTTGGATGCCCATGGTTTCACAAATCAGTGGGTATGATGTGTAGGGCTTGGATCAAAGCTCGGGTTTCAAGAAACGATCCTAACGGTTCTAGAAATCCTATAAATACCCCCCTTCATTCACTTGCAAAACCCACACTTGATTTTCTGAGATTTCTCTAAGTTGAAGTGCTAGCCACTTCATACCTGAGATTACTTGGGAAATCAAAGCTTACGGGGACCTTTTGTAAGTATTCCTTCGTTCTTTTCATTCGTTTTTATCGTTAAAGTCAAACTGCATTTGACTTTCTGCTTTGATCAGTTTATGGTCAACGTGAAGTTCGTTTGAACTTCATAACGTGAGCGTAATCACGATGGTTATAGTCCCTAGTGACTATACCTACTGATTACCACGTTATCTAGGCTCAGTGACGAGTCGTAGCTTCGGCCAGAATACGTGTTCTCGCGTATTTTGTAACCAAGCTACCTTTAGGTGTCAAAACCGTTTGTTTTGATACTAAACCTGTTTTCTAACTTTGTTAAACATGTTTCGACATGTTTAGCTCGTCACTTTTAGTTTGTGCTTGTGTAGAGTCGTAAGCCAAGCGGACTAAACATCCGCTTAGACTTTCGAACACGACCCGTTTGGCCGATCATTAGGATCCGACCAAACATGTTTAGTGACAATCGTTGCATAGGGAATAACCTTCCGAGGTTATACCTTATGGTCACCTAGTTTAAGTAGTTGTATGATAAGTAGTTTATATGCCTTAGGTAAATTACCAAAATGCCCTTTTCATACATAATTGATAATTAAGCATATGTAACCTAAATTTTTGTCACATAACTAATTATGTAGCATGTTTAAACATGTTTTGGCGTATAATACTTGTCATAGGGCTAGTTAGACGTCTCGAACGCATTTTACGCGAACGACGCGTTAAAGTAGCGTAAGCTACCTTAATAGATCTAAATGGGTCGAAAGCACTTAGGATAGGTTTCATTTAGTATGTAGGCCTTGTTAGACCATATCATATGAGTTCCCACGCTCATTTGGTTCACGAGACCTCATACTATCCGATCTCCCGATTTAGGTCCAGTTTATTTATGTAGTTACCTATACTAGGTGCCGTTTGATTCCGGGACTCCTCTAGCTTGCTTGGTAGTTGTTCAAGACTTCTAAGCACTCTCAAGTGAGTACATAGACCCCTCTTTTACTGTTTTCAACTGTTTTAGGGTGAAGCATGTGTACCTATCTGTTATTTTCATGATTTCAAAGTATAATTGATTATACATGTTAGTACTTATCTGTTGACACACTAAATGACTATCTATGGTTTAAACACTGATTTTTCAAAGATTATGAAATTAATTGTTGGAATAGTACTTATTTTTGTTCACCAGACCGGTTGGTAGTATGATATAGCGCTATAGGATTTGACACCCCATTCCTGTTGTCATGGAATGTCTGAAACCAATTTGTTGCTCCATCCAAATAGGGATTGCCTTTGTGGTATTTCTATAGTCTCAAAGGTGTATTTTGATACACTAGGTCTGAATGAATTCTTAAATCACATTATTTTTGTATATTAAGTTATACTCCCAAAAGTATAGTTTGATATGCTCTCATATGGGATATTGTACAAAAACCAACATATATTTTGTTAATCATTAAAACATAGTTTGATATGTTATCTTCATAATCCAAAGCATAGTTTTAATATGTTATTTTCAAACCAAAACATAGTTTATTATGTTATTTGTAAATCCAAAGTATACTTTTGATATACTACTGAAAACCTAATTACTTTACCAATTAAAGTATGGTTAATATACTATTTACTTAATGACTGGTTTTTGGTTAGTGTTTAGATAACGAGACGGGTGTAATGTGATGAAAACATGGTAGATACGCCGCTGGTACTTCTTATATATAAGTGTTTTCATTGCATTACATACCGTGGCGTTATTTAGTACACTTGGGTTAACGGTTTTGGAACTGAAATATATTCTAATATATTATTTATTCGACTTTCCTAATCAAAGTATATTTTTATATATACTATAAACCTTTTTATCAAAATATTGTTTTTCAAACAATATATTTTTATACAAACTTATTCTACTTACTTATTTAATTTCCAATGTATTATTATTTTATATCATCTAATTTCTTATAAATGATTTATAAAAGAAAAACCTTTTTCCAGGATCATGACTACTTTTCTTAAAACCTTTTTCTTTAAACTCATAAGTCATGAATCCTAAATCAATAAAACCTATGTACTCACCGGCATTTTTATGCTGACGTACCTATTTTTACTCATGTTTCAGGTACTGCTTTGTGATGATTGATGATATATGCTACACATAGGATGGACTCGTGCCTTAGCGACTTTAAAACCTTGAAAGATAATAGTAGTACTTATTTGATTTTATTTAAACAATGAGTTCATTTATTCAATAAAACAAAATTATTTATTCCATGGTTGTGAAACAATGATTCTGTTACAACACTCCCCGACGTTTCCGCCACGTTTTGTTGTTTTACGTGGTCGGGGTGTGACAATTGAGATTCTGGATACGGGAGTATATTCAAGAGGTGGGACACATGAATTGAGCTAAGTTCTTAAAACACCTAAATCGTATCCTGAATAGATTGAAATCTGTGTGAGAATTTAAGATGGATCTGTATATCGACAATCGAGGTGAATTGTTTAAGTCTGAGCATGTAATTAAGCTTAACGGTACTAGTAATTTGTCTGAAAAGCTGATATGATTCCCTGACACGCTCGCCAAAAATAAATTTGTAAATAGTTTATTTTCTACAATTTAAGTTTTCTGCATTTCATTTCTTAGTTTAGATCACTTTTAAAATCCAAAAAGATTTTACATTTCTGCTTTATTTTTGACAAACCAAAGTGGAGAGTTGATTGTTGGATTCTCAGAAGATTGAAGCAGATGCGAGTGATTCTGGACTGAAAAATGAGGAGAGCTTACTTTGTTGGAGTTTGAAGATGTTTTCAAAGTTAAAACAAGTTCATTAAGTTGATGCTTGTTACATTGTTTTTAAAAAAAATGATGAAAATGTTTTTTACAAAATCAGTTTGATTCGTCAAATGATCAACCAAGGTCATTAAGTTGAACTTGGTAGATTAATTGAGTAATCAGGGTCATTAACTTGGACCTGAATACTTGAGTGGATTTCTAAAGCTGATTATGTTAGTGATTTTTTATTAAAAAGATAAGATTGTAATGTTATTGGTTGAGTAACAGGTTTGGACTTCATTATTCTCAATGGAGGCTAACTGTCAGAGCTTGAACCATATTTCTTAGATTCTAGCATATCGAGAGGGAGAGCCAGTGAAAGGGGGAGTCTGGATCAACAGTCAAAGGGAAGTTTGAAGATGGAGTCAGATTGTGATTTTAAACCTGTGAAGATAGATTGAATGATGAGAAGACAGAGTTGGAGAAAAGACCAAGACTAAAGATCAGGAGCTGAAGACTACGTCAACATCCAAGGGGGAGTCTGTTGATGCATGGAATGTCTGTTGACTTCATCTACATCACGTCTTAGGTCAAGATAGGTCAACATAGGATCTAGAAAGTCAAAATTAGGTTTTGTATTAAGGTTTCGCTTGTATGTACAAGAGGTTCCGCTTGTGTGTCAGTCATTAGTTTCGCGTATTTGGTTTTAGGTAGTTTCGCTTATTAGGCAGTCGTATAAGCGAAAGCACTGGGTCTATATATAGCAGTCATAAGCGAAACTATATCAGTAGTTGATGTACGTTGGAGCGAAACTGTGTATGCTTTAGGTGCTAAAACTCTGTCAAAACTGATTCAAATAGCAATAAAAGAGAAGGAATTGAAAAGGAAAAGCTGTGTTACTTCGCATATATTGATTCCGCCTTTATACGTGAAGATGAACTATCTCAACTGACTGTTTAGGGTCGGAACACGGTCTAACACTTTCTAGCTCCTTGCTAGAAATATTATTTGTAACTATTTTTGAGTAATGATATGATCCTCTTTTCCGTTAAAAAAATCTTGAATTCTAACTCTACAAACATTTCACATCAACTCTACCATACTTGACACCCATAATGATAATCTCTCTAGAAGTTTAGTGCACTACATGTTAGAATCTGAATTTCATTTCTGACCAGTTTGGATGGCACGAATTTTGAAAATTTGATATGATTTCAAAGAATAACATGTTTGGTTAGAGAATTGATGAAACTATAATCGGAAATCAACATTTCTTTCAAACTATTAGAATTGGAATCTTGCACTCACTCGCCACTGTCACAACCACTACCTGTTGGAGATTTTGAATTTATACCAATTCTAATCGTGTAGGATTAGAAGAGGTTTAAAAGAATGGATAACTATAGATTATTAAATATGGTTATTAATTTGATAATCAATTGTAATTATCATGACTAGTTTATTAACAATCATAGTTATAGTCTAATAGTTATATTTAGATTACGAATACGGGTATTTTAGATTTTAATCAAGTTGTGTGTTAGTTTCTTGATATTAATAAACGTATCTTTGATACCGATTCACATCATGAATGGTATCAGAGCCTGGGAAACGTCATGTACATATGATTGAGTTTGGGATCAAGGGTAACTCCTTGGAAGTTTGAGTTCAAGGATCGGCAGGTTGGAAGCGGTTTAAGCAGCCGTTGTATGTCCTGTTGTCCGATCGAAAACAAGTTGGAAGCAGTTAAGATAACTGATTTTTTGTGAAATCAATCTAGAACCAAGCTATACACTGGCCGGAAAAGTGTGATGAATCGGTAGTGGATCAGCCACCTACGTAGGTCTCAAATCGAAGAACAAAAGGTAGCAACGAGCTTTGATCGGTGCTTGTTGCCATAGGATCTTCCATCGGGGAAGAGGCGGCTGGAATTGTTGAACATAATTTAGATTTGAACTTGATGTGAGTTTAAATGAGGAACTGAGTTTTAAAGTGATTTCGGCTTTAACAACTAATGTGAGCTTTAACAAGTAATTTGTCTTTTAAAACAATCTTTCAACGTAAATTGACTTTTACGTAATTTGAGCTTCAAATCAAATTTTGTTTTTAACTTTCAATGTAAATTGAAAAAGAGGATTGATTTAATCATCTTTTTATTTATTTTTGGGTTCGTGTTTGAATTGGAACTAGGGAATTAAGCGTGTAAACTGGAAGAAACCGAACTAGTTACATCGGGTGTGTCTACACTTTCATATAGTCAACGAAAGAAGAAGATGGTTGACAGTGATGGCAGTTGCCGTTTGGGAACCGAGAAATTGGTTCCAAATTCAACATCTCTTCAGTGACAGATGCTGAATTCGGTGAATTAGATGATTTGGGGATGCGTATTTGCGCAATTTTCAATGTTCATGGTGTGTGGGAGCCATCGAACCCAAAACCAAAACAAATGTTAAGAAGAACAACATAGCAATCACCTTGTGATTTCAATCTATACCTGAAGAACTAATCTTGTGGGTTGGTCATATGAAGACAAAGAAAGAAATGTGGGATGCACTGAAAGCCCGTTATCTGGGAGTCAATTGGGTACGTGAAGCAAGACTTTAGACACTCATGTCGGAATTTGAGGTGATGAAGCTGGAGTACAACTGATGAATCTTCAAGCAATTATTTGGAATGTCTTTAAAAGCGGTGTCTTTCGGTTCTATAATCATGGAAGCAAGGATCGTGAAAAAGTTTCTTATCATTTTGCCAAGGCGTTTCAATCATATGGTACCCTCGATAGAGCAACTTGTGGATCTAAAATCAATTCCATTCAATGATCTTGTTGGTCGTATTGAGGCGTATGAGGAATCCATCAAAGATAAATAATCAAGGTACACAAACGAAACTTTTGTTTAAGATCTAGACTAATTCAGGCGAATCAAGTAAGGGGCACGGCAAAGGCTAGAATCGTGGATGTGGTAGTGGCTCCGTTCAAGACCAATCTGGTCAAAACGCGGGTCACAAGACGGGTCCAACGAAGGGGATAAACAAAAAGACAAAAAGGATTGTTTGAAGATTCAATGTTTTTTAGTGCGACAATTTTGGTCACTTTGTTTCGAGGTGTCCAGTTCGAAAGAAATTGATCCTTCATTGTTTATGGTGCGAAAGAAATTGACTCATTTTTGTTTACGGTACAAAATGTTCAAGAAATTGCTTACTTGAATAAAGAAAATGCCATTCCAAAAAATTACGAGAACTATTTGGTAGAAAAAGACTTCTGGTATTTGGATAATGTCGTGAGCAATCATGTGACGGGTAATTTATCTTTTTTCTCTGATTAAATAATCGTGTAAATGGCAAAGTTAAATTCGGGGATGGGTCTCTAGTTGAAATATGCGGGAAATGGTCTATATTACTATTGGGTAAAATGGGGGAGCAAATATTAACGAGTGATATTTATTATATTCCAAGTTTACGTAGTAATATAATTAGTCTCTGTCAAGCAACGAAGTGTGGATGCGATATTTGTATGAAAGAATATTATTTATTAATGCCCGATGCCCAAGTGAAGGTATTAATGAATGTCTTGGTCTAAAACTCGTCTTTATACGATTAAACCAAAAGTTGGAAAACCCGCTTGTTTGAAAGCTCGGATTGATAATGAGAATTGGTTATGAAACGCGAGACTAGGTCACCCAAATTTTGAGTTCATGAAACAAATGGTGAATAAAGATATAGTCGTGGGAATGCTAGAAATCGATATGTAAATCAAATATGTGATTCTTGCTTAGTCAGGAAGTAAACGAGACAACCTTTTTCGAAGACGACGTCGTTTCGGGCAACACATGCCTTGGAACTTATTATGGAGACTTATGCAGTCCAATTCTCTAAGCACAATAACGGGAAATAGGTATGATTTTATCTTAGTTGATGATTTTTCACGATTCATGTGGACTTTTGTTTTGAAGGAAAGTGATACGTTTGAAACCTTGAAAATGTTTAAAGTTATAGATGAAGTGGGGTGGAAAAATCAAGACGTTTCGAACCGATCGAGGGGGTAGAATTTACATTTCATGAGTTCAATCGGTTATGTGAAAAGGAAAGGATTATTCGACATTTAACCTGTGACACCCCAGGAAAACCAGTGAACACTACAGCTTACCTAGCTTCCTCAGTGAGTGCGTACCAAATTTCGGGATGAAATTTCTTTTAAGTTGGGGATAATGTGACAACTCGAATTTCCAAGATTTCTATCTCGCATTTATTGCACGTTCTTGTATTATTTAGTTGATTGATTGCACAATTAGTTGCTATGGAATTGTATACGTTTTGATACAATGAAGTGTGTTGTGTGATTGTGCATGGTTATGTGTTAATTGTGATAAACTTGTCAAATATGTAAACTTGGTGGTGGAACTATGAAATTGTTATGAGATGGTGTACATGTGTAAAATATAATACTTAGGGAGGTAGAGGGTAATTAGTGAAATCTTAGAAATACTTAACCCTAATCCCTTTTCACTAATCATTTGCACACAAAAACCAAAGCACGTACATTCACTTTCTCTGGCAATCATCATCACCAAGATATTCACTCTTGATTCCTCTCTTTCTCTAGAATCATTCAAGGTAATTGTTTATGAATTATTGTAATACTTGTAAACCCTGAATGATTGTTGATTGTATCGATTCTTAATTCTTGTGAACTCTTGAAAACCCTAGTTCTCCATATAATGTTCTGTGATTTTGATTTGATTCTAATTATAATGATAATGACACTGAATGGTTGTTTAATCGATTGGTTTGGTGATTAAGAATACATGATTGATGTGATGATTGAGATGATGCTAGACTGACACAGTGTAATTAGGGTTTGATTGTATGAACAATAGAACGTAACTGTTGAATGAAAGAAGTGTAACTGATACAATCTCGATGAACGTATGAGTATGTGTTTTGTCAGAGTTTTTAATTTCAAGCTTGTCCGACCTTTGTGTGATTCAAGCCCCGAGTTTATCAATGTCTATGCCTGAACTTTACTTGATTGTGATGTCCGAGCTTTGTTAAGGAAATGTTAATGTCCGAGGTTGTAAAGGTAGCAAAGAGTCCGAACTCTTTATAAGTGAACATGGTCCGATCTTGTTGATGAAACATCTTGCTGGTCCGAGTTTTGCTCAATGGAGAGGTGATTGTCTGAGTTTCAATCTCCTCACCTGGTCCAACCTTTTAACCCCTCCCCACATCCCTATTGGTCCGAGTTTTTAACCCCATGCCCCCTTGTCCGATGTTTAACCCTTGTAAAGGGGTCCGAGCTTTCAAACAACACAAGAAGGTCCGAGTTTCTGGTAGAAACACCATGTTCAGTCCGAGTTTTGGTTGATTCACTTGGTCCGAGTTTTAAAGGGAACCATTAGTCCGACCTTTAAATGCTTGATGATGTCCGAACTTTATGATATATATATATAAGGGGTCCGAGGTCGTTAAGGTGTGGCTAGTCCGACTTTGTAAGATGAAAAAGGGTCAGAGTTTTAAGTTGATATGCATAGTCCGAGTGTTTAAAGTTGACTTCGGCCCAATTGATAACTCTGTTAATTAGTTACATATGTTAGTGTGTTAATACTATTAACTATCAACTGTGTTTAGTCTGTTAACTGAATCAAGTTTGTAAACTCTGTTAACTGTATTAATTCTGTCAAGTTATGCAACTCTAATGAATCTGTTAACTCAGTTGGGTATGTCAATGGATAACTATGTTGGAATTAACTGAGAGAGCGCTTATGTGAAACTTGAAGTTGCATGAGATTGATTGACTGTTTACATGATACCAGATGCAAACTGCTAAGCACACTATCTGTTATACTGTGATGTTACTTGCATGTGAATCATTACGAACATGAACTGACTGTATATATATGCATCACCTTAGGCCTTGATTGATTGATTGACTGATTTCTTGTGAGCACATAGCTTAGCATACCGAGCAAACCAAGGTGAGTTCACACCCTTACTAAGGCATGGGATTCCCAAGGGCTTGGGAATGGGATTGAAGGAATAAGGTTGAATAGATTCGTACTGACACTAATACTAGACTACCATACCAGCGTCCTCGGTTGTGCAGGACACATACGTAAACCTACGTATGCTTATACTACTTACTGTCCTCGGTTGTGCAGGACACAGGCGTAAAGCCCACATATGCATATGCTTCTTACTGTCCTCGGTTGTGCAGGACACATACTTATGTTTCTTACTGTCCTCGGTTGTGAAGGACACATACTTATGCTATTCACTGTCCTCGGTTGTGCAGGACACATACTTACAATCTACGTAGACTTATACTTATCACTATCCTCGGTTGTGAAGGATACTCACGTAAAACCTACGTGTATTTATACTTACTACTGTCCTCGGTTGTGAAGGATACTTATGGTTACGAATAGTCTAGTGGTTATACAACATGGGAAGCCCCCACCAATAGAACGTACTAACGGCCCAGTAGAGCCACCTGTTACATACGAACTTACTATTACGCATTTACTTTCTGTGAACTCGCTCAACTAGTTGTTGATCCTCTGTTACATGCCTTGCAGGTCGTTAGGTACATGCAACTTGCACATGGAGGAGTTGGTCGTTGTGGGCTTGGATCGTGATTATCTTATTAAACACTTATGACGTTTCGTACTTAATTATGTTGGGTTTTGATTATACGCTTCCGCTAAACAATGATAACTTACTTATGATTTTGGATCACCTTTCATATGGATTTGGTTTGGTTTAATGGCAATTACTTTTACTATATATATTGTTCTATATGATTGGTGGCTTGATCCTGGTCAGTCACGCTCCCAAGCGGTGATACTCCGCACGTGGATTTTGGGGGTGTGACAGATTGGTATCAGAGCCATTGGTTATAGAGAACTTGGTTTTAATATGGGAAAACGTTTTATTAAAACCGGACTATAACCAGAACAGTGCTCTCAACGATCCACAATGACGCTTCGCTCCACGTGCAAGACTCAACATACTAGGTAATAAGGTTTATGTTTATTGCCTACTTGCTAGAATTGCATAGAACTTTGCTCGTAGTATGCTTACATTACTTTGCTCACTACTTGTTATTGCTTGAGAACACCTACGTGCTTACACTCTTCTGTCATAGCACTATTCGCGAACCTCTCTCACTTACGTTACATTTGCTATGAAGATCATGGCCGGACATATCAACATGACACAAGCCCAGTTGACGGCTCTC
The DNA here is from genome assembly GCF_002127325.2 of Helianthus annuus. NCBI lineage: Eukaryota > Viridiplantae > Streptophyta > Magnoliopsida > Asterales > Asteraceae > Helianthus > Helianthus annuus. Next base: position 122,978,326 of record NC_035436.2, read on the forward strand.
ATTAATGAACGAATTGCTGCGGCACTGGCAGCCATACAAGCAGGAGGTCAACACGCTCAGTCACCTGCTTGCACCTTCAAAAATCTCAAGGATTGCCAACCTAGTACCTTCAGTGGAACTGAGGGGGTTGAAGGCCTCCTCCATTGGTTCGAGAGACTCGAAACTGACTTCGAGGTGCATGATTGCCCTGAGTCACGTAGGGTAAAGTTTGCTACTGGAACACTCGAAGGTGCTGCATTAACCTGGTGGAAAGCACAGGTTCAGATGTTAGGGCTGGCAGCTGCTAATGCCACCCCCTGGAACGAGTTCAAGGACTTAATTAAGGAAGAGTTTTGCAGTCGAGAGGACATCCACAAACTTGAGGTAGAGTTCCTCAACCTACAGATGGTGGGGTCTGAAATTGAAGTTTATACGAGGAGATCAAACGAGTTAGCCACACTTTGTCCTACTATGGTAGACCCTCCCACCAAACGCATCGAACTGTATCTCAAGGGTCCGGTGCCTGAAATTCAGAGTCATATGACCACAGCTAACCTTGGCACTATCCAGCAAGCCACTCGACTGGCTCATCGTCTCACAGACCAGGCTGTAGAACAGAACAAACTACCGAAACGAGCTAAGACTGATACTGCATGTGCTTCTAGAGATAACAAACACAAGTGGGATGAAAACCTGAGCACGGGATTAATTTTGGTCCAGCCTCTGACGCAGCAGCAAGAGATAGATGACTACCAGAGCCCCAGACAGCAGTTTTCTAGTAGTCATGGGCAGAAAAGATATCGAGGAATTCACCCATGGTGCAACAAATGTAACAGACACCACAGTGGCCAGTGCAACAGGGGTCGTTGCCAGCGGTGTCTCAAGATTGGTCATGAAGCTAAGGATTGTCGAAACTCACGTCCTGTAACTCAAGAACAACAACGACCGCCTCAATCTTCACAGAATCAACAGCAACAACAAAGTTTTAAAGGATGTTTTCAGTGTGATGCTAAAGATCACTACAAGAGGCATTGTCCGCATATGAACCAGGACCAGACTCAGAACCACGACCATGGAAACAGGGACGACAATGGTGATAGCGTTGCGGGAAACAGAGGAAACAATGACGCCGGGGCCGCGCGTACGTGATTGGTCAGGGTGACGCAAGGAACGATCTTATCGTAATAATGGGTAAGTTTCTTCTTGTCGACTTCTATATTACTATATTGTCTGATTTGGGTGTGAATACCAATTATATGTCTTGGAAAGTTAGTCGAGTGATAAAACGTACACCAACTCCCTTGAACACCAAACCTGTCGTAGTGTTAGCTTATGGTACAAGTCTAGAGGCCACACATAGTTCAGGGTTGTAAAATTATCCTCGCTGGGTAGACGTTCCCTATCGACTTCATTCCTATAGTTCTGGACAACACCTACACCTCGCGCACCGTATCGCTTAGCTCCATCCGAATTGGAAGAACTATCGACGCGACTACAAGAACTCTTGGATAAAGGATTTATCCGACCTATCTTTTCGCCTTGGGGAGCTCCAGTACTATTCGTGAAAAAGAAGGATGGCACTTTCAGAATGTGCATTGATTATCGCGAACTGAACAAGGTCACAGTGAAGAACCGCTATCTTCTTCCTCGTATTGACGACTTATTCGACCAGTTGCAAGGGTCGAGCTACTACTCCAAGATTGATCTAAGGTCTGGTTATCATTAGCTGAGAGTCCGGGATGAGGACGTCTCCAAGACAGCATTCAGAACTCGCTACGGCCATTAGAGTTTCTTGTCATGTCATTCGGGCTTACGAACGCGCCTGCAGTTTCCATGGATCTTATGAACAGGGTGTGCAAACCCTATCTAGACAAGTTCGTCATTGTCTTCGTCGACGACATTCTGATCTACTCCAAGACTCAGGAGGAACACGAGCAGCACTTACGTCTTATCTTGGAACTTCTTCGAAGGGAACAACTGTACGCCAAGTTTTCAAAATGCGACTTCTGGCTTCGTGAAGTCCACTTCTTAGGCCATGTGGTGAACGGGGATGGGATTCATGTCGATCCATCCAAGGTAGATTCGATCAGGAACTGGCCTGCACCGCGTACACCGACGGAAAAACGCCAATTCTTGGGTTTGGCAGGGTACTACCGACGATTCATCAAAGACTTCTCCAAGATCGCACAGCCGCTCACAATGTTGAAACAGAAAGGTGTTACCTATCGTTGGGGTAATACACAAGAAACGGCTTTTCAGTATCTGAAGGATAGACTATGCAGCACACCTATTCTCTCACTGCCAGAGGGCACATATGATTTTGTGGTCTATTGTGACGCATCGATACAGGGGCTTGGTTGTGTATTGATGCAGCGGGATAAAGTTGTTGCCTACGCCTCTCGTCAACTCAAAGTTCATGAACGGAATTATACAACGCACGATTTAGAGCTGGGAGCTGTTGTTTTCGCGCTTAAGATATGGCGACACTACCTGTACGGTACCAAGTGCACAATTTACACCGATCACAGGAGTCTCGAGCATATCTTCAAGCAGAAGGAATTGAACATGCGTCAACGACGATGGGTCGAGTTACTTAATGATTACGAATGCGCCATCGAGTGCCATCCAGGCAAAGCCAATGTTGTGGCTGACGCTCTCAGTCGAAAAGACACCTTACCTAGGCGCATACGAGCCTTGCAGCTCACTATCCAGTCCAGTCTTCCTGCACAGATACGAGATGCTCAGGTGGAAGCATTGAAACCAGAAAACGTGAAGGCTGAAGCTTTACGTGGCCCAAGGCAACGATTAGAACAAAGGGAGGACGGCGCCTATTATGTAACAGGACGCATTTGGGTCCCACTATATGGCGGCTTACAAGAGCTTGTGATGGATGAAGCTCATAAGTCTCGCTACTCGATACATCCAGGTACGGATAAGATGTATCACGATCTCAAAACAACATATTGGTGGCCTAGCATGAAAGCCCACATCGTTACTTACGTCGGCAAGTGTTTGACATGTGCCAAGGTCAAAGTGGAGTATCAGAAACCAGCGGGCCTACTTCAACAACCCAGGATACCACAGTGGAAATGGGAAGAAATTTCCATGGATTTTGTTACAGGCCTACCTAGATCCCAGCGTGGGAATGATACCATATGGGTGATCGTGGATCGACTCACCAAGTCTGCACACTTCCTGGCTATTAAGGAAACGGATAAGTTCTCCACTCTCGCAGACATTTATCTTAAAGAAGTTGTTTCAAGGCACGGGGTGCTCACCTCCATCATCTCGGATCGGGATGCAAGATTCACGTCAGAGCTATGGCAAGCGATGCACAAAGCGTTTGGCTCCCGTTTAGACATGAGCACAGCTTATCACCCTCAGACGGATGGGCAGTCTGAGCGAACGATCCAGACTCTTGAAGACATGCTTCGAGCATGTGTTATCGATTTCGGCAACGGCTGGGAAAAGCACCTCCCTTTGGTGGAGTTTTCTTACAATAATAGTTATCACACCAGCATACAAGCCGCTCCATTTGAGGCATTGTACGGACGTAAATGCCGGTCACCTCTCTGCTGGGCAGAGGTGGGGGATAGTCAGATTACGGGTCCAGATATTGTAGTGGACGCCACAGAAAAGATTGCACAAATACGACAACGCATGGCGGCAGCACGCGACCGTCAGAAAGCCTACGCGGATAAGCGTAAGAAGCCATTGGAATTTCAGGTCGGGGACCGCGTTTTACTTAAAGTCTCACCCTGGAAGGGTGTGGTTCGATTTGGTAAACGAGGCAAACCCAATCCACGGTATGTTGGACCGTTCGAAATCACTGAAAGAATAGGCCCAGTAGCCTACAGACTGAACCTACCAGCTGAACTCGGTGCAGTTCACAATGTATTTCACGTGTCGAATCTGAAGAAATGCCTATCAGATGAGACCCTCATAGTTCCTTTTAAGGAACTCACTATCGACGAGCGGTTGCAGTTCGTCGAGGAACCAGTTGAAATCACGGACCGGGATGTTAAGGTCCTCAAACACAAGAGAATCCCTCTTGTTCGAGTTCGTTGGAACTCCCGACGTGGCCCAAAGTACACCTGGGAACGCGAAGACCAAATGAAAGAAAAGTACCCCCAGTTATTCGAAAACCGTGCAACCACTACTGAGACTGAAGCTACTACTGCGGAATTTCGGGACGAAATTCCAAATCAACGGGGGGATGATGTGACACCCCAGGAAAACCAGTGAACACTACAGCTTACCTAGCTTCCTCAGTGAGTGCGTACCAAATTTCGGGACGGAATTTCTTTTAAGTTGGGGATAATGTGACAACTCGAATTTCCAAGATTTCTATTTCGCATTTATTGCACGTTCTTGTATTATTTAGTTGATTGATTGCACAATTAGTTGCTATGGAATTGTATACGTTTTGATACAATGAAGTGTGTTGTGTGATTGTGCATGGTTATGTGTTAATTGTGATAAACTTGTCAAATATGTAAACTTGGTGGTGGAACTATGAAATTGTTATGAGATGGTGTACATGTGTAAAATATAATACTTAGGGAGGTAGAGGGTAATTAGTGAAATCTTAGAGATACTTAACCCTAATCCCTTTTCACTAATCATTTGCACACAAAAACCAAAGCACGTACATTCACTTTCTCTGGCAATCATCATCACCAAGATATTCACTCTTGATTCCTCTCTTTCTCTAGAATCATTCAAGGTAATTGTTTATGAATTATTGTAATACTTGTAAACCCTAAATGATTGTTGATTGTATCGATTCTTAATTCTTGTGAACTCTTGAAAACCCTAGTTCTCCATATAATGTTCTGTGATTTTGATTTGATTCTAATTATAATGATAATGACACTGAATGGTTGTTTAATCGATTGGTTTGGTGATTAAGAATACATGATTGATGTGATGATTGAGATGATGCTAGACTGACACAGTGTAATTAGGGTTTGATTGTATGAACAATAGAACGTAACTGTTGAATGAAAGAAGTGTAACTGATACAATCTAGATGAACGTATGAGTATGTGTTTTGTCAGAGTTTTTAATTTCAAGCTTGTCCGACCTTTATGTGATTCAAGCCCCGAGTTTATCAATGTCTATGCCTGAACTTTACTTGATTGTGATGTCCGAGCTTTGTTAAGGAAATGTTAATGTCCGAGGTTGTAAAGGTAGCAAAGAGTCCGAACTCTTTATAAGTGAACATGGTCCGATCTTGTTGATGAAACATCTTGCTGGTCCGAGTTTTGCTCAATGGAGAGGTGATTGTCTGAGTTTCAATCTCCTCACCTGGTCCGACCTTTTAACCCCTCCCCACATCCCTATTGGTCCGAGTTTTTAACCCCATGCCCCCTTGTCCGATGTTTAACCCTTGTAAAGGGGTCCGAGCTTTCAAACAACACAAGAAGGTCCGAGTTTCTGGTAGAAACACCATGTTCAGTCCGAGTTTTGGTTGATTCACTTGGTCCGAGTTTTAAAGGGAACCATTAGTCCGAACTTTAAATGCTTGATGATGTCCGAACTTTATGATATATATATAAGGGGTCCGAGGTCGTTAAGGTGTGGCTAGTCCGACTTTGTAAGATGAAAAAGGGTCAGAGTTTTAAGTTGATATGCATAGTCCGAGTGTTTAAAGTTGACTTCGGCCCAATTGATAACTCTGTTAATTAGTTACATATGTTAGTGTGTTAATACTATTAACTATCAACTGTGTTTAGTCTGTTAACTGAATCAAGTTTATAAACTCTGTTAACTGTATTAATTCTGTCAAGTTATGCAACTCTAATGAATCTGTTAACTCAGTTGGGTATGTCAATGGATAACTATGTTGGAATTAACTGAGAGAGCGCTTATGTGAAACTTGAAGTTGCATGAGATTGATTGACTGTTTACATGATACCAGATGCAAACTGCTAAGCACACTATCTGTTATACTGTGATGTTACTTGCATGCGAATCATTACGAACATGAACTGACTGTATATATATGCATCACCTTAGGCCTTGATTGATTGATTGACTGATTTCTTGTGAGCACATAGCTTAGCATACCGAGCAAACCAAGGTGAGTTCACACCCTTACTAAGGCATGGGATTCCCAAGGGCTTGGGAATGGGATTGAAGGAATAAGGTTGAATAGATTCGTACTGACACTAATACTAGACTACCATACCAGCGTCCTCGGTTGTGTAGGACACATACGTAAACCTACGTATGCTTATACTACTTACTGTCCTCGGTTGTGCAGGACACAGGCGTAAAGCCCACATATGCATATGCTTCTTACTGTCCTCGGTTGTGCAGGACACATACTTATGTTTCTTACTATCCTCGGTTGTGCAGGACACATACTTATGCTATTCACTGTCCTCGGTTGTGCAGGACACATACTTACAATCTACGTAGACTTATACTTATCACTATCCTCGGTTGTGAAGGATACTCACGTAAAACCTACGTGTATTTATACTTACTACTATCCTCGGTTGTGAAGGATACTTATGGTTACGAATAGTCTAGTGGTTATACAACATGGGAAGCCCCCACCAATAGAACGTACTAACGGCCCAGTAGAGCTACCTGTTACATACGAACTTACTATTACGCATTTACTTTCTGTGAACTCGCTCAACTAGTTGTTGATCCTCTGTTACATGCCTTGCAGGTCGTTAGGTACATGCAGCTTGCACATGGAGGAGTTGGTCGTTGTGGGCTTGGATCGTGATTATCTTATTAAACACTTATGACGTTTCGTACTTAATTATGTTGGGTTTTGATTATACGCTTCCGCTAAACAATGATAACTTACTTATGATTTTGGATCACCTTTCATATGGATTTGGTTTGGTTTAATGGCAATTACTTTTACTATATATATTGTTCTATATGATTGGTGGCTTGATCCTGGTCAGTCACGCTCCCAAGCGGTGATACTCCACACGTGGATTTTGGGGGTGTGACATAACCGCTCCATATACACCTCAACAAAGCGGGGTGGTGAAGAGGTGTAACTGTACCTTAATGGAGATGACTCGAAGTATATTAAAAGCACAACAAGTTCCTAATTTTATGTGAGGGAAGGCGATGAGGCACTCAACCAATTTATTAAATAAATTCTAACACAAGAGTTAAACATGAAGACAATATGAGATGTTAAAACGAAAGAAGCTGAATCTTCAGTTTCTTAAAGTTTTCGAATGTGCTACGTATTCGAATTTTTTTGGTGGAAATCTTCCAAAATTAAAAGAATATTCGACCCATTTAGTTTATATTAGAAGCGAAAAAGGTTTAAGGGTCAACGTCTTTCATCATCTCCACAACCTAACCAATACTTGAAACCCTTGCCCCTTGCAAACCAAAACAAATATAACATGTAAATGGGTAATAGAGATCGCCTGAGAGTTGAGTTTGGCAGTCGAGATCATGAACTCTTTGTTCATCACACACTGCTAGTAGCGGAAGCGTAGTGTGTGTGACATAAGAGAGGTAATCATTACATCCAAATTTGTAAACATAATAAACAACAACGATGCCATAGATATATTGTTTTCCAAACAAAGTTTACAAGTTTCCAACATAGTTTCAAGTTCACCAATGTTCACAACGTTAAACATGACATAGTTTAAGTTATGCTACACAACACGAAAGTTTGTTTTTAACATAAACATAGTGAGGTATTGTCCCCTGTATACCCATACGAAGTTGGGATATAAAAGACAAACCCTCCAAAAGCGGCTATCGTTGTCATTGACTTTCCCGTTTCCCGTAGTGTATCACCGGCTCAAGACTTGTTTCCTGAAATACATGTAGTTTTAAAAATTCAACAAAAGTTGAGCGAGTTCATGCAGTTATTGTTATCATATGAAATCTTTGTATTCTTGTAGTGAAAACATGGTATGTTATTAGCATTCATGGAGTTTATGGATCTATCAGCGGGTAGCGAGCCCCCTGACATAATGTACCATAAGTACGTAACCAACCCGAGACAACTTTGACATTTCTGGGATCACAAAAGCAATCTAGGGTATACCAACCAGGAGTGGAGCGTGTCTCAAGCTCAATAGATCTACACCTTTTGCACCTTGGTCACTAAGTAATTAATGGTTACTATGTCATCATCCTTCTTACGTACATTGATCGTGTTATCATTTAAACCCAAAGCTAACATACCCATAGTTTTAACATGTATTCCCCTCGATTGTTTTAAAAACAAAACATTGAAATCATTGAAAGAAGGGACATGAACTCACAAGTTTGCGTTCCTTGTAATCGTACTATCGAAAGTGAGCGTCCGTGTGAGTAACCTACATATGTACTAACTTTATTAGACACTAGGTCTTTCGGACCTCATACAAGTTGTTCATCTTGAATTCTTATTGTGTTTTCACTTGTCATTTTGGAACAACTTTGTATTTTAGAGTATTGGTAGTTTGTTCGTTCACTTGTTATGTATATAGATTTCATAGGTGCATACATATATTTTATATGTATTGAATTATATGTGAACGGCTTTGCCCTACACATGTCCTCGTGCTTCGCACGCGTCTCATTGGGCCGGACCTATGTCATTGGGACTAAACCCTGTCTTTGGGTTTATCCCACGTTTCTATGTCATTGGGCTTTAACTCACGTTTCTATAGTAATTTGGGTACTAGCCCATGTATTTTATCATTGGGCCCCAGCCCATGCATCTTAGCAATTTGGGCCTAGCCCAAATATTTTATCATTGGGCCCCAGCCCATGTATCTTAGCAATTTGCGCCTAGCCCAAATACTTTATCATTGGGCTCCAGCCCATGTATCTTATCAATGTGGGCCTAGCCCAAACATTTTATCATTCGGCCCTAGCCCATGTATTTTAGTAATTTGGGCCTAGCCCGAATATTTTATCATTGGATCCTAGCCCATGTATTTTAGTAATTTGGGCCTAGCCCAACTTGATTTTTAGGAGTCCATATATTTTACAATCTTGCATTTTGTAAAAAATTACAATTATTGCATATGTAATTTTTATAATTTTCATTCTTTTATTAAAGAATACTTAGAAATTTTTTATTTTCTTTCAACTTTCCAGAATTGTTATCGGTGATGTATATATTCGTACATTCACCTGGTTGTCCAAAATATATTGTTAGACACGTCGTTGTGATTGCTTAATATATATTTCTTGTGAGCTCGCCCGTTGTCCGTTTTATTAATTCGTCCGTTTATTCGCTTATGGACACAATATGTTTAGGATTTATTTATGTTCGTTTTTGTTGGTGCATCCGTCTGTCGACTACGTCTTGTATCGAGTCTTGTGTTGTATAGAATAGAACAGGGCACGCAAATGAAGAATATGTCTTAGCATGTGATTTCGCCCATAGTGTCTAACAGCATGATTTCGCTCATAAGGTAAAGTCCTGATTTCGCTCATGTGGTAATTTTGTATTCTCGCTCTTGTTGTTAGGGCAGGATTTTTAATGACCTGTGATCCTTACCTAATATCCTAATAATAATCCTTGTTTCTTTGGCAGATAGTGATCCTCAGAAGAACTTCAGGATCAGGATAATGGATCATCCTAAGGATCCTCATACTAACGATTGTTCTCTTTGAATTTAATGTTGTTTTGCAGGAATTACGAGTTGGACCTGGTCTTGGCAACGTTATTAAGGAATCTTTCACGCTAATTTCGCACATGCATAACCAGAAATAGACGTTGTGGAGAATATGGAAACTTAGCACAAATTACGGGCAATTAGTTAGGCTAAATTTACTTCTGTTTCTAAAGGGGTAACGAGCTAGTAGTTAGGTGACTTACCTAAATTCAACCACACAACTTATATAAAGGGCACTCTCAAGCATTCGGAGGACACGACACATTTCTTACACGCTCTAGCATACTACACCATAGTGATCCTTGTACCTAGCTCGTTATCATCCGAAGTTGTAAACATTGTTTATTATATTTAAGTTTGGTGATCGGTAGTTTCCATCACCCGAGGTTTTTTATGCCGGAGATCATTCTTTGATCAAGGGCTTTTTCCTCGTATAAATCTTTGTGTCGCTTGTGCAGTTTACATATAAGTGATCCTTTTCTTTATTCATCATTACAAGCATCATTCCCCATTAACAGAGAGTTTGGTTGCATTATCCTTGTGTGATTTTTGACCAAAACAGTTTGGCGCCCACCGTGGGGCAATTGGTGCTTCATTCATAAGAAAGTTTTCTATTGGTGATCATTCCGGATCGTTGCATACATGGCTTCATCGTTGAAGAATACCTCTACAGCGATGTCTGCGGTCAATTCATCTCAGGGCATTCCACCTTTGCCTCCACCACCTGCTGGATCTCAGAAAAATGCTGAGAAGAGACCAACTTCCATTTTCTCTAAACCTCCATCTTCTTCTGCTCCAACTTCTTCTGCTCCCACTACTAGTGATATGTTTACTTTGATTTTGCAGATGAGGGATCGTATTCAGCGGCAAAATGAAACTAATGACAGGATCCTCAAGGAAATCGGAGATCTCAAGAGACAAAAGAAAACGCCAGAGGATCATTCTCCACTGGTGCCCAAATCTTTGAATTTTGATACTCTGATGATTACTTCTCAGCCATCAGAGATCCCAGACATTCAACATGTGGGTGGACCAAGAGGAGTGCACTTCGGCTCAGCAATAGTGACTCAGGCATCAGGTTCATATTTCCAGCCAGTAGGATCCTATCCTCAGCATATGGGATCCTTCGTGAATTCAGGAGCCTACTCTGGAGCGCAGCAGGTTCTAGGATCCTCCTTTGTTCCAGGATCATCCCAGGTTCAAGGATCCTCCTTTGTTCCAGGATCATCCCAGGTTCAAGGATCCTCCTTCGTTCCAGGATCATCCCAGTTTCAGGGATCCCTCCAGATGCCAGGATCCTTGAAGAATTTGCAAACAGGAAGTTCAGATGTCCATCAAGGAGATTTTATTCCAATGCAGACTATTGCTTCCACTGGTCCCTCCATCATCCCAGAGTCCCAGCAATACGGATTCACATCCAGTATTCCTAACTTGAACCCAATGGGAGGTAACACTTTTAATAATTCTCTTACCACTAACCATGGATTCATGTAGGATGCAGGTATCAACCATGCTATGGCTAAAGAACTGCAGAAACTGAAGGATATGATATCAAGTGTTCCAGGGGTGGTCAAACCTATCCCGGAGATTGCAGATGGAAGCCATAAGGTATCTCGTTTTGCACCACCAATTTGTGATGCTGAGATACCCAAAAGATTCCATATTCCAACTATGAAGCTGTATGATGGTTCAACGGATCCTGAGGAACACATAGCACAATACAGGGAAAGGATGGAGATCAATCCGATTCCTGAAAGGTTAAAGGAAGCGTGCCTATGCAAGGGATTTGGATCCACTCTTACTGGATCAGCTCTCAAATGGCTGCTAAGTCTTCCCCCTTACTCTATTACTACATTTGCCAATCTAGTTAACTTATTCAATAATCAATTTTCTTGTAGTAGAAAATTTGAACGATTAACTAGTGATTTATATAGGATAACTCAAGGTCATAATGAATCATTAAGGGATTATATAACAAAATTTAGTAAAGAATCCTTGGACATTCCCAACTTGGATATAGCCACGGCTGTTGAGGCCTTCAAGATGGGATTGCTTAGGGATTCATTATTCTATGATGATCTTGTTATGACACCATGCAGGAACCAAGATGAAGTAAGGACTCGGGCACTCAGGTCCATCCGGCTAGAGGATGACAAGAGGATCCAGGAGAGACAAGCAGGATCATCAAAACAAGAAAAGCAAGGATCCTCTTTCAAGAACAACAAATTCAAATCCTATAACAGAATTGACAACCAGAACGTACATGCTGTTGACCAAGAAGAGGATGATGAGGATTATCCTCCGATTTCTGAATACTGTTTTTCCATTGATAACCATGAACTAATCCTTGCGATGCAGAATCTAGGAGAAAAAGCCAGATGGCCCAGAAAAAATGACGAACCAGCTGCAACTAAAGACAAATCAAAGTGGTGTGCATACCATGAGGATTTTGGGCATTTAACAGAGGAATGCATCGCATTGAGAAAGGAAATTGGATATCTGCTGAGCAAGGGACATTTAAAAGAGTTGTTGGGAAGAAAAAAGCCAAGGACTCAGGATCCTGAAAGGATCCCTGAAAAAGCTCCAGCTCCTCCGGCATATGCACAAGTGATAAACTTTATTTCTGGAGGATCAGACATCTGTGGTACATCCTTCTCAGCAGCTAAAAGGCATGCAAAGGAAGCTAAAATGGATAATGGAGAAAGACCTATTCGAACATCAAGTGTCTCGGAAGGAAAAGTGATAACCTTTGATGAGAATGATCGCGTTGACATCCAGGATCCTCATCATGATAGTTTAGTTATTACTCTCTTTATTTCTAACCATTTTGTCCGCAGGATCCTTATTGACGGAGGAAGCTCAGTAAACATTATCCAGCTTGATGTTCTGAAGAAAATGGGTATCCCTGAATCAGATATCACACCAAGATCCTCCGTGCTTGTAGGATTTAGTGGAGAAACTAAGAGAACACTGGGGGACATCAAACTCCCAATTTATGTGGAAGGATTACATAATTATCAAAAATTTTGTGTTATTGACTGTTTATCTTGTTGTAATGTTATCCTTGGCAGGCCCTGGATACACGATATGAAGGTAGTCCTATCCGCCTACCATCAATGTGTGAAGCTCCCTAGCCCTTGGGGAATAGTCAAGATCGATAGTGATCAGCAGGAGGCTAAGGATTGTTACACCTCATCAATGAAACCAGCCTCGAAATCAAGGGAGCAATAGCAATTAAAGTATCCTCCAAGGGATGTCTTGGAGGCAAGAGAGCAGGATGTGGACGAAATCCTCATGGATCCTGATGATCCTGAATCCAAAATCTATATCGGATCAGGGATCCTTGGCAAGATGAAAGAAGACCTTGTATCCTTCCTCAAAAGAAGAAAATCTACCTTTGCATGGAAACATGAGGATATGGCAGGTATATCTAAGGATATTATCACTCATAAACTTGGCATTGACAGGTCATTCAAACCAATCCATCAAAAAAGGAGGAAGTTTGCACCAGAAAGGAATGCCATTATCCAGGAAGAGGTAGAGAGATTGCTACGAGCAGGTATGATTAGAGAAGTAAAATATCCAAGATGGCTGGCCAATGTGGTTGTTGTTCAAAAGAAAAATGGAAAGTGGAGGGTATGTGTCGATTTCACTGATTTAAATAAGGCATGTCCCAAGGATCCTTTCCCATTACCCCACATTGACTCCATGGTGGATGCAACGGCGGGTCATGAACTGTTAACCTTTATGGATGCTTCATCTGGATTCCAACAAATTCAGATGGAACCATCTGACCAAGAGGATACGGCATTTATGACCCCAACCGGTTTATATTGTTATATTGCTATGTCGTTTGGATTAAGGAATGCAGGTGCAACATAACAAAGACTGGTGAATATGATGTTCAAAGATCAGATTGGACAGACTATGGAAGTATACATAGATGATATGGTGGTGAAATCCATAAAAGCTGAGGATCACCTAAGAGACTTGGAGGAAGCATTTGATATCCTTGACAAATATAACATGAAGCTTAACCCTTCAAAATGTCACTTTGGTGTTAAAGCAGGTAAATTCTTAGGATATATCGTAACCAAAAGGGGCATTGAAGCAAGCCCGGAACAAACCAAAGCATTAGTAAATATTAAATCTCCTGCCAACGCTAAGGATGTGCAAAGGCTAACAGGCAGGATAGCAGCTTTAAACAGATTTATATCCAAATCCTCAGAAAAGTGTAAAGAATTCTATGATATCCTAAGAAAGAACAAGAAATTCGAGTGGACTGAAAAGCATGAGAGTGCTTTACAAGCCCTCAAAGAATACCTATCCTCAGCTCCAGCGTTGATGAAACTAGAAAAAGGAGACGTGTTATCCTTATATCTTGCGGTATCCTCGAAAGCAGTAAGTGCAGTCCTTGTTAAGAATCATGAAGGTACACAATATCCTGTCTATTATGTAAGTAAGAGTTTACTTGATGCTGAATCCAGGTATTCACACCTTGAAAAGCTTATTCTTGCGTTAATTATGGCATCTACTAAGTTAAGACATTATTTTGAAACCCATGTTATTGTTGTTAGAACTAATTTTCCAATTAAGAATGTCCTCAGGAAACCAGAGATGTCCGGAAGGATGGCTAAGTGGGCAGTAAAGCTTAGTGCCCATGATATAAGATATGAGCCTAGAACAGCCATCAAATCTCAAGCATTAGCAGACTTTGTGGCTGATTTCAGTAGTGATTTACAAAAGGAAGCCGAATTGGAAGTCTAGCAGCTGGATGAGACCAAGGATCCTTGGATACTACATACTGATGGATCCTCAAATGTTAAAGGCACGGGACTTGGTATACTACTAAAATCGCCATAGGGGGACATAATACCCCACTCCATAGCTTGCGAGTTCCAAGCCACTAACAATGAGGCTGAATATGAAGCGTTGATTGCTGGTTTGCAAATTGCTAAGCATATGGGGATCAGGTATCTTGAGGTATACGTGGATTGATTGTTAATCACTAATCACTTTAATGGATCCTATGCTGTTAAAGGTGAAAAACTAACCAAATATTTAAAGATAGTCAAAGAATTGGCACTCTCCTTTGTTTTCTTTAGTTTGACACAGGTACCAAGGGAAGAAAATACAGAAGCTGATGCATTGGCTAATCTTGGATCATCCTTGAAGATCCCAGAGGATATAAGTATCCCCATCATCCATATCCTGACCCCTGCTATTGAAAATCATGTGACCATGGAAATAGAAGAGGATTCTGCAATGATCCCTAGTGAGGATACTCAATCCTATCCAGGATCATGGATCTCACCAATCATGAGATACTTACAACACGGGGAGATTCCTATGGGAGAAAACCCTAGGGCTTTCAGAATTAAGGTATCTCAATTCACAATCTTAAATAATATGTTGTATAAGCGATCTCTTGCAGGACCATATTTGAGATGTATCGAGGATCCTGAAGTTCAAGAAGTTTTAAAAGACTTCCACGAAGGAGATTGCGGAAACCACACTGGGGGCAGGGCATTGTTCTCAAGGATCTTAAGGACAGGATACTACTGGCCAACTATGAAAAGGGATGATGTGGAGTATGCTAAGAAGTGTGATCCTTGTCAAAGACACAGCAATATCCTTCACCAACCGGCTGAATTCCTACATCCTATACCCTCCTCTTGGCTATATATGAGATGGGGGATGGATATAGTTGGCAAGCTCCCTAAGGCACCTGGTGGAAAAGTGTTCATGCTGGCTATGACTGATTACTTCTCCAAATGGATAGAGGCTGAAGCCTTTGCCCAAGTCAGAGAAAAGGAAGTTATATCCTTTATTAAAAGAAATATTATAACTAGATTTGGCATTCCTTCTGAAATTATATGTGATAATTGTTAGGGCTGGATTTTTATGACCTATGATCCTTACATGTGATCCTAACAAGTGATCCTTGTTTCTTTGGCATATAGTGATCCTCAGAGGAGCTCCAGGATCAGGATCACGGACCGTTCTAGGGATCCTCATACTAACAGTTGTACTCCCTGGATTTAATGTTATCTTGCAGGAATTTCGAGTAGGATCCGCTCTTAGCAACGTAAACAAGGAACTCGTCTTTACAACTTTGGCATATGCATAATCAAAGATGGACGTTGTGGACGATATGGAAACTCAGCATAATTTAAGGGCGATAATTTAGGCTAGATTTACTTCTATTCCTAAAGGGGTAACGAGCTAATAGTTAGTTTATTTACCTAAAATACGACCACTCACACTTGTATAAATAGCACTCTTCCACATTCGGAAGACACAACACACTTCCCACACGCTTTGACACACGATGCTATAGTGATCCTTGTACTTAGCTCGTTACCATCCGAAGTTGTAACCTTTATTTATTATATTGAAGTTTGGTGATCGGTAGTTTCCATCACCCGAGGTTTTTTATGCCGGAGATCATTCATTGATCAAGGGCTTTTTCCTCGTATAAATCCTTGTGTCACTTGTGCATTTTACATTTAAGTGATCCTTCACTTTGTTCATCATACCAAGCATCATTCCCCGTTTACATAAAGTTTGGTTGCATTATCTTTAAGTGATTTTTGACCAAAACAGTTTGGCGCCCACCGTGGGGCAATTGGTGCTTCATTCATAAGAAAATTTTCTGTTGGTGATCATTCCGGAAGTGTTGCATGGCTTCATCGTTGAAGAATACTTCCACAGCGATGTCTGCAGTCAATTCATCTAATGGCATTCCACCTTTGCCTCCACCACCAGCTGGATCTCAGAAAAATGCTGAGAAGAGACCAACTCCTATCTCCTCTAAACCATCATCTTCTGCTCTAACTTCTTCTATTCCCAGTACTAGTGATATATTTACTTTGATTTTGCAGATGAGGGATCGTATGCAGCAGCAGGACGAAACTAATGACAGGATCCTCAGGGAAATCAGAGATCTCAAAAGGCAAAAGAAAACGGCAGAGGATCATTCCCCACTGATGCCCAAATCTTTGAATTTTGATACTCCAATGATTACTTCTCAGCCATCGGAGGTCCCAGACATTCAACATATGGGTGGATCAAGAGGAGTGCATTTCGGCCCAGCAACAATTACTCAGGCATCATGATCATATTTCCAACCGGCGGGATCCTACACCCAGCATATGGGATCCTTCATGGGCTAAGGATCCTCCTTCGTTCCAGGATCATCCCAGGTTCAAGGATCCTCCTTTGTTCCAGGATCATCCCAGGTTCAAGGATCCTCCTTTGTTCCAGGATCATCCCAGGTTCAAGGATCCTCCTTCGTTCCAGGATCATCCCAGGTTCAAGGATCCCTTCAGATACCAGGATCCTTGAAGAATTTGCAAACAGGAAGTCTAGATGTCCATCAAGGAGATTTTATTCCAATGCAAACCATTGCTTCCACTGGTCCCTCCATCATCCCAGAATCCCAGCAACATGGATTCACATCCAATGTTCCTAACTTGAACCCGATGGGAGGTAACACTTTTAATAATTCTTATACCACTAACCATGGATTCATGCAGGATACATGTATCAATCATGCTATGGCCAGAGAACTACAAAAACTGAAGGATATGATATCAAGTGTTCCAGGGGTAGTCAAACCTATTCCGGAGATTGCAGATGGAAGCCATAAGGTATCTCGTTTTGCACCACCAATCTGTGATGCTGAGATACCCAAAAGATTCCATATCCCTACTATGAAGCTGTATGATGGTACAACGGATCCTGAGGAACACATAGCACAATACAGGGAAAGGATGGAGATCAATCCAATTCCAGAAAAATTAAAGGAAGCATGCCTATGCAAAGGATTTGGATCCACTCTTACTGGATCAGCTCTTAAATGGCTGCTAAGTCTTCCCCCTTACTCTATTACCTCATTTGCTAATTTAGTTAATTTATTCAATAATCAATTCTCTTGTAGTAGAAAATTTGAAAGATTGACTAGTGATTTATATAGGGTAACTCAGGGTCATAATGAATCATTAAGGGATTATATAACCAAATTCAGTAAAGAATCCTTGGACATTCCCAACTTGGATATGGCCACAGCTGTTGAGGCCTTCAAAATGGGATTGCTTAGGGATTCACTATTCTATGATGATCTTGTTATGACACCATGCAGGAACCTAGATGAAGTAAGAACTCGTGCACTCAGGTTCATCCGGCTAGAGGATGACAAAAGGATCCAGGAAAGACAAGTAGGATCCTCAAAACAAGAAAAGCAAGGATCCTCTTTCAAAAGCAACAGATTCAAATCCTACAATAGGAATGACAACCAGAACGTGCATGCCGTTGACCAAGAAGAGGATGATGAGGATTATCCTCCGATTTCTGAATATTGTTTTTCCGTTGATAATCATGAACTAATCCTTGCAATGCAGAATCTAGGAGAAAAAGCCAGATGGCCCAGAAAAAGTGACAAACCAGCTGGAACTAAAGACAAGTCAAAGTGGTGTGCATACCACGAGGATTTCGGGCATTTAATTGAAGAATGCATCGCATTAAGAAAGGAAATTGGATATCTGCTAAGCAAGGGGCATTTAAAAGAGTTGCTGGGAAGAAAAAAGCAAAGGACTCAGGATCCTGAAAGGATCCCTGAAAAAGCTCCAGCCCCTCCTGCAAATGCACAAGTGATCAACTTTATTTCTGGAGGATCAGACATATGTGGTACATCCTTCTCGGAAGCTAAAAGGCATGCAAAGGAAGCTAAAATGGATAACGGAGAAAGACCTATTCGAACATCAAGTGTATCGGAAGGAAAAGTTATAACCTTCGATGAGGATGATAGAATTAACATCCAGGATCCTCATCATGATAGTCTAGTCATCACTCTCTTTATCTCTAACCATTTTGTCCGCAGGATCCTTATTGACGGAGGAAGCTCAGTAAACATTATCCAGCTTGATGTTCTGAAGAAGATGGGTATCCCTGAATTAGATATCACACCAAGATCCTCCGTACTTGTGGGATTCAGTGGTGAGACTAAGAAAACCCTGGGGGACATCAAACTCCCAATTTATGTGGAAGGATTACATAATTATCAAAAATTTTGTGTTATTGACTGTTTGTCTTGTTGTAATGTTATCCTTGGCAGACCCTGGATACATGATATGAAGGCAGTCCCATCCACCTACCATCAATGTGTGAAGCTCCCTAGCCCGTGGGGAATAATCAAGATCGACAGTGATCAGCAGGAGGCTAAGGATTGTTACACCTCGTCAATGAAACCAGCCTCGACGCCAAGGGAGCAATAGCAATTACAGTATCCTCCAAGGAATGTCTTGGAGGCGAGAGAACAGGATGTGGACGAAATCCTTTTGGATCCTGATGATCCTGAATCAAAAATCTATACCGGATCAGGGATCCTTGGCAAGATGAAAGAAGACATTGTATCCTTCCTCAAAAGAAGAAAGTCTACCTTTGCATGGAAACATGAGGATATGACAGGTATATCTAAGGATATTATAACTCATAAACTTGGCATTGACAGGTCAATCAAACCAATCCACCAAAAAAGGAGGAAGTTTGCACCGGAAAGAAATGCCATTATCCAGGAAGAAGTAGAAAGATTACTTCGAGCAGGTATGATTAGAGAGGTAAAGTATCCAAAATGGCTAGCCAATGTGGTCGTTGTTCAAAAGAAAAACGGAAATTGGAGGGTATGTGTCGATTTCACTGATTTAAATAAGGCATGTCCCAAGGATCCTTTCCCATTACCCCACATTGACTCCATGGTGGATGCAACGGCGGGTCATGAACTGTTAACCTTTATGGATGCATCATCTGGATTCCAACAAATTCAGATGGAACCATCTGACCAAGAGGATACGGCCTTTATGACCCCAACCGGTTTATATTGTTATATTGCTATGCCTTTTGGATTAAGAAATGCAGGTGCAACATATCAAAGACTGGTAAACATGATGTTCAAAGATCAAATTGGACAAACTATGGAAGTATACATAGACGATATGGTTGTAAAATCCAAGAAAGCTGAGGATCACCTAAGGGACTTGGAGGAAGCATTTGATATCCTTGATAATTATAACATGAAGCTTAATCCTTCAAAATGTCACTTTGGTGTTAAAGCAGGCAAATTCTTAGGATATATGGTAACTCAGAGGGGCATTGAAGCAAGGCCGGAACAAATCAAAGCTTTGGTGAATATCAAATCCCTTGCCAACGCTAAGGATGTGGAAAGGCTAACAGGCAGGATAGCAGCTCTAAACAGATTTATATCCAAATCCTCAGAAAGGAAACCAGAGATGTCCGGAAGAATGGCTAAGTGGGCAGTAAAGCTTAGTGCCCATGATATAAGATATGAGCCCAGAACAGCCATCAAATCTCAAGCATTAGCAGACTTTGTGGCTGATTTCAGTAGTGATCTACAAAAGGAAGCCGAATTGGAAGTCCAGCAGCTGGATGAAACTAAGGATCCTTGGATACTACACACTGACGGATCCTCAAATGTCAAAGGCACGGGGCTTGGTATACTACTAAAATCGCCACAGGGGGACATAATACCCCATTCCATAGCTTGTGAGTTCCAAGCCACTAATAATGAGGCTGAATATGAAGCCTTAATCGCTGGCTTACAAATTGCTAAGCATATGGGGAACAGGTATCTTGAGGTATATGTGGATTCATTGTTAATCACTTTAATGGATCCTATGCTGTTAAAGGTGAAAAACTAACCAAATATTTAGAGATAGTCAAAGAATTGGCACTCTCCTTTGTTTCTTTCAGTTTAACACAGGTACCAAGGGAGGAAAATACAGAAGCTGATGCATTGGCCAACCTAGGATCATCTTTGAAGATCCAGAGGATATAAGTATCCCCATCATCCATATCCTGGCTCCTGCTATTGAAAATCAGGCGGCCATGGAAATAGAAGAGGATACTGCAATGATCCCTAGTGAGGATACTCAATCTTATTCAGGATCATGGACCTCACCAATCATAAGATACTTACAACACGGGGAAATTCCTATGGGAGAAAATCCTAGGGCTTTCAGGATTAAGGTATCTCAATTCACAATCCTAAATAATGTGCTATATAAGCGATCTCTTGCAGGACCATATTTAAGATGTATCGAGGATCCTGAAGTTCAAGAAGTGTTAAAAGACTTCCATGAAGGAGATTGTGGAAACCACACTGGGGGCAGGGCATTGTTCTCAAGGATCTTAAGGACAGGATACTACTGGCCAACTATGAAAAGCGATGCTGTGGAGTATGCTAAGAAGTGTGATCCTTGTCAAAGACACAGCAATATCCTTCATCAGCCGGCTGAATTTCTACATCCTATACCATCCTCTTGGCCATTCATGAGATGGGGGATGGATATAGTTGGCAAGCTCCCTAAGGCACCTGGTGGAAAAGTATTCATGCTTGCCATGACGGACTACTTCTCCAAGTGGATAGAGGCTGAAGCTTTTGCCCAAGTCAGAGAAAAGGAAGTCATATCCTTTATTAAGAGAAACATTATAACCAGATTTGGCATTCCTTCTGAAATTGTATGTGATAATGGTTCCCAATTCATTGGGAGCAGGACTACTAACTTTTGTGACAGTTGGGGAATTAAGATGATAACATCAACACCAGTCCATCCACAAGCCAATGGTCAAGCAGAATCATCCAACAAGATCATCATCAACAATCTGAAGAAGAAGCTTGGATCCAAGAAGGGGAAATGGGAAGAGGAATTGCCTTATGTGCTTTGGGCTGATAGGACTACTCCCAAGAATGCTACTGGTCAAACACCCTTCTCTTTAGTATTTGGGGCAGAAGCAGTGATCCCAATAGAAATGGTGGTTCCAACTGCTAGAACAAGTACTCGTGATCCTGAAGAGAATGCCGAAAACTTAGCTCAAGACTTGGATACTATTGAGGAAATCAGGGATCTGGCTAGGATAAGGATGGCCAGCTACCAACAAAGAATGGCTGGTGCTTACAACAAGAATGTCAGGATAAGGAAGTTCCAAGTTGGGGATATGGTGTTAAGGAAAGCATTCCAGAATACCATCAATCCTGCTGATGGGAAATTGGCACCAAAATGGGAAGGCCCTTACTTGATTGAAGCCGAAGCAGGAAAGGGGGCATATAGATTGCTAACCATGGAAGGAAACTTGTTACCAAGAGCCTGGAATGCTGTTCACTTAAAGAAATATTTCATGTAAGCAGGATCCTCCTGGCACATATGATCCTTACATTGAAAGCATCTTCGAAGGATCCTAGTGGTGTCAATACCCTGGTAATGTCCTGATCCTAAACTATTCCACTTTCTTATTTTTACCTAAGGATAAGGATCATGTACCCTTCATCCTCCTCTCACGAAAATTTGAGTTCTGATAGTCCAGGTATCCTCAGCATATCATTGAGAATCTTCAAAAGCATCTCAGATCCTTGGGTTCAACCCCAGCTATCTTTGGGCTTGTCCCCAGTTTTCGCCTGTAGCGCACGATGATCCTGGTATAGTTCACGTCTTTGGGACCAGTACCCACCTTCGGGGCTGATAACCCCATCGTACTGGCTATATCTAGGATCCTACGTATAATGGTAGACGTACCATACATCCGTTCCTAAGGTTTCTAACGTTTTCACGTTAGCTAAGGTTTTGGCATTTTCATGTCACTAAGTTTGGATAGTCGCCAGCAAGGGCCATACTCCAGTTTACATACGATCCTTGGGCTTGTCCCCAGTTATCCTTTGGGCTTGTCCCCAGTGATCCTTTGGGCTCGTCCCCAGTTACCCTTGGGCTTATCCCCAGTGATCCTTTGGGCTCGTCCCCAGTTATCCTTTGGGCTTGTCCCCAGTGATCCTTTGGGCATGTCCCCAGATACTAACCTATCTTTTATATTGGCTTAGTCCCAAGTTATGTTCTATTTTTCAGGTTTTCGAAGTTAAAACAATTAAGGATCCTTAATCGTTATTATCCATTAAAATTTCATTTACGGTTATCCTGATTAAAGGTTAGGATCCTAACTTGGATTCTCAGGTATGATCCTTAACTGTTTTTAATCCTCTTCATTGTTTCTTTATGCTAACCCTTGAAATTTGACAACTAAACTTGTGACCCTTAAAATATGTACTACTTTTTGGGATTTTTCAACTATAGGATATTTGATCAAGGATCATATCCTAAATGTTTTCAATCTGACTTATTTAAAATTACTTATTCAATGAATGTACACCAAAACAATGGGGAATTAAAGGAACAAAAAGGATAATAACACAAGATAAGCGACAAAAGTTTAAGATTTTATTTATAAACGAAAGGATTAACCCTTCAAAGGTTGTCAAAATTACCTACCCCGAGCATCTACCAGCAATACGTGGCCCGTCCGCTGGGGTAGGTAAAGGGTGTCCATGATAATAGGTTCAAAAGTTATGCAGGATATAAAGGCGGCAGGATCACAATGGCTTCATCCCCCAAACAGAGGATCCCTCCATCATGTGTAATCCTACCTATTGTCTGAAGGATCCTGGATCCTCAACCCTAAACCTATTGTTCGAAGTTACATACCATAATTGTTTAAAAAACATCAACAAACAAAAAAAAAATTTGGGCTCCGGCTATGTCTAGAAGTTTCCTTCATCGCCCAATCCTGCAGCTCAAGCCTTCGCTGCATCATCACCACCAGCTCCACTTGCCTCTCCACCCTGATCCTTGCCAGCATCACCACCTTCAAGCATTGGGATCTCCTCAGCCTCCTCATCATCCTCCAACTCTGGCAGCCTCGCCTTCCAGCCCTCAACGTCCCATGTGCTCTTGTCGAAGGAAGGATCCTGAGCCTCCGCAGCCATCTGCAGCTGGATCTTATACATGGTTATCGCAGCAGAGACCTTGGCATCCTGGGTGATATCATGCTTCTCATAATCAAAATTGATCAGCATCCTGGCAGCATTATCCTTGGTAGCCCGAAGCTCCTTCTCAAGATCAGCTATCTTGAGATCCTTCAGCACACCCATCTGTTGGAGGTCAGCGATTTGGCGGTCTTGATCCTCAACATGACCAATATAAGTTTCTATTTCAGCAAATTTCTGCAAAAAGGGAAAAGGGTAAGTTCAGGACCAGGTGATCCTCAAACAAGCAGGATATACAAGCAGGGGCAGTGATCCTTACCTCGTTGACGTAATCAAGAAACTGTTGGCGGAGCAGGGGGAATCCTTGAAGATCCTCAGAGGTTTTTCTCTTCTTGCCTCCCTTTCCCCTAGCAGGTGCCCTGGGGACAGAAGTACTCGGGCTGGCAGGATTCTTCTTCCTTGAAGGTTTGACGTTGGTCAGATCATCAACACCAAATTTGGAGGCAGACTTAGAGGATTTTCCAGCACCTACACAACCAAAATAAGATAAGTATTCTAACTAAATTTAAAATCCTACACAGAATTACTTTTTAAATAAGGATACTTACTTGACATTGTGGCAGAGGCAGAGGACACTTCTTGTGAATCTTGGGTGGCAACTTGAAAAGTTCTAATCTCAGGATCAAGCTTCTTGAAGGCCAAAAGTCTCTCTTTTGCAGCAGGAGTCAACTTGAGATGAGCAACAGATATGGCTGCACAAAAAACAAGAAAATATTAGTGATCCTCATTCTAAGGAACAAATCTTGTGGTGATCCTTCCAGGATCCTCTATCCTACCATGAGTGGCCCACTCTTCGGGCAGATCCTTCCCAACAGGGATGGTATCTCTCCTAACAAAAAAGAAACGTCGCTTCCAGTTCGTGTCGTTCTTGGTAACTTTGAAGACAGGGTGATCCTCCCCAGCTTTTCGCTTAAACAAATAGCGATGGGATCCGAAAGTAGTAAGATCATACATCTCAGCCAGCTCCGCCATACCAAGGTCTATCCCCTCTTGTTCAATGATCCTCTCAAGGGTATATAACACCCTCCAGATCATGGGCATGGCTTGGATATAGCAGATGCCGGTGAGAGAGAAGAAGGATTGAGTGAACTGTGGGAAAGGATACGAATATCCTATCAAGAACGGAGTAACAGGAAAAGCTACCCAAGTATCAGAAATAAAATCACTCAAAGCAGTAGGAGTGAAAGATTTGAAAAGGGTGTTCGCCGGAAAGCAATGACGAATTTTGTCGATCTGAGAGTCGGTAAAACAACACCTCTCAGTGGGAGAATCCTTGATGATCCCCTGACCCTTCAAGGGACTGTTCTTCTTAGGATCCTTGTGCGGGGAGTTCCGGAGCAACATCTTTGCAGAATGATGGAAAGAGATAGAAAAACAGAGTAAGAGAAGGAAGAAAGAAGAAAAGAGATACCTGATTGATCTTCGGACGAGAATATAAAGGGGGTCTCTCTTGAATTTAAATGCAAATTGATCCTATCTCTAACTCCTATTTATAATGATGATTTGCAGGGCTGTCACTTCTGTGACGTAAGGTTTGCAACGGCTAGTCCGTCTCCAACGGCTAGTTATCCGTTACTTTGTTGCGGATAAGATCAACAAAATACAACTCGTTTATTTACAATATTACTCCTTATATTTTGGGGGCAATTGTTAGGGCTGGATTTTTATGACTTATGATCCTTACATGTGATCCTAACCAGTGATCCTTGATTCTTTGGCAGATAGTGATCCTCAGAAGAGTTCCAGGATCAGGATCACGGACCGTTCTAGGGATCCTCATACTAACAGTTGTACTCCCTGGATTTAACGTTATCTTGCAGGAATTTTGAGTAGGATCCGCTCTTAGCAACGTAAACAAGGAACTCGTCTTTACAACTTTGGCATATGCATAATCAAAGATGGACGTTGTGGACGATATGGAAACTCAGCATAATTTAAGGGCGATAATTTAGGCTAGATTTACTTCTATTCCTAAAGGGGTAACGAGCTAATAGTTAGTTTATTTACCTAAAATACGACCACTCACACTTGTATAAATAGCACTCTTCCACATGCGGAAGAAACAACACACTTCCCACACGCTTTGACACACGATACTATAGTGATCCTTGTACTTAGCTCGTTACCATCCGAAGTTGTAACCTTTATTTATTATATTGAAGTTTGGTGATCGGTAGTTTCCATCACCTGAGGTTTTTTATGCCGGAGATCATTCATTGATCAAGGGCTTTTTCCTCGTATAAATCCTTGTGTCACTTGTGCATTTTACATTTAAGTGATCCTTCACTTTGTTCATCATACCAAGTGTTTTGGTCAAAAATCACACAAGGATAATGTAACCAAACTTTATGTAAACGGGGTATGATGCTTGGTTAATTATGAAAGTAAAGGATCACTTCTGTGATAAAGATGCAAAGACACAATGATTTATACGAGGAAAAAGCCCTTGATCAATGTATGATCTCTGGCATAAAAAACCTCGGGTGATGGCAACTACCGATCACCAACTTCAATATAAGAAAAATATAGTTACAACTTTGGATGATAATGAGCTGAGTACAAGGATCACTATTGTTTCGAGTGTCTAAGTATGTGAGAGTTGCGTTGTATGTCGTGTGTCCTCTTCCAAATGATGGAGAGTGGTATTTATACAAGTGTAGGTGACCTATTTTAGGTAAAAGGACTAATTATCAGCTCATTACCCCTTTAGAAATAAAAGACAATCTAGCCTAAATTGCCGCCCATAAATCAAGCCATGTTTCCATATCCTGTGCAACGCCTATCTTCGATTAAGCTCTTGCCATAATTGTGAAGACGCGTCCCTTGATCATGTTGCTTAGAGCGTATCCTGCTAGATATTCCTGCAAAAATAACATTGCATTAAGCGAAGATGATCATTAGTATGAGGATCCTATAATGTCCCATGATCCTGATCCTGAAGTCCTGCTGAGGATCACTGTCTGCCAAAGAAACAAGGATCACTGGTTAGGATCACGTGTAAGGATCACCTATAATAAAAATCCAGCCCTAACAATTGCCCCCAAAATATAAGGAGTTTATTGTAAATTGACGAGTTGTATTTTGTTTTGATCTTATCTCCAACGGATAACTCCGAATAACTAGCCGTTAATATTGAACTAGCCGTTGCGATCATTACGTCATGGATGTGACAATCCCTGCAAATCATGATTATAAATAGGAGATAGGGTTAGGATCACTCTGCATTCGAGATATCTTCCCTTTATAATCGCTACCGAAGACTGATCAGGTATCCTCTTCTTCTCTCTTTCCTTTCTTCCTTCTCTTTGCTCTGTTTTTTCTGCTTTTATTCTGTTTCTGTTCTGTCACAAGCATGTTGCTCCGGAATTCTCCACACAAGGATTCCAAGAAGAGTAGTCCCCTAAAAAGCCAAGGGATCATCAAGGATTCTCCTACGGAGAGGTGTTGCTTTACTGACGCTCACGTAGACAGAATTCGTCATTGCTTTCCGGTGAACGCAGTTTTCAAATCCTTCACACCTACCGCTTTGAGCGACTTTGTTTCAGACGTCTGGGTGGCTTTTCCTGCTACTCCGTTTACCATAGGGTACTCGTATCCTTTTCCATCCTTCACCCAATCTTTCTTTTCCTTAACCGGCATCTCCTATATCCAAGCCATGCCGATGATCTGGAGGGTCCTGTATACCTTCGAGAGGATCATCGAGCAGAAAGGAATTGATTTGGGGATGGCAGAGTTGGCTGCACTTTATGATCTTACCACGTTTGGTTCTTGCCGATATCTGCTAAAACGGAAAGCTGGGGAGGATCACCCTGTCTTCAAGGTTACTAAGAATGACACAAACTGGAAGCGTCGCTTTTTCTTTGTTAGAAGGGATTCCATCCCAGATGGGAAGGATCTGCCCAAGGAATGGGCCACTCATGGTAGGGTAGAGGATCCTGGAAGGATCACTATCAGACTTGTCTCATATGATGAGGATCACTAACGTCTTTTTTATTTTTTGTGCAGCTATATCCATTGCTTATCTTAAGTTAACCCCTGCTGCAAGAGAAAGAGTCTTAGCTTTTAAAAAGCTCAATCCTGAGGTCAGAAGTTTCCAAGTCACCGTCCAAGATTCACAGGAAGTATCCTCCGCATCTGCCACTATGTCGAGTAAGTATCCTTGTTAAAAAGTAAGTTATATGCTAGATTGTTTAATTAGTAAGGGAACTTATCTTGTTTTGATTGTGTAGGTGTTGGGAAGTCTGCCAAATCTGCCAAGTCTGCCTCCAAGTTTGGGATAGATGATCTCACCAACGTCAAGTCTCCGAGGAGAAAGACTTTTGCTGCCAGTCCCTCCGCTTCAGCCCCTAAAGCATCCATTAGGGGTAAGGGAAAGAAGAGGAAGACTTCCGAGGATCTCCAAGGATTTCCCCTGATCCGCCAACAGTTCCTTGACTTTGTCAATGAGGTAGGGATCATTGCCCCTGTGGGTTATCCTTCTCTAATATCCTGCCTTTTTGAGGATCACCTGACCCTTACCTTTTTTTCTCTTTTGCAGAAACTTGCTGAGATTGAGACTTACCTTGGCCACGTCGAGGATCAGGAGAGCCAAATCGCCGACCTTCAACAAATGGGCGTGCTAAAGGATCTCAAGATAGCCGATCTTGAGAAGGAGCTCCGGGCTACCAAGGATGAGGCTGCTCAAAGGCTACTTGACATGGATGGCGAGAAGCAGGAGATCATCCAGGATGCCAAGGTCTTTGCCGCGACTGCTATGTACAAGATACAACTACAAATGGCTGCGGAGGCTCAGGATCCTGCCTTTGACAAGAGCTCATGGGACGTGGAAGGTTGGAAGGCAAGATTGGCGGAGCTGGAGGATGAGGATGAGGAGATCCCTATGCTGGAAGGTGGTGATGCTGAGAAGGATCAGGGTGGAGAAGCTGGTGGTGATGGGGCAGCAAAGGTGTGAGCTGCTGGATTGGGCGATGATGGATATTTCGAGACTAGGCCGGAGCCCAATTTTTTAGGATTGGTAGTGGTTTTTTTGTGGTTGTTGATGGTTTGTGAACAATTGGTCTGTAATCTTTGAACAATAGTTTTTAGGGTAAAGGATCTTGGATCCTTCGAACAATAGGTAGGATTACAAAAGGTGGAGGGATCCTCTGTTTGGGGGATGAAGCCTTTGTGATCCTGCTGCTTTTACTTTCCTGCACCTGCTAAGACCGCATAGACAATGGACACCCTTTGCCAACCCATGTGGACGGGCCACATTTTGCTGGTAGAAACGTGGGTTGGCAATTTTGACAACTTTTTGCAAGGGTTAAAGATCCTTTTGTTAATAATATAACCTTAATCTTTCTGGCTTATCCTGTGTTGTTATCCTTTATTTATCTTTTTAGTTTCCAATTGTTTTTGTAGTATATTTGTTTAAAGTGGCAAGAGTTGAAAATATGTTATCCAAATTTAGGATATGATCCCAGATCAAATATCCTGATATTGAAAATTTTCAAAGTACTTTAGTTCAAGGATCATAGGTTTGGTTGTCAAAGTATAAGGGTCGGTTAGGATAATGAGTATAATCAAAATAGTCAAGGATCATACCTGAGGATCCAAGTTAGGATCCTAACCTTCAATCGAGACAATCGTAGATAAGATTTTGATGGATAATAAGGATTAAGGATCCTTATGTGTTTTACCTTTGACAATCCTGAAAAACGAAGCACAACTTGGGACTAAGCCAATGTAAGAAATAAATTAGTAACTGGGGACATGCCCAAAGGATAACTGAGAATGATCCCGGAGGATCACTGGGGACGAGCCCAAAGGATAACTGGGGACAAGCCCAAAGGATCGTATGTAAACTGGAGTATGGCCCTTACTGGCGACTATCCAAACTTAGTGACATGAAAATGTCAAAACCTTAGCTAACGTGAAAACGTTAGAAACCTTAGGAACGGATGTATGGTACGTCTACCATTATACGGAGGATCCTGGGTATAGCCAGTACGATGAGGTTGTCAGCCCCGGAAGTGGGTACTGGTCCCAAAGACGTGAACTATATCAGGATCATCGTGCGCTGCTGGCGGAAACTGGGGATAATCCCAAGGATAACTGGGGACAAGCCCAAGGATCTGCGTTGCTCTTGAAGATCTTTTGACGATATGCTGAAGATACCTGAACTATCATAACTCAAATGGTTCGTGAGAAGAGGATGAAGGATACAGGATCCTTATCCTTTGGTAAAAAGTAAGAAAATGTAATAGTTTCTAGGATAAGCATATTACCGGAGTAAGGATCACTGATATCACCGGGATCCTTCAAGGATACTTTAATGTAAGGATCACATGCGTGAAGGATCATGTTCACATGAAATATTTCTTTAAGTGAACAGCATTCCAGGCTCTTGGTAACAAGTTTCCTTCCATGGTTAGCAACCTGTATGCCCCCTTTCCTGCTTCAGCTTCAATCAAGTAGGGACCTTCCCATTTTGGTGCTAACTTCCCGTCAGCAGGATTGATAGTATTTTGGAATGCTTTTCTCAATACCATATCTCCGACTTGGAACTTCCTTATCCTAACATTTTTGTTGTAGGCACCAGCCATTCTTTGTTGGTAGCTAGCCATCCTTACCCTAGCCAGATCCCTGATTTCCTCAATAGTATCCAAATCCTGAGCCAGGATTGCAGCATTTTCTTCAGGATCACGAGCACTTGTTCTAGCAGTTGGGATCACCATCTCTGTTGGGATCACTGCTTCTGCCCCAAATACTAAAGAAAAAGGTGTTTGACCAGTGGCATTCTTGGGAGTTGTTCTATCAGCCCATAGCACATAAGGTAACTCCTCTGCCCATTTCCCCTTCTTGGATCCTAGCTTCTTCTTCAGATTGTTGATGATGATCTTGTTGGATGATTCTGCTTGACCATTGGCTTGTGGATGAACTGGTGTTGATGTTATCATCTTGATTCCCCAACTGTCACAAAAGTTAGTGGTTCTGCTTCCAATGAATTGGGAGCCATTATCACATACAATTTCAGAGGGAATGCCAAATCTAGTTATAATATTTCTTTTGATGAAGGATATGACTTCCTTTTCTCTGACTTGGGCGAAGGCTTCAGCTTCTATCCACTTAGAAAAATAGTCAGTCATGGCAAGCATAAATACTTTTCCACCAGGTGCTTTAGGGAGCTTGCCAACTATATCCATTCCCCATCTCATGAATGGCCAAGAGGATGGTATGGGGTGTAGTAATTCAGCTGGTTGATGAAGGATATTGCTGTGTCTTTGACAAGGATCACATTTCCTAGCATATTCTACAGCATCCCTTTTCATGGTTGGCCAGTAGTATCCTGTTCTAAGGATCCTTGAGAATAATGCCCTGCCCCCAGTGTGGTTTCCACAATCTCCTTCATGGAAGTCTCTCAACACTTCTTCAATTTCAGGATCCTCAATACATCTTAAATATGGTCCTGCAAGGGATCGTTTATATAGCACATTATTTAAGATCGTAAATTGAGATACCTTGATCCTGAAAGCTCTAGGATTTTCTCCCATTGGAATCTCTCCGTCTTGCAAGTATTTCATGATTGGTGAGACCCATGATCCTGCATAAGATTGAGCTTCTTCACTAGGGATTACTGCAGTATCCTCTTCTATTTCCATGGCCACTTGACTTTCAATAGCAGGAGCCAGGATGTGGATGATAGGGATACTTATGTCTTCTGGAATTTTTAAGGATGATCCTAAGTTGGCCAATGCATCAGCTTCCGTGTTATCCTCCCTTGGTACCTGTGTTAAGCTGAAAGAAACAAAGGAGAGTGCCAATTCTTTGACTATCTCTAAATATTTGGTTAGTTTTTCACCTTTAACAGCATAGGATCCATTAAAGTGATTGGTGATCAATAATGAGTCTACATATACTTTAAGATATTTTACCCCCATATCCTTAGCAATTTGTAAGCCAGCAATTAAGGCTTCATATTCAGCCTCATTGTTAGTTGCTTGGAACTCACAGGCTATGGAGTGGGGTATTATGTCCCCCTGTGGCGATTTTAGTAGTATCCCGAGCCCTGTGCCCTTAACATTTGAGGATCCATCAGTGTGTAGTATCCAAGGATCCTTGGTCTCATCCAGCTGTTGGACCTCCAATTCTGCTTCTCTTTGTAGATCACTACTGAAATCAGCCACAAAGTCGGCTAAGGCTTGTGATTTAATGGCTGTTCTTGGTTCATATCTTATATCATGGGCACTAAGCTTCACTGCCCACTTAGCCATTCTCCCTGACATCTCCGGTTTCCTGAGGACATTCTTAATTGGAAAATTAGTTTTAACAACAATAGTATGGGTTTCAAAATAATGCCTTAACTTAGTGGATGCCATGATTAATGCAAGAATAAGTTTTTCGAGGTGTGAGTACCTGGATTCGGCATCAAGTAAACTTTTACTTACATAGTAGATAGGATATTGTGTACCTTCATGATCCTTGACAAGGACAGCACTTACAGCGGTTGAGGATACCGCCAAGTATAAGGATAACACATCTCCTTTTTCCGGTTTTGCTAATGCTGGTGCTGAGGACATATATTCTTTAAGAGCTTGTAAAGCGTTCTCATGCTTCTCAGTCCATTCAAACTTCTTATTCTTCCTTAGGATATCGTAGAATTCTTTGCATTTTTCTGAGGATTTCGATATGAACCTGTTCAAAGCTGCTATCCTGCCTGTCAGTCTTTGAACATCCTTGGCATTGGTAGGAGATTTGATATTTACTAATGCTTTGATTTGTTCCGGGCTTGCTTCAATGCCTCTCTGAGTTACCATATATCCTAGGAATTTACCTGCCTTAACACCAAAGTGGCACTTTGAAGGATTAAGCTTCATGTTATATTTATCAAGGATATCAAATGCTTCTTCTAAATCCCTTAGGTGATCCTCAGCTTTCTTTGATTTGACTACCATATCATCTATGTATACTTCCATAGTTTGTACAATTTGATCTTTGAACATCATATTCACCAGACTTTTATATGTTGCACCTGCATTTCTTAATCCGAAAGGCATGGCAATATAACAATACAAACCTGTTGGGGTCATAAAGGCTGTATCCTCTTGGTCAGATGGTTCCATCTGAATTTGTTGGAATCCAGATGATGCATCCATAAAGGTCAACAGTTCATGCCCCGCTGTTGCATCCACCATGGAGTCAATGTGGAGTAATGGGAAAGGATCCTTGGGACATGCCTTATTCAGATCAGTGAAATCGACACATACCCTCCACTTTCCATTTTTCTTTTGGACAACAACCACATTGGCTAACCATTTTGGATACTTTACCTCTCTGATCATACCTGCTCGAAGTAGTCTCTCTACTTCTTCTTGGATAATGGCATTCCTTTCTGGTGCAAACTTCCTCCTTTTTTGATGGATTGGTTTGATAGACCTGTCAATGCCAAGTTTGTGAGTAATAATATCCTTAGATATACCTGTCATATCTTCATGTTTCCAAGCAAAGGTAGATTTTCTTCTTTTGAGGAAGGATATCATGTCTTCTTTCATCTTGCCAAGGATCCCTGATCCGATATAGATTTTTGATTCAAGATCACTAGGATCCAAGAGGATTTCATCCACATCTTGTTCCCTTGCCTCCAAGACATTCCTCGGAGGATACTGTAATTGCTATTGCTCCCTTGGCTTCGAGGTTGGCTTCATAGATGAGGTATAACAATCCTTAGCCTCCTGCTGATCACTGTCGATCTTGATTATCCCCCATGGGCTAGGGAGCTTCACACATTGATGGTAGGTGGATGGGACTGCTTTCATATCATGTATCCAAGGCCTGCCAAGGATAACGTTGCAACAAGATAAACAGTCAATAACACAAAATTTCTGATAATTATGTAATCCTTCCACGTAGATTGGGAGTTTGATGTCCCCCAGAGTTTTCTTCGTTTCTCCACCGAATCCTATAAGCACGGAGGATCTCGGTGTGATGTCTGATTCTGGGATACCCATTTTCTTCAGAACATCAAGCTGGATAATGTTCACTGAGCTCCCTCCATCAATAAGGATCCTGTGGACAAAATGGTTAGAGATAAAGAGAGTGATAACTAAACTATCATGGTGAGGATCCTGAATGTTAATGCGATCATCCTCATCAAATGTTATCATCTTCCCTTCTGAGACACTTGATGTTCTAATAGGCCTTTCACCATTATCCATTTTTGATTCTTTTGCATGTCTTTTGGCCGCCGAGAAGGATGTACCACAGATGTCTGATCCTCCGGATATAAAGTTGATCACTTGTGCATTTGCCGGAGTTGCTGGAGCTTTTTCGGGGATCCTTTCAGGATCCTGAGTCCTTTGCTTTTTTCTTCCCAATAATTCTTTTAGATGCCCCTTGCTTAGCAGGTATCCAATTTCTTTTCTTAAGGCTATGCAATCTTCAGTTAAATGCCCGAAATCCTCATGGTATGCACACCATTTTGACTTGTCTTTAGTCCCGGATGGTTTATCATTCTTCCTGGGCCACCTAGCTTTTTCACCTAGATTCTGCATTGCAAGGATTAGTTCATGATTATCAACGGAAAAACAATATTCTGAGATTGGAGGATATTCTTCATCATCCTCTTCTTGGTCAACAGCATGCACATTCTTGTTCTCATTTCTATGGTAGGATTTGAATTTGTTGTTCTTGAAGGAGGATCCTTGCTTCTCCTGTTTTGAGGATCCTACTTGTCTCTCCTGGATCCTCTTGTCATCCTCTAGCCGGATGAACCTGAGTGCTCGAGTTCTTACTTCATCTAGATTCCTGCATGGTGTCATAACAAGATCATCATAGAATAATGAATCCTTAAGCAGTCCCATCTTGAAGGCTTCAACAGCCGTAGCCATATCCAAGTTGGGAATGTCCAAGGATTCTTTACTAAATTTAGTTATATAATCCCTTAATGATTCATTATGATTTTGAGTTATCCTGTACAAATCACTAGTTAATTTTTCAAATTTTCTGCTACAAGAGAATTGGTTATTGAATAAATTAACTAAATTAGCAAATGAAGTAGTAGAGTAGGGGGGGAAGACTTAGCAGCCACTTAAGAGCTGATCCAGTAAGAGTAGATCCAAATCCTTTACATAGGCATGCTTCCTTCAACTTTTCTGGGATAGGATTGATCTCCATCCTCTCCCTGTATTGTGCTATATGCTCCTCTGGATCCGTTGTGCCATCATACAGCTTCATGGTAGGGATATGGAACCTTTTGGGTACCTCTGCATCACAAATTGGTGGTGCAAAGCGAGATACTTTGTGGCTCCCATCTGCAATCTCTGGGATAGGCTTGACTACCCCTGGAACACTTGAGATCATCTCTTTTAGCTTCTGCAACTCCCTGGCCATAGCATGATTGGTACCTGTATCCTGCATGAATCCATGGTTAGTGGTAGGATAATTATTTAAAGTGTTACCTCCCATTGGGTTCAAGTTAGGGAACCCATATTGCTGGGATTCTGGAACAACGGAGGGACCAGTGGAAGCAATGGTCTGCATTGGAATGAAGTCCCCTTGATGGACATCTAGACTTCCTGTTTGCAAACTTTTTAGGGATCCTGGTATCTGGAAGGATCCTGGTGTCTGGGATGATCCTGGAACGAAGGAGGATCCTTGAACCTGGGATGATCCTTGAACAAAGGAGGATCCTTGGCCCTGGAATGATCCTGGAACAAGGTAGGATCCTTGAAACTGCTGTGCCCCCGGATAGGCTCCTGAATTCATGAAGGATCCCATGTACTGAGGATAGGATCCTACTGGCTGAAAATGTGAGCCTGATGTCTGAGTCATTGCTGCCGACTTGAGATGTGATCCTCTTGACTCCCCTATGATTTGCACGTCCGGGATCCCTGATGGCTGGGAAGTGATCATTGGAGTATCGAAGCTCAAGGATTTGGGCATCAGTGGGGAATGATCCTCTGCCGCTTTCTTTT
The DNA here is from genome assembly GCF_002127325.2 of Helianthus annuus. Classification (NCBI taxonomy): domain Eukaryota; kingdom Viridiplantae; phylum Streptophyta; class Magnoliopsida; order Asterales; family Asteraceae; genus Helianthus; species Helianthus annuus. The sequence continues at coordinate 123,013,758 of NC_035436.2, forward strand.
GTCTTTTGAGGTCTCCAATTTCCCTGAGGATCCTGTCATTAGTCTCATCCTGCCGCTGCATACGATCCTTCATCTGCAAAATTAAAGCAAATACATCACTAGTACTGGGAATAGAAGAATTCATAGCAGAAGAAGATAGAGGTTTAGAGAAAGTGGGAGTTGATCTCTTCTCAGTATTTTTCTGAGATCCTGCCGGTGGAGGAGGCAAAGTGGTCTGTGATGAGGTGACTGCAGACATCGCCGTGGACGTGTTCTTCAATGATGAAGCCATGTAACTCTTTGAAATGATTTCGAACAAAAGATTTTCTTATGAATGAAGCACCAATGGCCCCACGGTGGGCGCCAAACTGTTTTGGTCAAAAATCACACAAGGATAATGTAACCAAACTTTATGTAAACGGGGTATGATGCTTGGTTAATTATGAAAGTAAAGGATCACTTCTGTGATAAAGATGCAAAGACACAATGATTTATACGAGGAAAAAGCCCTTGATCAATGTATGATCTCCGGCATAAAAAACCTCGGGTGATGGCAACTATCGATCACCAACTTCAATATAAGAAAAATATAGTTACAACTTTGGATGATAATGAGCTGAGTACAAGGATCACTATTGTTTCGAGTGTCTAAGTGTGTGAGAGTTGCGTTGTATGTCGTGTGTCCTCTTCCAAATGATGGAGAGTGGTATTTATACAAGTGTAGGTGACCTATTTTAGGTAAAAGGACTAATTATCAGCTCATTACCCCTTTAGAAATAAAAGACAATCTAGCCTAAATTGCCGCCCATAAATCAAGCCATGTTTCCATATCCTGTGCAACGCCTATCTTCGATTAAGCTCTTGCCATAATTGTGAAGATGCGTCCCTTGATCATGTTGCTTAGAGCGTATCCTGCTAGATATTCCTGCAAAAATAACATTGCATTAAGCGAAGATGATCATTAGTATAAGGATCCTATAATGTCCCATGATCCTGATCCTGAAGTCCTACTGAGGATCACTGTCTGCCAAAGAAACAAGGATCACTGGTTAGGATCACGTGTAAGGATCACCTATAATAAAAATCCAGTCCTAACACCAAGCATCATTCCCCGTTTACATAAAGTTTGGTTGCATTATCTTTAAGTGATTTTTGACCAAAACACGATACTATAGTGATCCTTGTACCTAGCTCGTTACCATCCGAAGTTGTAACCATTATTTGTTATATTGAAGTTTGGTGATCGGTAGTTTCCATCACCCGAGGTTTTTATGCCGGAGATCATTCATTGATCAAGGGCTTTTTCCTCGTATAAATCCTTGTGTCACTTGTGCATTTTACATTTGAGTGATCCTTCACTTTGTTCATCATACCAAGCATCATTCCCCGTTTACATAAAGTTTGGTTGCATTATCTTTAAGTGATTTTTGACCAAAACAGTTTGGCGCCGACCGTGGGGCAATTGGTGCTTCATTCATAAGAAAATTTTTCTGTTGGTGATCATTCCGGAAGTGTAGCATGGCTTCATCGTTGAAGAATACTTCCACAACGATGTCTGCAGTCAATTCATCTAATGGCATTCCACCTCTGCCTCCACCACCAGCTGGATCTCAGAAAAATGCTGAGAGGAGACCAACTCCTATCTCCTCTAAACCATCATCTTCTGCTCTAACTTCTTCTGTTCCCAGTACTAGTGATATATTTACTTTGATTTTGCAGATGAGGGATCGTATGCAGCAGTAGGATGAAACTAATGACAGGATCCTCAAGGAAATCGGAGATCTCAAAAGGCAAAAGAAAACGGCAGAGGATCATTCCCCACTAATGCCCGAATCTTTGAATTTTGATACTCCGATGATTACTTCTCAGCCATCAGAGGTCCCAGACGTTCAACACATGTGTGGATCAAGAGGAGTGCATTTCGGCCCAGCAGTAGTGACTCAGGCATCAGGATCATATTTCCAACCGGCAGGATCCTATACTCAGCATATGGGATCCTTCATGACCTCAGGATCCTCCTTCGTTCCAGGATTATCCCAGGTTCAAGGATCCTCCTTAGTTCCAGGATCATCCCATATTCAGGGATCCCTTCAGATGCCAGGATCCTTGAAGAATTTGCAAACAGGAAGTCCAGATGTCCATCAAGGAGATTTTATTCCGATGCAGTCCATTGCTTCCACTGGTCCATCAATCATCCCAGAATCCCAGCAATATGGATTCACATCCAATGTTCCTAACTTGAACTCGATGGGAGGTAACACTTTTAATAATTTTCTTACCACTAACCATGGATTCATGCAGGATACAGGTATCAATCATGCTATGGCCAGAGAACTACAAAAACTGAAGGATATGATATCAAGTGTTCCAGGGGTAGTCAAACCTATCCCGGAGATTGCAGATGGAAGCCATAAGGTATCTCTTTTTGCACCACCAATTTGTGATGCTGAGATACCCAAAAGATTCCATATCCCTACTATGAAGCTGTATGATGGTACAACGGATCCTGAGGAACACATAGCACAATACAGGGAGAGGATGGAGATCAATCCTATTCCAGAAAGATTAAAGGAAGCATGCCTGTGCAAGGGATTTGGATCCACTCTTACTGGATCAGCTCTTAAATGGCTACTAAGTCTTCCCCCTTACTCTATTACTTCGTTTGCTAATTTAGTTAACTTATTCAATAATCAATTTTCTTGTAGCAGAAAATTTGAACGATTGACTAGTGATTTATATAGGATAACACAGGGTCATAATGAATCATTAAGGGATTATATAACCAAGTTTAGTAAAGAATCCTTGGACATTCCTAACTTAGATGTGGCCACAGCTGTTGAGGCCTTCAAGATGGGATTGCTTAAGGATTCATTGTTCTATGATGATCTTGTTATGACACCGTGCAGGAACCTAGACGAAGTAAGAACTCGGGCACTCAGGTTCATCCGGCTAGAGGATGACAAGAGGATCCAGGAGAGACAAGTAGGATCCTCAAAACAAGAAAAGCAAGGATCCTCTTTCAAAAGCAACAAATTCAAATCCTATAACAGAACTGACAATCATAATGTGCATGCTGTAGACCAAGAAGAGGATGATGAAGATTATCCTCCAATTTCTGAATACTGTTTTTCCGTTGATAATCATGAACTAATCCTTGCAATGCAGAATCTAGGAGAAAAGGCCAGATGGCCCAGAAAAAATGACAAAACAGCCGCAACTAAAGATAAATCAAAGTGGTGTGCATACCATGAAGATTTTGGGCATTTGACAGAGGAATGCATCGCATTACGAAAGGAAATTGGATATCTGCTGAGCAAGGGGCATTTGAAAGAATTGTTGGGAAGAAAAAAGCAAAGGACTCAGGATCCTGAAAGGATCCCTGAGAAAGCTCCAGCTCCTCCAGTAGATGCACAAGTGATTAACTTTATATCTGGAGGATCAGACATCTGTGGTACATCCTTCTCAGCAGCTAAAAGGCATGCAAAGGAAGCTAAAATGGATAACGGAGAAAGACCTATTTGAACATCAAGTGTCTCGGAAGGAAAAATCATAACCTTTGATGAGGATGATAGAATTAACATCCAGGATCCTCATCATGATAGTTTAGTTATTACTCTTTTTATTTCTAACCATTTTGTCCGTAGGATCCTTATTGACGGAGGAAGCTCAGTAAACATTATCCAGCTTGATGTTCTGAAGAAAATGGGTATCCCTGAATCAGATATTACACCAAGATCCTCCGTGCTTGTAGGATTTAGTGGTGAAACTAAGAAAACCATGGGGGACATTAAACTCCCAATTTATGTGGAAGGATTACATAATTATCAAAAATTTTGTGTTATTGACTGTTTGTCTTGTTGTAATGTTATCCTTGGCAGGCCCTGGATACACGATATGAAGGCAGTCCCGTCCACCTACCATCAGTGTGTGAAGCTTCCTAGCCCATGGGGAATAATCAAGATAGATAGTGATCAACAGGAGGCTAAGGATTGTTACACCTCATCAATGAAACCAGCCTCGAAATCAAGGGAGCAATAGCAATTAAAGTATCCTCCAAGGGGTGTCTTGGAGGCAAGAGAGCAGGATGTGGACGAAATCCTCTTGGATCCTGATGATCCTGAATCCAAGATCTACATCGGATCAGGGATCCTTGATAAAATGAAAGAAGACATAGTATCCTTCCTCAAAAGAAGAAAATCTACCTTTGCATGGAAACATGAGGATATGACAGGTATATCTAAGGATATTATCACTCATAAACTTGGCATTGACAGGTCAGTTAAACCGATCCATCAAAAAAGGAGGAAGTTTGCACCAGAAAGAAATGCCATTATCCAGGAAGAGGTAGAAAGATTACTACGAGCAGGTATGATCAGAGAAGTGAAGTATCCAAAATGGCTGGCCAATGTGGTTGTTGTTCAAAAGAAAAATGGAAAGTGGAGGGTATGTGTCGATTTCACTGATTTGAATAAGGCATGTCCCAAGGATCCTTTCCCATTACCCCACATTGACTCCATGGTGGATGCAACGACGGGTCATGAACTGTTAACCTTTATGGATGCATCATCTGGATTCCAACAAATTCAGATGGAACCATCTGACCAAGAGGATACGGCTTTTATGACCCCAACCGGTTTATATTGTTATATTGCTATGCCTTTTGGATTAAGAAATGCAGGTGCAACATATCAAAGGCTAGTGAATATGATGTTCAAAGATCAAATTGGACAAACTATGGAAGTGTACATAGACGATATGGTGGTGAAATCCAAAAAAGCTGAGGATCACCTAAGGGACTTGGAGGAAGCATTTGATATCCTTGATAATTATAACATGAAGCTTAATCCTTCAAAATGTCACTTTGGTGTTAAAGCAGGTAAATTCTTAGGATATATGGTAACCCAGAGGGGCATTGAAGCAAGCCCAGAACAAATCAAAGCATTGGTGAATATCAAATCCCCTGCCAACGCTAAGGATGTGCAAAGGCTAACAGGCAGGATAGCAGCTCTAAACAGATTCATATCCAAATCCTCAGAAAAGTGTAAAGAATTCTATGATATCCTAAGAAAGAACAAGAAATTCGAATGGACTGAAAAGCATGAGAATGCTTTACAAGCCCTAAAAGAATACATGTCCTCAGCCCCAGCATTGATGAAACCAGAAAAAGGAGATGTGTTGCGGTATCCTCAAAAGCAGTAAGTGGAGTCCTTGTTAAGGATCATGAAGGTACACAATATCCTGTCTATTATGTAAGTAAGAGTTTACTTGATGCTGAATCCAGGTATTCACACCTTGAAAAACTTATTCTTGCACTGATTATGGCATCTACTAAACTAAGACATTATTTTGAAACCCATGTTATTGTTGTTAGAACTAATTTCCCAATTAAGAATGTCCTCAGGAAACCAGAAATGTCCGAAAGAATGGCTAAGTGGGCAGTAAAGCTTAGTGCCCATGATATAAGATTTGAGCCCAGAACAGCCATCAAATCCCAAGCATTAGCAGACTTTGTGGCTGATTTCAGTAGTGATTTACAAAAGGAAGCCGAATTGGAAGTCCAGCAGCTGCATGAAATTAAGGATCCTTGGATACTACATGCTGACGGATCCTCAAATGTTAAAGGCACGAGGCTTGGTATACTACTAAAATCGCCACAGGGGGACATAATACCCCATTCCATAGCTTGTGAATTCCAAGCCACTAATAATGAGGCTGAATATGAAGCCTTAATCGCTGGTTTGCAAATTGCTAAACATATGGGGATCAGGTATCTTGAGGTATACGTGGATTCATTATTAATCACTAATCACTTTAATGGATCCTATGCTGTTAAAGGTGAAAAACTAACCAAATATTTAGAGATAGTCAAAGAATTGGCACTCTCCTTTGTTTCTTTCAGTTTAACACAGGTACCAAGGGAGGAAAATACAGAAGCTGATGCATTGGCCAATCTAGGATCATCTTTGAAGATCCCAGAGGATATAAGTATCCCCATCATCCATATCATGGCTCCTGCTATTGAAAATCAGGTGGCCATGGAAATAGAAGAAGATACTGCAATGATCCCTAGTGAGGATACTCAATCTTATTTAGGATCATGGATCTCACCAATCATGAGATACTTACAACACGGGGAAATTCCTATGGGAGAAAATCCTAGGGCTTTCAGGATTAAGGTATCTTAATTCACAATCTTAAATAATGTGCTATATAAGCGATCTCTTGCAGGACCATATTTAAGATGTATCGAGGATCCTGAAGTTCAAGAAGTGTTAAAAGACTTCCATGAAGGAGATTGTGGAAACCACACTGGGGGCAGGGCATTGTTCTCAAGGATCTTAAGGACAGGATACTACTGGCCAACTATGAAAAGGGATGCTGTGAAGTATGCTAAGAAGTGTGATCCTTGTCAAAGACACATCAATATCCTTCATCAGCCAGCTGAATTTTTACATCCTATACCATCCTCTTGGCCATTCATGAGATGGGGGATGGATATAGTTGGCAAGCTCCTTAAGGCACCTGGTGGAAAAGTATTCATGCTTGCTATGACTGACTACTTCTCCAAGTGGATAGAGGCTGAAGCTTTTGCCTAAGTCAGAGAGAAGAAAGTTATATCCTTTATTAAGAGAAACATTATAACTAGATTTGGCATTCCTTCTGAAATTGTATGTGATAATGGTTCCCAATTTATTGGGAGCAGGACTACTAACTTTTGTGACAGTTGGGGGATTAAGATGATAACATCAACACCAGTCCACCCACAAGCTAATGGTAAAGCAGAATCATCCAACAAGATCATCATCAACAATCTGAAGAAGAAACTTGGATCCAAGAAGGGGAAATGGGCAGAGGAATTTCCTTATGTGCTTTGGGCTGATAGGACAACTCCCAAGAATGCTACTGGTCAAACACCCTTCTCTTTGGTATTTGGGGCAGAATCAGTGATCCCAACAGAAATGGTGGTTCCAACTGCTAGAACAAGTACCCGTGATCCTGAGGAGAATGATGCAAACCTGGCTCAAGACTTGGATACTATTGAAGAAATCAGGGATCTGGCTAGGATAAGGATGGCTAGCTACCAACAAAGAATGGCTGGTGCTTACAACAAAAATGTCAGGATAAGGAAATTCCAAGTTGGGGATATGGTATTGAGAAAAGCATTCCAAAATACCACCAATCCTGCTGATGGGAAATTGGCACCAAAATGGGAAGGCCCTTATTTGATCGAAGCCGAAGCTGGAAAAGGGGCATATAGATTGCTTACCATGGAAGGTAATCTGTTACCAAGAGCCTGGAATGCTGTCCACTTGAAAAAATATTTCATGTAAGCAGGATCCTTCTGGCATGAGTGATCCTTACATCGGAAGTATCCTTCAAGGATCCCTGAAGCATCAATGATCCTTACTCTGGTAATGTCCTAAGCTTGAACTCTTATTTACATATCTTCTTATTTAAGGATAAGGATCATGTATCCTTCATCCTTCTCTCACGAGATTTTGAGTTCTGATAAGTCCAGGTATCCTTAGCATAATGTCAACAATCTTCAGAAGCAACTCAGATCCTTGGGCTTGTCCCCAGTTATCCTTGGGCTTGTCCCTAGTTTTCGCCTGTAGCGCACGATGATCCTGGTATAGTTCACGTCTTTGGGACCAGTACTCGCTTTAGGGGCTGATAACCTCATCGTACTGGCTATACCTAGGATCCTACGTATAATGGTAGACGTACCATACATCCGTTCCTAAGGTTTCTAACGTTTTCACGTTAGCTAAGGTTTTGGCATTTTCATGTCACTAAGTTTGGATAGTCGCCAGTGAGGGCCATTCTCCAGTTTACATACGATCCTTGGGCTTGTCCCCAGTTATCCTTCGGGCTTGTCCCCAATGATCCTTTGGGCTTGTCCCCAGTTATCCTTCGGGCTTGTCCCCAGTTATCCTTTGGGCTTGTCCCCAGTTACTAACCTATCTTTTATATTGGCTTAGTCCCAAGTTATATTCCATTTTTCAGATTTTCGAAGTTAAACAATTAAGGATCCTTAATCCTTATTATCCATTAAAGTTTTACTTATGGTTATCCTGATTAAAGGTTAGGATCCTAACTTGGATCCTCAGGTATGATCCTTAACTGTTTTTAATTTCATTCATTATTCATTTGAATAACCCTTAGATCTTGACAACTGGACCCATGATCCTTAAAATGAATTACTTTTTGGAAGTTTTCAACTATAGGATACTTGATCCTGGATCGTATTCTAAACTTCTTAAACATAATTTGGTTAAGCTTTTCTCATAAATATATATCAAAACAATTGGAAATTAAAAGGATAACAACACAAGATAAGCCAAAAAGATTAGAGTTATTTTATTAACAAAGGTCTAAAACCCTTCAAAGTTGTCAAAATTGCCAACCCATGTTTCTACCAGCAAAACGTGGCCCGTCCACATGGGTTGGCAAAGGGTGTCCATTGTTTGTGCGGTCATAGCATGCAGGAAATTAAAAGGCGGCAGGATCACAATGGCTTCATCCCCCAAACAGAGGATCCCTCCACCATTTGTAATCCTACCTATTGTCTGAAGGATCCTGGATCCTTAACCCTAAAACTATTGTTCGAGTTACAGACCATAATTGTTTTAAACATCAACAACCACCAAACAAAAAATTGGGCTCCGGCTATGTCTAGAAGTTTCCTTCATCGCCCAATCCTGCAGCTCAATCCTTCGCTGCACCATCACCACCAGCTCCACTTGCCTCTCCAGCATAATCCTTGCCAGCCTCTCCACCCTCAAGCATCGGGATCTCCTCAGCCTCTTCGTCATCATCAAGCTCTGCCAGCCTCGCCTTCCAACCCTCTACATCCCATGTGCTCTTATTGAAGGCAGGATCCTGAGCCTCCGCAGCCATCTGCAACTGGATCTTATACATGGCTATCGCAGCAGAGACCTTGGCATCCTGGGTGATCTCATGCTTCTCATAATCAAAGTTGATCAGCATTTTGGCAGCATCATCCTTGGTGGCCCGCAGCTCCTTCTCAAGATCAACAATCTTAAGATCCTTCAGCACACCCATTTGTTGGAGGTCAGCGATTTGGCGGTCTTGATCCTCGACGTGGCCAACATAAGTCTCTATCTCAGCAAATTTCTGCAAGGAAAACAAGGCATAACATCAGAAACAAGTGATCCTCAAAACTGTCAGGATAACAAACAGGGGCAGTGATCCTTACCTCATTGACGTAATCCAGAAACTGTTGGCGGAGCAGGGGCAGACCTTGGAGATCCTCGGCTTCAGAGGCCTTCCTCTTCTTTCCTTTACCCCTGATAGGTGCTTTAGGGGCTGAAGCAGTTGGGCTAGTAGCAGGAGTCTTCTTCCTTGAGGATTTGACATTTGTAAGATCATCAATGCCAAACTTTGAAGCAGACTTAGAGGAGTGAAAGGAGTGACCGGGAAAGCTACCCAAGTCTCAGAGATGAAATCACTCAAAGCGGTAGGACTAAAGGACTTAAAAAGAGTATTCGCCGGAAAACAACGACGGATTTTATCGATCTGAGGGTCGGTGAAGCAACACCTCTCGGAGGGGGAATCTTTGATGATCCCTTGACCCTTTTAGGGGCTGTTCTTCTTAGGATCCTTGCAGGGGGAGTTCCGGAGCAACATCTTTTACAGAAGAATAGAAGAAGAAGAAAAACAGAGCAAGAGAGAAGAAGATGAAAAGGAGTTGCTTTGAATTTAAATGCATTCGATCCTATCCCTATTTCTATTTATAATCATGATTGTGCAGGGTTGTCACCTCCGTGACGTCAGACCATAACGGATAGTTCCACCTTAACGGCTATATATCCGTTGAGTTAGTTAGAGATAAGATTCAGCAAAATATAACTCGTTTATATTTCATAAATACTCCTTATATTTTGGGGGCAATTGTTAGGGCTGGATTTTTATGACCTATGATCCTTACATGTGATCCTAACAAGTGATCCTTGTTTCTTTGGCAGATAGTGATCCTCAGAGGAGCTCCAGGATCAGGATCACGGATCATTCCAAGGATCCTCATACTAACGACTGTTCTCTTTGGACTTAATATTATCTTGCAGGAATTACGAGTTGGATCCGGTCTTAGCAACGTAAACAAGGAATCTGTCACGATAATCTCGCACATGCATAATCAAAGATGGACGTTATGGCAAATATGGAAACTCAGCACAATTCAAGGGCGATTATTTAGGCTGAATTTATTTCTATTTCTAAAGGGGTAACGAGCTAGTAGTTAGGTGATTTGCCTAAAATAAAACCACACACACTTGTATAAAAGGCACTCTTGAACATTCGGAAGAAACAACACACTTCTCACACGCTTTAGCATACGATACTATAGTGATCCTTGTACCTAGCTCGTTACCATCCGAAGTTGTAACCATTATTTGTTATATTGAAGTTTGGTGATCGGTAGTTTCCATCACCCGAGGTTTTTTATGCCGGAGATCATTCATTGATCAAGGGCTTTTTCCTCGTACAAATCCTTGTGTCACTTGTGCATTTTACATTTGAGTGATCCTTCACTTTGTTCATCATACCAAGCATCATTCCCCATTTACATAAAGTTTGGTTGCATTATCTTTAAGTGATTTTTGACCAAAACAATAATGGTTCCCAATTTATTGGGAGCAGAACTACTAACTTTTGTGACAGCTGGGGGATTAAGATGATAACATCAACACCAGTCCACCCACAAGCTAATGGTCAAGCAGAATCATCCAACAAGATCATCATCAACAATCTGAAGTAGAAACTTGGATCCAAGAAGGGGAAATGGGCAGAAGAATTACCTTATGTGCTTTGGGCTGATAAGACAACCCCCAAGAATGCTACTGGTCAAACACCATTCTCTTTGGTATTTGGGGCAGAATCAGTGATCCCAACAGAAATGGTGGTTCCAACTGCTAGAACAAGTACCCGTGATCCTGAGGAGAATGATGAAAACCTGGCTCAAGACTTGGATACTATTGAGGAAATCAGGGATCTGGCTAGGATAAGGATGGCTAGCTACCAACAAAGAATGGCTGGTGCTTACAACAAAAATGTCAGGATAAGGAAATTCCAAGTTGGGGATATGGTATTGAGAAAAGCATTCCAGAATACCACCAATCCTGCTGATGGGAAATTGGCACCAAAATGGGAAGACCCTTATTTGATTGAAGCCAAAGCAGGAAAGGGGGCATATAGATTGCTAACCATGGAAGGTAATTTGTTACCAAGAGCCTGGAATGCTGTCCACTTGAAGAAATATTTCATGTGAGCAGGATCCTCCTGACACATATGATCCTTACATTAGAGGTATCCTTGAAGGATCCTTGAGATGTCAATGATCCTTACTCCGGTAATATCCTAATCTTGAACTATTTTATTTTCTTATTTTATTATTTAAGGATAAGGATCATGTATCCTTAATCCTTCTCTCATAAGATTTCGAGTTTTGATAGTCCAGGTATCCTTAGCATACTGTCGACAATCTTCAGAAGCAATTCAGATCCTTGGGTTTAACCCCAGTTGTTTGGGCTTGTCCCCAGTTATCCTTGGGCTTGTCCCCAGTTTCGCCTGTAGCGCACGATGATCCTGGTATAGTTCAAGTCTTTGGGACCAGTACTCGCTTTAGGGGCTGATAATTCCATCGTACTGGCTATACCTAGGATCCTACGTATAATGGTAGACGTACCATACATCCGTTCCTAAGGTTTCTAATGTTTTCACGTTAGCTAAGGTTTTGGCATTATCATGTCACTAAGTTTGGATAGTCGCCAGTAAGGGCCATACTCCAGTTCACCTATGATCCTTGGGCTTGTCCCCAGTTATCCTTTGGGCTTGTCCCCAGTTATCCTTGGGCTTGTCCCCAGTTATCCTTTGGGCTTGTCCACAGTTATCCTTTGGGCTTGTCCCCAGTTATCCTTTGGGCTTGTCCCCAGTTACTAACTTGTCTTTTATATTGGCTCAGTTCCAAGTTATATTCTATTTTCAGGTTTTCGAAGTTAAACAACTAAGGATACCTCAATCCTTGTTATCTACTAAGGTCTTTCTTATGTTTACCCTGGTTACAGTATTAAAGGTAAGGATCCTAACTTGGATTCTCAGGTATGATCCTTAACTATTTTTGATTTTATTCATTATTCATTTGAATAACCCTTATACTTTGACAACTGAACCTATGATCCTTAGAATAAACTACTTTTTGGAAGGTTTCGACTATAGGATATTTGATCCTGGATCATATCCTAAATTTCTTAAACATAATTTGCTTAACTTTTCTTACTCAGACAAGTATAAATCAAAACAATTGAAAGTTTAAAGGATATACAAGGATAACATCACAGGATAAGTCAAAAGTTAAAAGTTTTATTCATTCACAAAAATATTTAACCCTTTAAAGTTGTCAAAATTGCCAACCCACGTTTCTACCAGCAAAACGTGGCCCGTCCACATGGGTTGGCAAAGGGTGTCCATTGTTCATGCGGTCATAGCAGTGCAGGAAATAAAGGTCGGCAGGATAACAAGTGGCTTCATCCCCCAAACAGAGGATCCCTCCACCACCTATTATCCTACCTATTGTTCAAAGGATCATGGATCCTTACCCTAAAAACTATTGTTCAAAGTACAAACCATCAAACTATCCAAACAAACAACCACCAAACAAAAAAAAATTGGGCTCCGGCTAAGTCTCGAAATTTCCATCATCGCCCAATCCTGCAGCTCAATCCTTCGCTGCACCATCACCACCAGCTCCGCTTGCCTCACCACCTTGGTCCTTGCCAGTGCCTCCACCCTCAAGCATCGGGATCTCCTCATCCTCTTCATCATCCTCCAGTTCAGCCAGCCTAGCCTTCCAGCCTTCGACATCCCAGGTGCTCTTATCAAAAGCAGGATCCTGAGCTTCCATGGCCATTTGCAGCTGGATCTTGTACATAGCTATTGCGGCAGAGACCTTGGCATCCTGGGTGATCTCGTGCTTCTCATAGTCAAAGTTGATCAGCATCTTGGCAACATCATTCTTGGTGGCCTGGAGCTCCTTCTGAAGATCGGCTATCTTGAGATCCTTCAACACCCCAACCTGTTGAAGGTCAGCAATCTGGCGATCCTGATCCTCAACATGGCCAACATATGTCTCTATCTCAGCAAATTTCTACAAGGAAGACAAAGAATGATGTCAGAAGCCAAGTGATCCTTAGACTAGCAGGATACACAAGCAGGGACAGTGATCCTTACCTCGTTGATGTAATCCAGACACTGTTGGTGGAGCAGGGGCAGACCTTGCAAATCCTCAGCTTTAGAGGCCTTTCTCTTCTTGCCTCCCTTTCCCCTGATAGGTGCTTTAGGGGCCGAAGCAGTTGGGCTAGCAGCAGGAGTCTTCTTCTTAGAGGATTTGACGTTAGTAAGATCAGTGATGCCGAACTTTGAGGAAGATTTGGTGGATTTTCCAGCGCCTGCACAACCAAAACAAGATAAGTATCTTAATTTTATCTGACTCTCATTATATAAATACTCCTTAAATAAGGATACTTACTTGACATTGTGACAGAAGCAGAGGATACTTCCTAAGAATCCTGGGTGGTGATCTTGAAAGTTCTTATTTCAGGATCAAGCTTCTTAAAGGCCAAGAGTCTCTCTTTTGCAGCAGGAGTCAACTTAAGATGTGAAACGGAGATAGCTGCACAACAAGAAAACAACAGAATATCAGTGATCTTTATACTAAAGGATAAGTTCTACGGTGATCCTTCCCAGGATCCTCTATCCTACCATGGGTTGCCCACTTCTTGGGCAAATCCTTCCCATCAGGGATGGTATCTCTCCTTACAAAAAAGAACCGCCGCTTCCAGTTGGTGTCATTCTTGGTAGCCTTGAAGATCGGATGCTCCTCCCCAGGTCTACGTTTGAACAGATAACGATGGGAACCAAAGGTGGTCAGATCGTACAGCTCACCTAACTCGGCCATACCTAAGTCTATCCCTCTTGCTCGATGATCCTCTCAAGGGTATACAAAACCCTCCAGATCATCGGCATAGCCTGGATATAGGATATGCCGGTCAAAGAGAAGAAGGCCTGGGTGAAGGCTGGAAAGGGATACGTGTAACCTATGGCAAACGGGGTCACATGAAAGGCAACCCATGAATCGGAGGTATGATCACTCAGGGCAGAAGGATCATAGGCTCTGAACACAATATTTGAAGGGGCTTTCCTTCTGAAGATCCTTGGCAGGAGAATTCCGGAGCAACATTTTGAACGAAATAGATACAAGAAGAAAAACGGAGCAAACAAGAGAGAAGATGAAGGGGAATACCTGTTCAATCCTCTGGTTGCGGTTATAAAGGGAGAAGTTCTTGATTTTAAATGCAAACGATCCTATCCCTATCTCTATTTATAATCATGATTTGTGCAGGGCTGTCACATCCGTGACGTCAGGATTGCAACGGATAGTTCGTTCACAACGGCTATATATCCGTTGAGTTAGTTACAGATAAGATCAGCAAAATATAACTCGTTAATATTATATAATTACTCCTTCTATTTTGGGGGCAATTGTTAGGGCAGGATTTTTAATGACTTGTGATCCTTACCTAATATCCTAATAATGATCCTTGTTTCTGTGGCAGATAGTGATCCTCAGAAGAACTTCAGGATCAGGATAATGGATCATCCTAAGGATCCTCATACTAACGATTGTTCTCTTTGAATTTAATGTTGTTTGCAGGAATTACGAGTTGGACCTGGTCTTGGAAACGTTATTAAGGAATCTTTCACGCTAGTTTCGCACATGCATAACCAGAAATAGACGTTGTGGAGAATATGGAAACTTAGCACAAATTACGGGCAATTAGTTAGGCTAAATTTACTTCTGTTTCTAAAGGGGTAACGAGCTAGTAGTTAGGTGACTTACCTAAATTCAACCACACACACTTATATAAAGGGCACTATCAAGCACTCGGAGGACACGACACATTTCTTACACGCTCTAGCATACTACACCATAGTGATCCTTGTACCTAGCTCGTTATCATCCGAAGTTGTAAACATTGTTTATTATATTTAAGTTTGGTGATCGGTAGTTTCCATCACCCGAGGTTTTTTATGCCGGAGATCATTCTTTGATCAAGGGCTTTTTCCTCGTATAAATCTTTGTGTCGCTTGTGCAGTTTACATATAAGTGATCCTTTTCTTTATTCATCATTACAAGCATCATTCCCCGTTAACAGAGAGTTTGGTTGCATTATCCTTGTGTGATTTTTGACCAAAACACTTGTGTACATGGTATGTAGTAGCGAAATCAGTGAACCTATATAAGGGTTTGTAGGAGCGAAATCAATAGCATAGTTCTAGGTGTTTTCTTCCGGTAAGCCACGAAGTGCTGCCGAAGTGTTGTCAGAGCTTGTAATCGTTACAGTGATCAATAATACAACAGTTAAAAGTGAATACGGCTGAGATCGCACCAGAGCATTAGTTTCCGCCTCTTGTTTTGGATAGGAATTCTTCTGATCGACTCATTCAAGGCCGAAAACGATCCTACAAGTGGTATCAGAGCTCAGGAGGAAGAGTTCTTGCCATTTCAGCTGCATATTCTGATTTTCTACACCTTCTTTGTCATTTTTGAAAATTTTTCTCGATAAAACCAGCTCAATTTCACACACAGCACTCGTAATCATGTATTAATAAACTGTCACACCCCCAAATTCCACCTGCGGAGTATCACCGCTTGGGAGCGTTACTGACCAGGATCAAGCCACCAATCATATCGAACACATCATTTAATAACAAAAGTAGATAATGTAATTCAACACGACATGATCGATGTTCAAAACCAAACATTGTTTAAGTAGCGGAAGCATGTAAGTAAACCCAACATAAATAATAATGTATGAAAAGTCGTAAGTGTTTAATTAATCATTCATGATCCATGCTCCACAACGACCTGCTCCTCCCTGTGCAAGCTCCATATATCTAACGACCTGCAAGGCATGTAACAGAGGATCAACAACTAGTTGAGCGAGTTCACAGTTTATAGTTCAGTAATTGTAGTAGTATAGTAAGCCGTGTATTTGTTCGTTATGTCATGTATCGTATTAGTTCGTATCGCGGCCCTCTAGGCATGTATGCGAAGATTAAGTAAAGTTCTCAAGTATTCTAGACTAGGTATATTTGTATCGCGGCCACCCTGGCATGTGTGCGAAGTTTTAGTATATAGTTCGCAGCCTTTCTAGGCATGTGTGCGAAGATCAGTCATAATATCGCGGCCAACCCTGGCGTGTATGCGAAGATCAGTTCAATTAGTATCACTAGTCTAGCAGTATCTTAACCAATCACCTTCCTCACCCGAGGATCATATCACTACGTTCCATTATAGATAAGTACCAGTAAATAATCAAATCCCATTCCCACCCTGGGAACCCCATGCCTTGGCTGTGTGAACTCACCTTGGTTTGCTCGGTATGCTAGGTTATGCACTCACAAGTAATCAGTCAAGTCCTATTGTATGCACGTGTAATAAATCAGTTTTTCGTTCGTAACAAATCTTGCACACAAATCTAATGTCACATTGTGTTTGGCAATTATTCATCATGCGGCATTTAAGTAGTCAGTCAAATCCATATAGTTTCATACTTGACAGGATAATCAGGCAGTTAACATGCTCTACCAGGTAAACACATTAAACAGGGTTACAGTCATATCTTAACAGATGAAATCATGAGTTAACATACAATGCATGGCCTCATATTAATCATACGCAAAATAGACAGGGCCTTGCCCTTCTTAAAACTCAGACAAGTGTGGGGGGCTTCCCCTGTTTACAAGTCGGACAATATATCTCCTCACAAAGCTCGGATAACAGTTATGATATCAAAACTCGGTCATGTTATCACATTAATAAAGCTCGGACATGTTATCACATTAATAAACTCGGACCTATGAAAGCTTTAAACGTCGGATAGGCTTCAAGCCTTATGAAACTCGGACAAGAAGTGGGTTCAGAAAGTCGGACCAAGGGTATGGTGCCCCCTTCACAACCTCGGACTCCCCAAGTCCTATTAAAAGTCGGACATGGGCAAAGCCCCCTTAAAACTCGGACATAGGTGTTGGGGGAGTTAAAAACTCGGATCACATGCTAAAGTCGGACCCATTGTTCATTGTCCAAAGCTCGGACACTCTACAATCAAGAACTCGGACTTCTAACATCCTAAGAAACTCGGACACACTACAAGCTTAAAGGTCGGACATGCTTTTGCTTTAAAATTCGGACCATATGTGTTTAATGAAAAGCTCGGACCTCTTTATCATTCAAGAAGTTCGGACATGGCTAAGGTTTAAAAGTCGGACATGATGTTAACTCACAAAACTCGGATATTCATCACACATAAGGAATTCGGACCCTATGTTTATAACATAAACTCGGATATAAATGTTTTCATTACAAACTCAGACAAAACATATGTTTATAAACTTCGGACCTTTATGCTTTACCCAAAACTCAGACAAGAGTATCCAATAAAACTCTGACTAAAAGCAACATACATACGAATGTTCAAGTTCGACGTGATTATATAAGTTACGTTCTTATATACAATCAAAACCCTAATTCACATTACAGAAATCATAAGCAGTCAATCTATGATTACAATAACTATCATAAAACGAACGATCCATCAAGCATACAACTAATCATCATCGTCATCACAGTAATTCAGAATCAAATCAATAATCACAGCCTATCACATAAAGAACTAGGGTTTTAACATCAATCAATCAATCAACAATTAACATCAAACAATGATTAAACAATTACCTTGATTGATTCTAGATGGATTGGAAAATTAAACTTGTTGCAAAAGACTTGTGAAGCCAAGAATGATGAGAAGATGATTGTAGAGAGGATTAGGGAATGTGAGGGTACGTGTTTTGATTCTTGTGATGATTAGTGAATGATTAGGAAAAGAGATTAGGGTTAAGTATCTCTAGGATTTCACTAATTACCCTCTACCTCCCTAAGTATCATAATTTACACATGTACACCATCTCGTAACAATTTCACAGTTTCACCCCCAAGTTCATATTTTTACCAAGTCTTTCACAACTAACAAACAACCATGCACAATCACACAATACGATTCATTGCATCAAGACGTGTATAATTCCATAGCAATTAATTGTGCAAATAATCAACTAAACAATACAAGAACGTGCAATAAATGCGAAATAGAAATCTTGGAAATTCGAGTTGTCACATTATCCCCAACTTAAAAGAAATTACGTCTCGAAATTTGGTACGCACTCACTGAGGAAGCTAGGTAAGCTGTATTGTTCACTAGTTTTCCTGGGGTGTCACATCATCCCCCCGTTGATTTGGAATTTCGTCCCGAAATTCCGCAGTAGTAGCTTCAGTCTTAGTAGTGGATGCATTGGTTTCGAATAACTGGGGGTACTTTTCTTTCATTTGGTCTTCGCGTTCCCAGGTGTACTCTGGGCCACGTCGGGAGTTCCAACGAACTCGAACAAGAGGGATTCTCTTGCTTTTGAGGACCTTAACATCCCGGTCCGTGATTTCAACTGGCTCCTCGACGAACTGCAACCGCTCGTCGATAGTGAGTTCCTTAAAAGGAACTATGAGGGTCTCATCTGACAGGCACTTCTTCAGATTCGACACGTGAAATACGTTGTGAACTGCACCGAGTTCAGCTGGTAGGTTTAGCTTGTAGGCCACTTTGCCTATTTTCTCAATGATCTCGAACGGTCCAACATACCGTGGATTGAGCTTGCCTCGTTTACCAAATCGAACCACACCCTTCCAGGGTGAGACTTTTAGTAAAACCCGGTCCCCGACCTGAAATTCCAAAGGCTTCCTACGCTTGTCCGCGTATGCTTTTTGACGGTCGCGTGCTGCCGCCATGCGTTGTCGTATCTGTGCAATCTTTTCCGTGGGGTCCACTACAATCTCTGGACCCGTGATCTGACTATCCCCCACCTCTGCCCAACAGAGAGGTGACCGACATTTACGTCCGTACAATGCCTCGAATGGAGCGGCTTTTATGCTGGTGTGGTAACTGTTATTGTACGAAAACTCCACTAACGGGAGGTGCTTTTCCCAGCTGTTGCCGAAATCAATAACACATGCCCGAAGCATGTCTTCAAGAGTCTGGATCGTTCGCTCAGACTGCCCATCCGTCTGAGGATGATACGCCATGCTCATGTCTAACCGTGAGCCAAAAGATTTGTGCATCGCTTGCCATAACTCTGACGTGAATCGTGCATCCCGATCTGAAATGATAGAGGTGGGCACCCCGTGCCTCGAGACAACTTCTTTAAGATAAACGTCTGCGAGGGTGGAGAACTTATCCGTTTCCTTAATAGCCAGGAAGTGTGCAGACTTGGTGAGTCGATCTACGATCACCCATATAGTATCATTCCCACGCTGGGATCTGGGTAGGCCTGTAACAAAATCCATGGAAATTTCTTCCCATTTCCATTGCGGTATCTTGGGCTGCTGAAGTAGGCCCGCTGGTTTTTGATACTCCACTTTGACTTTTGCACATGTCAAACATTTGCCGACGTAGGTTGCAATGTGGGCCTTCATGCTAGGCCACTAGTATGTAGTTCTGATGTCGTGGTACATTTTATCCGACCCTGGATGTACCGAGTAACGAGACTTGTGAGCTTCGTCCATTACAAGTTCCCGTAAGCCGCCATAAAGTGGGACCCAAGTACGCCCCGTTACATAGTATGCGCCGTCTTCCTTTTGTTCCATTCGTTGCCTTGAGCCGCGTAAAGCTTCAGCTTTGACGTTTTCAGGCTTTAATGCTTCCATCTGAGCAGTTCGTATTTGTGCAGGAAGACTGGACTGAATAGTGAGCTGCAAGGCTCGTACGCGTCTAGGTAGAGTGTCCTTTCGACTGAGAGCGTCGGCCACAACATTGGCTTTGCCTGGATGATACTTAATAGCGCATTCGGAATCGTTAAGCAGTTCGACCCATCGTCGTTGACGCATGTTCAATTCCTTCTGCTTGAAGATATGCTCGAGACTCCTGTGATCGGTGTAAATTGTGCACTTGGTACCGTACAGGTAGTGTCGCCATATCTTAAGTGCAAAAACAACAGCTCCCAGCTCTAAATCGTGCGTCGTGTAGTTCCGTTCGTGAACTTTGAGTTGACGAGAAGCGTAGGTAATAACTTTATCCCGCTGCATCAATACACAACCAAGCCACTGTATCGACGCGTCACAATAGACTACAAAATCGTCCGTGCCCTCTGGCAATGAGAGAATAGGTGCGCTGCAAAGCCTATCCTTTAAGTACTGAAAAGCCGTTTCCTGGGAATCTCCCCAACGGTAGGTGACACCTTTCTGTGTCAGCATAGTAAGCGGCTGCGCGATCTTCGAAAAGTCTTTGATGAATCGCCTGTAATACCCCGCCAAACCCAAGAATTGGCGTATTTCTGTTGGTGTACGCGGTGCAGGCCAGTTCCTGATCGAATCTACCTTGGATGGATCGACATGAATCCCATCCCTATTAACCACATGGCCTAAGAAGTGGACTACACGAAGCCAGAAGTCACATTTAGAAAACTTGGCATACAATTGCTCCTTTCGAAGAAGTTCCAAGATAAGACGTAAGTGCTGCTCGTGTTCCTCCTGACTCTTAGAGTAGATCAGAATATCGTCGATGAAGACAATGACGAACTTGTCAAGATAGGGTTTGCACACCCTGTTCATAAGATCCATGAATACTGCAGGCGCGTTCGTAAGCCCGAAAGGCATGACTAGAAACTCGTAATGGCCGTAGCGAGTTCTGAATGCTGTTTTGGAGACGTCCTCCTCGCGGACTCTCAGCTGATGATACCCGGACCTCAGATCAATCTTGGAGTAGTAACTCGACCCTTGCAACTGGTCGAATAAGTCGTCTATGCGTGGAAGAGGATAACGGTTCTTCACTGTGACCTTGTTCAGTTCGCGGTAGTCTATGCACATTCTGAAAGTGCCATCCTTCTTTTTCACAAACAGTACTGGAGCTCCCCAAGGCGAAGAGCTTGGACGAATAAAGCCCTTATCCAAGAGCTCTTGTAGTTGCTTTGACAGTTCCTCTAGTTTAGTTGGAGCTAATCGATACGGTGCGCGAGCTATAGGTGCTGCTCCTGGAGCTAGCTCGACTTGGAATTCGACCTGACGATGAGGCGGTAGACTAGGTAAATCTTCAGGAAACACTTGAGGAAATTCGCGTACAACTGGAATATCCTCTATTCTTTTCTCTTTCGAAGTTGCATCAGTAACAAGTGCCAAAATGGCAGTGTGACCCTTTCGCAAACATTTCTGAGCCTTCAAGAAAGAGATGATGCCAACCACAGCACCACTCTTGTCGCCTTGAACTTCGAGAGGTTCCTTACCCGAACGAGGAATGCGAATGATCTTCTCTTTACATAGGATCTCTGCCTGCTGTTTGGATAACCAATCCATGCCGATGACTATGTCGAAACTACCCAGAACTATAGGAATAAGATCAATCGAGAAGGTCTGACCCGCTAGAACCATGTTACAACCCTTGACTACATGCGTGGCTTCTACACTTTTACCATTTGCTAGTTCTACGACATGTTTGGTGTTTAGGGGTGTTGGTGTACGTTTTAACAATTTACTCATTTTCAAAGACATATAACTCGTATCCGCACCTGAATCAAACAAAACAGTAACATAAATATCGTCGAGAAGAAACTTACCCATAACGACGTTGGGATCATTTCTGGCATCACCCTGCCCCAACACGAATGCACGACCCCTTGCTTCGTTGCCGTTGTTGTTCCCACCATTGTTGTTGTTGTTGCCATTTCCTTGATTGTTGTTATTGTTGTTGTTGCGGTTCTGGTTTAACTGGGGACAATCACGCTTGAAATGACCTTCAGCCCCGCACTGGAAACATCCCCTGTTGCCCCGCTGATGCTGCTGCTGATGTTGGTTCTGTGGAGCTGGTGGTGGGTGTTGCTGATTCTGGTTTGCAGGTTGTGAACTCCTGCAGTCTTTAGCTTCATGCCCTAACTTGAGACATCTCTGACAACGCTCCTTACGACACCGCCCGCTGTGGTGTCTGTTGCACTTATTACACAGTGGGTGAATTCCCCGATATCCACCCTGCCCCTGACTGCCAGATGATTGCTGACTCGGATTCTGGTAGTCATTTGTCTTGCGCTGCTGAGACTGAACAGATACTGATCCCTTGCTGGAATCCCCCTCCCATTTTCTCTTGTTGTCACTGGGAGTAGCAGAAATAGTGACAGCAGTAGTGGTAGCGCTGATGCGTTTTGGCAGCTTATTCTGTTCCACTGCCTGACCCGTAATACGATGAGCAAGGCGCTGAATAGCCTGGATATTATCAAGATTAGCCGATGTCACATGGCTCTGGATCTCTGGCGCTAACCCCTTGAGATACAACTCAATGCGCTTGACTGGAAGGTCCACCATAGTTGGGCATAGCACGGCCAGCTCATTCGACCGTTTGGTATAAGCTTCGATCTCTGACCCAACCATTTTCAAGTGATACAGTTCATCTTCCAGCTTGTGAATGTCTTCACGAGTGCAGTATTCCCTTTTGATCAATTCCTTGAAATCATTCCAAGGGGTGGCGTTAGCAGCTGCCAACCCTAGGATCTGTACTTGCGCGTTCCACCAAGTCAACGCGATTCCTTCCAAAGTACCAGTGGCGTACTTGACCCTGCGAGCCTTAGGGCATTCACACATTTCGAACACAGATTCTAGCTTCTCAAACCAATGGAGGAGTCCCACTGCCCCCTCGGTGCCACTGAATGAGCTCGGACGACAGTCCATGAAGTTCTTGAAAGTGCAGACGGGCTGCTGAGCGTGTTGACCTATTGTGTACGAATAGGACAAAGTTAAATACAAGAGTTAATGTAGGATCTAAAGATCCTAGTGTGAGTCTAAACTGCAGGGTATACTACCTGCTTGAGCAGCTGCAAGTGCCGCAGCAACTTGTTCATTAACGAAAGCCGTCAACTGAGCTTGTGTCATGTTAATTCGTCCGGCCATTGATCTTCACATCAAAGGCAACATAAGTGAGAAAGGTTCGCGAATAGTGCAATAACAGAAGAGTGTAAGCACATAGGTGTTCCCAAGCAATAACAAGTAGTGAGCAAAGTAATGTAAGCATACTACGAGCAAAGTTCTACGCAATTCTAGCATGTAGGCAATAAACATAAACATTATTACGTAGGATGTTGAGTCTTGCACGTGGAGCGAAGCGTCGTTGTGGATCGTTGAGAGCACTGTTCTGGTTATAGTCTGGTTTTAATAAAAACGTTTTCCCATATTAAAACCAAGTTCTCTATAACCAATGGCTCTAATACCAATCTGTTACACCCCCAAATTCCACCTGCAGAGTATCACCGCTTGGGAGCGTGACTGACCAGGATCAAGCCACCAATCATATCGAACACAACATTTAATAACAAAAGTAGATAATGTAATTCAACACGACATGATCGATGTTCAAAACCAAACATTGTTTAAGTAGCGGAAGCATGTAAGTAAACCCAACATAAATAATAATGTATGAAAAGTCGTAAGTGTTTAATTAATCATTCATGATCCATGCTCCACAACGACCTGCTCCTCCCTGTGCAAGCTCCATATATCTAACGACCTGCAAGGCATGTAACAGAGGATCAACAACTAGTTGAGCGAGTTCACAGTTTATAGTTCAGTAATTGTAGTAGTATAGTAAGCCGTGTATTTGTTCGTTATGTCATGTATCGTATTAGTTCGTATCGCGGCCCTCTAGGCATGTATGCGAAGATTAAGTAAAGTTCTCAAGTATTCTAGACTAGGTATATTTGTATCGCGGCCACCCTGGCATGTGTGCGAAGTTTTAGTATATAGTTCGCAGCCTTTCTAGGCATGTGTGCGAAGATCAGTCATAATATCGCGGCCAACCCTGGCGTGTATGCGAAGATCAGTTTAATTAGTATCACTAGTCTAGCAGTATCTTAACCAATCACCTTCCTCACCCGAGGATCATATCACTACGTTCCATTATAGATAAGTACCAGTAAATAATCAAATCCCATTCCCACCCTGGGAACCCCATGCCTTGGCTGTGTGAACTCACCTTGGTTTGCTCGGTATGCTAGGTTATGCACTCACAAGTAATCAGTCAAGTCCTATTGTATGCACGTGTAATAAATCAGTTTTTCGTTCGTAACAAATCTTGCACACAAATATAATGTCACATTGTGTTTGGCAATTATTCATCATGCGGCATTTAAGTAGTCAGTCAAATCCATATAGTTTCATACTTGACAGGATAATCAGGCAGTTAACATGCTCTACCAGGTAAACACATTAAACAGGGTTACATATTAGTCATACGCAAAATAGACAGGGCCTTGCCCTTCTTAAAACTCAGACAAGTGTGGGGGGCTTCCCCTGTTTACAAGTCGGACAATATATCTCCTCACAAAGCTCGGATAACAGTTATGATATCAAAACTCGGTCATGTTATCACATTAATAAAGCTCGGACATGTTATCACATTAATAAACTCGGACCTATGAAAGCTTTAAACGTCGGATAGGCTTCAAGCCTTATGAAACTCGGACAAGAAGTGGGTTCAGAAAGTCGGACCAAGGGTATGGTGCCCCCTTCACAACCTCGGACTCCCCAAGTCCTATTAAAAGTCGGACATGGGCAAAGCCCCCTTAAAACTCGGATATGGGTGTTGGGGGAGTTAAAAACTCGGATCACATGCTAAAGTCGGACCCCTTGTTCATTGTCCAAAGCTCGGACACACTACAATCAAGAACTCGGACTTCTAACATCCTAAGAAACTCGGACACACTACAAGCTTAAAGGTCGGACATGCTTTTGCTTTAAAATTCGGACCATATGTGTTTAATGAAAAGCTCGGACCTCCTTATCATTCAAGAAGTTCGGACATGGCTAAGGTTTAAAAGTCGGACATGATGTTAACTCACAAAACTGGGATATTCATCACACATAAGGAATTCGGACCCTATGTTTATAACATAAACTCGGATCTAAATGTTTTCATTACAAACTCAGACAAAACATATGTTTATAAACTTCGGACCTTTATGCTTTACCCAAAACTCAGACAAGAGTATCCAATAAAACTCTGACTAAAAGCAACATACATACGAATGTTCAAGTTCGACGTGATTATATCAGTTACGTTCTTATATACAATCAAAACCCTAATTCACATTACAGAAATCATAAGCAGTCAATCTATGATTACAATAACTATCATAAAACGAACGATCCATCAAGCATACAACTAATCATCATCGTCATCACAGTAATTCAGAATCAAATCAATAATCACAGCCTATCACATAAAGAACTAGGGTTTTAACATCAATCAATCAATCAACAATTAACATCAAACAATGATTAAACAATTACCTTGATTGATTCTAGATGGATTGGAAAATTAAACTTGTTGCAAAAGACTTGTGAAGCCAAGAATGATGAGAAGATGATCGTAGAGAGGATTAGGGAATGTGAGGGTACGTGTTTTGATTCTTGTGATGATTAGTGAATGATTAGGAAAAGAGATTAGGGTTAAGTATCTCTAGGATTTCACTAATTACCCTCTACGTCCCTAAGTATCATAATTTACACACGTACACCATCTCGTAACAATTTCACAGTTTCACCACCAAGTTCATATTTTTACCAAGTCTTTCACAACTAACAAACAACCATGCACAATCACACAATACGATTCATTGCATCAAGACGTGTATAATTCCATAGCAATTAATTTTGCAAATAATCAAATAAACAATACAAGAACGTGCAATAAATGCGAAATAGAAATCTTGGAAATTCGAGTTGTCACATTATCCCCAACTTAAAAGAAATTTCGTCCCGAAATTTGGTACGCACTCACTGAGGAAGCTAGGTAAGCTGTATTGTTCACTGGTTTTCCTGGGGTGTCACATAAACCCTTTAGAGTTTCAAAGCTAAAATCGACCTAAAACTTAGTATTTTTGAGGTTTCGCTCGTGGTGACTCGTGAAAATGATGACGTCATGATAATTTCGCTCGTAGTTGACATCTGATTTCGCTCAAAATCACAGATTAGTTGGTATTTCGCTCCAAAGTTCAAGCAGGTTTCGCTTCAAAAGCACATTTAAGTGATTTCGCTCGAGTGTTATTTTCTAATTTCGCTCCTGTGGACAATTTAAGTGTTAATTTCGCTCCAAGGGTACAAGAGTTGATTTTGCTCAAAAGGCTTATTGTAATTTCGCTCCAAGTTGATCTAACAGTTAATTTCGCTCCAAGTTCAGTTGGTGACTTCGCTCATAAGATCAATTGTTGATTTCGCTCAAACAGCACTTGGGATTTCGCTCCAAACCCTAATTTTGTCTAAACTTGGAATTTGTGAACTTTTGGACAATTGAACAATGGACAACGAATTCTATAATGCCTTTGCTAGTCCGATTACAATCACACAGAATGCTTTGCTTGAAAACAAAACCGGGACTTCTCAGAAGCCACGTAGGCTCATGGATATTGATGATTACAATGCATGGTCCGAACGGTTTGGTAATTGGGTTGAAGCTTATCATTTGGATGCTTGGGAACACACTGAAGAGCCGTATATTAGGCCCACAAGGAATAATAATCAGTTAACAATTAGAGAAATGAGTAATGAAGATAAAAAGAAATATAGAGATGAGAAATTGATGGTGAGTCTGCTTCAGCAAGCTATAAAAGAAGATATTTTGATACTGCTTCAACATGATGGAACTGCTTATTCAATTTGGATAGAATTGGAAGCAAAATTTGTTGGAAGCGATGATATGCTCAAAAACAAAATGTCTCTCATGAAGAAAGAATTTTATCTGTTTCGTGGTTTAAAATCCGAGAACACCAAGCAAATTATCGAGAGATATTGTAACTTGGTGAGAAATATGTCGAAACTTGGTATTCAAAAGGATACTGATGAATTGATTGAAAAACTTGCAGATGCGCTACCTCATGAAATCTGGGGAACTTTTCTGATGATGCTAAGATCCAACAGAAAAGATTATAAAAAGTTGACACTGGGAGATTTCATCAAACACCTGGAAGCTCAAGAGATGGAGCAGAGGAAGATCGCCAGGATGAAGAATTATGATGGAGAACAGGACATCAGCTTGTATTACAAGAGTGGTGTTACTGGAACGACAAATCTTTCTCCAAAAGTTGAAACTGCTTTCAGTGTAAAAGACTCTTCTGAAAAGAAATCTCAGGGATCAAGCAGCACAAGATTTTCATCATTCGATCCAAACATTTCTGCAACAAAGAATGGAAGAAAACTTCAATGCAATATTGTATTAAATCTTGAGAGTGATCAAGATTATTCTGAGGAAGTTGCAAAAAATCAAATGTCTTTGTTGGGAATGGTGTTGGAATCATATAGTAGTTTTGTGGCCGGAAAGATCGGTAATCCAATGCTCACGAAAGAGGATTATGATCAAATTGATGCCGAGGAAATGGAGTTAATGGACATTAAATGGTGCATGGCTAGTGTATTGAGACGGGCTGAGAAGTTTAAACAAATTACGGGAAGAGATGATTTTCGTGATGCAAATGTTTCAACTTTAGGCTTTGATAAATCTAAAGTTACTTGTTTTCGTTGCAGGGAAAAGGGGCATTTCAAGAGGGAATGCACAAATCGTGAAGCTAGTGGAGCCCAGAATCCTTTCGGAAACAATGATTATCACAAAAAGGCGATTTATCATCAAGTCATGCCACAACCATATCAACAGCAACAACAAGCACCACATCAGGCACAAACGACACATGGAAGGGTGATTGAAGATACAAAGAGAGCTTGTTTGGGAAAATATGATAATTTTAGCTGGGATAAATATTTTCCAACGAACAGCAAAGTGTGTTTGGCAGAACAAGATGATGAAAAATTGGCTGAAGGTTTCTGTTGGGACAATTTTTGCCCAGATCAAGAATACATGGCCAAAGAGATGTCCAAAGACACTTCAAATGTTAAAGCTTTCATTGCAAATGCCTATGATCTGAAATGGGCAGAAAAATACAGAAAAGTCAGAGAAGCTGCTGAAGAAAGACAGAGAAAGATTGAAGAAGAGGAAGAAGAGGAAGAAGAGGAAGAGAGAATAAAAGCGGAAGCTGAATCCGAGAGAAAGAGAAGGAATAAATTTTTACAGTCAAACAGAACAGTCAAAGACGTTCCTGAATTTGAGATCAAAGTTGATGCTGAACCAGTCAAAGTTCCAGAAAAGTGTTTAAACTGTGATTCTTTAATCAAGCAGCACAATGAATTACTACACAACATAAACAGATTAAAAGAATCATATGATACAATGAACAGAGAAATCAACAAGTACACTGATTCCAACTGTGAACAAGCTGTAGCAATGAACAAACTGAAGGGAGCTTACATAAGGCAGCTTGATGATGTCAACTTCTACATAAAGAAGTGTGCTGAGCTGGAACTGAAGCTGGCAACACAGAAAATAGAAACTGAGAGAGGTAGCAATTTATTGCATAGTTACTCATGTTCTACTTTTGTTGTTGACAGGATCTATCCGATCGTGGAGGAATTGAAGACGTTTGAAGGAGTAAAGACTTCAGAAGAAAAGAAATCCGTGACAGAAGAGGAAGATAAAGTGAAGATTTCTGGTAAGAAACGGAGTGTTATCTATCACAGATGTCCGCCCCTGGTCGAAAATGGATATTCACCTCGAAATCCAAATTCAGAAAGAGTCAAAAAGGCAATAAACTTACAATGGGAGTCTGCGCCGTCGGATAACTTGCCAGAAAATATTGATGTCACGTACACGTCATCCGACACTGATCATGAGTCAAAGTTGATAAAAAGTGTGGTCGATCAGGTGTTAGATAAAGATGACTGTGAGGAGTCAAAACCGGAGTCCAAATCCGAGTCAAAGTCTGAGTCCGATGCGTCAAAGTCAACAATCAAAAAGGACAAACGGGTTTATGATAAAGAGTTTTTACTATCAAAATCTAACTTGAATGATGAAAGATTCAAAGTGGCATATACTTTGAAAGATTGTCAAATTATATTCTGATGAAGTTTTTCCAATAAGAAGTGTCAGATTTGAAATGATTCAAAAGGTTTTCAAAATTACAGAAATTAATATTTCTGTAATAAAAGATTTAAATCTTACTGGAAAACCTAAACAATACACTTCAAGAGAGCAACAAAGAATTAACAAGAAAATGGGTTACAGTTGTGGGTATAGTTTCCAAAAGAAACCAAACCATAATCGTAATTTCAAAAAGAAAGGATTAGGTTTTAATCAACCGAAAAACTATAAAAATGAAAAAGTTTATAAACCAAAAACTGTGTTTGTTTCAGGAAAAACATCAGAAGCTGAGAAAGCAGACAAATCAAGAATTCCTTGCCAAGAAGCAAGAAGAGTTGAAGAAGAATGATGTTCAGAAAAAGATTGAAAAGAGAACCTGTTTTCAGTGTAAAACTGTTGGTCATGTAGCTAGGGACTGTCCGAAGACATTCAAACCAAAACAAGAAGTCTCTGGTAAACTGAAAGAGAAAGTTGTTGAGAAAACTGAACTTTCAACCCGAAAGTTTACTGGCTTTGAAAATTCAATCTTTGAAAAGGGAGAATGTTCAAAGAGTGCTTTGAAAAGAAAAGAAAATATAAAAAATCAAAAATGGGTTGTGAAAGGTTCAGGTAACAATTCTGGTGATGAATCTGATTCCACAAAATCAGAGGAGCCGCGTGTTGATAGAAAGGTTGAAAGATCAGTTCCAACTATGAACGATGAAAATTTTCCACCATTGCATGCTGAAAATTTTATGAAGAAAGTTGGAAAAACAGAAATTTCAAATCAATTTTATTCTGACAAGAAGAAATTTGATGTTGAAAAGACTTTCAACGGAAATGTGAAACGTATCTTTGGACAAATGGTCAATGGTAAGGCCAAAAGTGTCAAAGAATTTTATGCTTCTAAAAGACGTGTTCACAAGTCTGTTGAAAGAAAAGATGAAGAAGAAGTTGTTGTTACACCCAAGGAAGGTCAGGCTTGGGTGAATATATTTTTCAAAGAGTAAACACCTGAATTGCCGGAGCTCCCAAGTTGGTGATCGCGGAGCATGAATCAGCATCATTCTTTAAAATGCTTATAAAATTTGTTTTGAAAAGCAGGAATTGCCGGAACTCCTAGGTTTGTAAGCGTGGAGTAGGAATCGGCACCTTGAGAATTCAACCAACATATGGTAATTGGTTGACAAACATGTTTGAAATGTTTAATTGTTAATCCTACAAGTGGTCCAATCATTGTTTGTACTTGTGGTTATTCAAGGTCTAATTTGAACTTGAATTAACTATCATTCATAAGATTGGTAAACAATGTGATGAAATGACCCCAAAACCTACAAATGGTTGATAAACGAACTTATTTTCTGGAAAAACCATTCTGATTAAAACAAACTTAAGTGTTTTGAAATTTTAATGGGAAAATAGTTTGTTGTGAGGGGGAGTTCTGATTGTTTATGCCAAGCGGATGGAAATTTGAGGCAATTCAATATCAGTTGTCATATTCTGTACAGTTTGTTTTCATTTTTGTTAAATGTTTTTGAATTTTAGGGGGAGTAAGAAATTTTCAGAAAATCCAAAAACATTAGAAAATTCGAAAAACCAAGAACATGATAAAACTGAAAAATGAGTTTCTGTTACATAAAAGAGGAGATGATAGTACATCAGTGGACTATCACAACACGCTAAAGATATGTAAAGTCGAAATGTAATAAACAATCTCACTGTGGATGTGTCAGTAGGTTTTTACACATTTAGTAAACTGTAACGAGATATAAACCTAAATTCAAACTTGCTTATTCTGTGGGTAACAACTTCTTGGATATATAGGTAACCCCTGAAATCTTGTTTGAAAGGTCCCGTATTCTGAGATACTAGGTCTTTATACTCAGTGATATCTGGGGTATTATCCCGGGACTTCTGCTGTATGGAAGTACTGAC